>NW_023339740.1:17628845-17637463 GCF_004916995.1 Morone saxatilis | reverse complement strand
GGCTGCTGTATAAACAGATAATGATTGAAAATATAGTAAAACACTGTTTTAATAATATAAAATCGGACTTTATAGGATAAATTATCATTGAAAAGTACTGTATACAATACTTCAGATGTCCTTACAGCTGCTCACAACTATTAAGTAGTTATCCAGCATTTCAAAGTTGACAAAAAATGAGTAATTTACCCAGAAAATGCAAATAAAAGCACCACCTCACTCACTTAGCACTGATGAAATATATGAAAACATGTCTTAATGTTTCCGGTGTGAGGCATGTAAAAGTCTATGTCTGGAAACGGATTCCGTTTACCTGAAATGACTGGGCATGTGGCTGCATGGGGCAGTTCCTAACCTGTCCTGAGGAGGACCCCCCTGAGGGTCAAACTGTGGCAGCTGGTATGTTTCTAAAAACAGGCAACCCCCCCCCGCCTCCTCCTCACTCCTTCCTCCCCCTCCTCCTCCTCTGTTCTTCATAGCAGATGCTGATCTCTGTCTGTCTTCAGAAGAAAGTAATTATTGAGTCAGAGGGAAAGACACACCTCCTTTTAATAAACCCACATCAAATCATCTGATGACTGACAGCCTCAGAGTGTGACTCACGTGTAGGACGGAAACGGAGAGTGAAAAGGTTCAACAATAACAAAGAGAAAACTGAATTAGAGGTCTTAAGAGAGGTAGAGTCATGCAGTCAGGACAGAGCTTCAGGCACCAGACATCCCAGGCTTTTCATCCCCCTTCATTTCTCTCCTCATAAACACCATTTTCCTCCTCCACCACCTCCCCTATCTTTTTAGCTGCTCTCCCCTCCCTCTCTCTCTCTCCCTGTCTGTCTGACTGTATGACTCTTACCCTCTGTCCTATGTCAGCTCAGCCTATTACATAAGGTTGACCTGGTAAAATTCCACAGTGCTCGCTTGCTCCCTGCTTCTCTAACTTCCAAGTGTTTCACTCCGTAGCGACAACAATTTGTTACTGTTCAGATCCAGCCGCCCACTCATAGGATGTTTTTCCAGCTGCTCACAAACAGGCTACCTCACTTCAAATGAGGCTTGAATGGTGGAGAGGCTTTACTTTTAAGAGAGTCCATCATGTGAAAGCACTGTGTGTCATTGTTGTGAGTGGTCTTGCCTCCCGGTCTGAAGCATCTCCTGAAGCTACTCATGTGACCTGGGGGCGCTTTGGCTGCCACTCATTCGAAGAACATGAAACGGCTCTTTTATTCATAGGGAAATGAAAATTGGCTTGTCTGGCTAAATGTGCACACTGTGAGCATCAGATTGTCTATTTGATATGGCAGTAGTACTAACTTATTTCACCATATTTAGTTTGTTATTTTAAGGTCATTGTACACATGCTTCAAAGTTTAACAGCGTTTTTTATCGTGTGCAACTGTAATAAACAAAAATCATAATGTTTTAATACAAATTAAACCTGCAATAATGTATTTTTTGGCCACTTGGGGGGCAGTGGAAACAACAGACATTTCACCTTTTACATATATATGGCGAATCTGTTAGCAAACAGTTGCTTACACATCCAGCAGTTAAGGATTTTTATGATAATTTTACCCACCTGATTAACGTTCTCCAATATTCACTCTCTTTTAGCTCTGTTTTTGGTCTCCACCAACTGAGTGTCTAGCTGCTAAATAATCCACTGTGTTCACCAGCTAGTTTCAAACTCTCTGTCTAACTGCTGTTTGAGCTGGACAGGTAGTGTACAGTAGGTCTTCAATGCTTTTTTGCTGAACAAAAACGCTAGGAGAATGAGATAGTGAATCAAAACAGTAAAGTTGGTGACCGGAGAGCTAAACAATGAGCTGAAACTTGCTATAAAGCTCTGTAAAGCCAGAGGAACTGCAGATTCAGGTGATAATTCTCTGTAGGTTCATCGCAACAAGTGACCCCTTTCACATTATTTTTACATTGTCATTTGATATGTAATTATGATAAAAATATAAATCATAGCTGATACGATGTATTTGAACACTTTAGTCTCACTCGTTTTAACTTTTGATTGCTGTCAGTTTTATCTTTACTTTAAAACAGCTCACATCACCAGTTCCAGCAGGTAAAAACCGCAGCAAGAGATCAGACTAACTCCAGAGATCACAGATAACTCGTCTGATGAGTCACAGACCCAAGGATGACAGATGAGACTGATCAGTTAACTTTGGGATGTAACACGACACCACAGGAGTGCACACACACTTAAACACACGGATACTCAAACATGACAGATATAAAAGTCAGATATTAAGTGCTTTCTGCTGCATTACTCATGTTCATTTGAAATCCATAGGTACACAGAGTGGAACATCAATAAAATGGATCAGTTACACACATCCTGGCTGATGCAATTTACAAACAGACTGTGCTGTCTGGACATACATATGTGGAAGGAAAAAAAACAGAAAGTAGTGAGAGCTCTATTCATTTCTTTCTTTCTTTTTCTAAGCACCGACATCAGCACGAATCATATCCGAAAATGTCTATATAGTATGATCATAATGATGTTCCTTATCAGATGACCAAATAACACCAATGTGCAAAATAACAACTGAGCACAGAGTTCTGTTTAACATTTACAGTGTGTGGTAAGTGCATTTATTCAACTTTAGCTTTGTAGGAGTCTGGCATTGGTTGTACAACACAAACTGTACTAATCTCCAGTTCATTAGTCCATAATGTTACAGCTGTGACAACCTAGCTATCTAAACATTGTGCATTTGCACAGACTGAAAGATAACTGAATCAATACATTGATGTCGGAAATTCAAGGTCCTTGGTCATTCTGTCGCTCCCCCTACCCCCTCCAACTTTCTGCCCTCACAGTCTGAATAAATCATGCAACATTTCCAAGACTTAAAATAGGAACTTTGGCGTGACAACTGTGCAAGTCAGTTGTTTGCCAAACCCTTTTCATTTCACACACAGAACAAGCTTCCAGCACAAGGTGAAACACTTTTCTCTTTGTTGCTCATATAATTCAACAAGCTCATAAAATTGCTAATGCTTCGAGCCCATGGGCTGCTGTGACTCAGTCATTCACTGCTGCTGTAAGTAGCAGAGCAGACTGGCAGAGATGAAGCCAAACACTCTTGTCCCTGATTTGAACTGTACATGCTACCCCCCCTCCCCCTCTCCCTCCCCTGACCTGTAGGTTAGTCAATCCAGTGTGCAAATATCATTGTTCGAGGACTTGGACTTCACTGACGATGTTAAAAGAATCTGTATAATTTGTATGTCCTTTTTGTGGAATTTTATCATATCTTTCTTACTGCTGTGTACAGGAAAATGTTAACAGTAGCCATGAAATAAACCTCCACAGAATCACGTGATAAGTTCAAGCATTGGCTGACTTGAAATCGACTTTAAGTACAATAAAACAATGCACAATGATGTAGCCCATTGTTTATATATCCCTGCACATGTGAATGTATGTACAAATACAAGTTGCAACACACTTGTGAGCCACACGCACACACACACACAGGCTGAAGACACGAAGAAGAACAAGTTTTACTGCTGGCAGGGGGGAGGATGAATCCTTTATTTAACCCTTCAAGGTGAGGTAAAATCACCTCCATAACACGCACGTGTTCAGGCTGTGATAACACGCACAAGCTTTTCTGCATGATGTTGTAAATTGAGCCATGTTACACCACCATGGCTGGTTCAACCCTGCCCAGCAGCCCCCGCTGTCGCACAACAGGATCTCGTCGTTCCCACATTTTCTCCAGCGTCATTGCCACAGAGCTGATCAAGACAGATGGTCTCATGTCCAGCAGCACAGTTTAGTATTCTGCTGCCTGGCTGCATGGACTCGCTGGCTGGCTGTACTCACTCTGCACAGAGAGGCTGGCTAATCATTTGTCAGCCCCTGTGGGGTATGAGGCCAACATGTCAACAACGGGCCCAGTGTTTCTAAGGCCAGCGATGGAGATTAGAGAGCGAGGCTGATCTGGCCATTCTGCAGGCAAAGGGGGGAGGGGGTGTAGTGGGAGGGAAGCAGGGCAAAAGGAAGCAAGGGAGAGAGGGTGGTATTCCTGGGTCTCTCTCTGGGAGGGAATGTAACCCAGACTGTGTTTTGCAATGGTCACGGCCATTTGGAACTGACAGAAGGGGCACTAGTGGCACATTATGTTTGCCACAGTACATTACCACTTTCACAAAGGCACAAAGCACCCTAACGTGCAAGACTGTCTGTTTCTTCACATCAGGTTGCACGTTCCCTTGATCCCTGATGCAAAGAGCGTCTATGTTTTCTCAATCCAAGAGGTGTTGTGCAACAGTGTTTCCTTCATTGCAGGTCAAAAGGCTAACCCACGGAAATCTACAGACTAACACAGGAAAATTGTTTTAAGCTTTCAGTACAAAACTTGTTTCTACAGAGTGAACCAAAACATTAGGACCAAGAAAGTAATTTCAGCATTTACGCAGGTTGACTCCCCTCTGTTATCAGTTGTTCAAACAGCCCTGTGCTACACAGTGTACCTGCTGCCCACACAGCTACAGGAAGCTCCACCTTCGCTCCATCACCAGAACAACACAATAGGTCTCCTTCTGAGTTTTCTCACCTCAGGCCTGTAGCTCCTCATAACATAAATATTACCATTCTGTGTAAAGTAAAGATTTCAAACAGACCTACAGGCAAGGCAGACTGTGTGAATCCAGTGGGTGAAGATGATAAAATACACACATCTGACATCTAGTGGCTGAGTTATGTAAATGCCAGCACTCAGTAGATGGTGTACTTGATGCACCAGGGTGAATAAATGAACATAAACTGTACAGTTTCAAGGCCGACAGAGTCATCCCAGACTAAAGTATAAGTGTGGACCAAATTTTAAAGGGTCAGTTCACCTAAATTATGGAAACACATTTTCTCACTTACCTCTAGTGTTATTAAGTTAAGTCAAGTAAATTTTATTTATAGAGCTGCAACGTAATCAGTGGATTAATTGATTAGTTGATTGTATTAAATTAATCAGCAATTATTGGTAATAAAGTAATTAGTAATTTCAGTCATTTTTAAGCTAAAATGCCAAATTTGATGGATACAGGTTCTCAAATGTGAGACTGCTGGTTCTTCTAGACCTTACATTGAAGTAAATTATCTAAATATCTAATAAGACATTTGAAGACATCACCTTGGACATTTTCAACAAGAAATTTTTCAACAAGAAAAGTCTGATAAATTCCCTCGAGTGATGTCTCTTGAGTCGGTTGGTGCTGCAGACTATAAGTTTGAAAATGAGAAAAAGAAAGAGTTAGAAAGAAGTTATCTCAGCTCGCTCCTCATCCCAGCTTGAGGTTAGTGGCTCGAGGCTACATAAGACACTACTGGCATAACAAATCAACATCTCCAACCAAACTGTCTGCTGAGTTGCATTGTGGGTTATGTAGGTGCCAAGGAAGAAGAATGTGTAGAATAAAAAAGACAATATTTCTGTTTTTGCTGCATCAATTTAGATCTTTTTTGAACTCTCTATTGTGAGTCCAACAATGTTATCAAATTGTTTTCAATAAAAACAGTTTGACAGCAAAATATGTGGATTATCCAGAGTAACTGGGGCATTGCTCTTTTTTTCAATGCTAATGCCCCACAAACAAAACTCCATTCCCTTTATTTGTGATTGAAGTAGAAATCAATATCCAATCAATATCACAAAACCCTGAAAAATAAAACAGAAACTACTTGCATGGTAATTTTGAAATTACCCTGTTATCTGAGGTTTAACAAGAATTCATCCTAGTGAGCACACTACATCTACCAGCAATAAACTACAACATTGTTGTTATGCATTTACTGTTGAATGAACCATCCAGTGGTGGATTATTTTTATGACCATCAATTGTCCCAGTGTAATCATAGTGATTTTCCATGTGCCAGTTGTGTCGTCAGGCCAATGAGAAATTACTTAATACCTAGAAACAAAACAGAAAATGTGTTTGCATGCGTGTGACAGTGGCGTAGATCATCAATGAAAGTTTTCCCTAGCTACAACACACAACAAGGCAAAAGGTGATTTCATGCTTGAGAAAGAAAGCTGCTCAAACATAAACAAGATGTTAATCTGAATGCACTGTCTGCACACAACAACGGTGCAGAAACACTGAGCCCACACTAATCACACACAAGATCCAGTCAAAGACGGGTATGCAATTTTAAATGTATCTGCAAATAAAGTGATTCTGACTATTCACAGGGAGGATAAAATCTTAAATACTGGCTTGTGATAGAAGAATGAACTGTAGGTGGAACGATCAGACAGGCAGTACTAAAGAAAAACATTGAGTTTCATCACCGGCCTTCTTACGTCAAGATGACTAACAAGATAGACGAGAGAATACCTCCTTTATGTCCCTGAACAAACCCTTCCTGTAACTGATGCGTCCTCAAATCAGGCATGTTCACCACAAAAGATAAGTGTAAATGGAAAAAATGGTAATGAAAGTACAGAAAAGTTTCAATCACGTATAATTACAAGAGCTTAAGATAAATGTGTGTTGTTTAAAAGCAATTCATTGTGTAAGTGAAGGTAGGAACTGACATGTCAAAGTAAGCTTCAACTAAACTTATATCATTCATGAATGACAAAAAACTGTAAAAGATTGTAAATTCAAGTTGTAAGCTTTGCATTAATTGTACTGCGCTGCAGCTTTCTCTGCCTGCTTTAGCAACTAATTTCTAACCTATTAATCAAATGAGAGTCATGTGATTCGGAATAATACTTTCGTCCATGTGGTGCAAATAAGAGCCCACTCCTTCCCCTGACTCTGTTTGGGACTTTGTATGAAAGTGAGTATGCAGACATCAAAAAACATTTAAGCTAGTTCTTAATGTTTTTTCTGAAAAACCCAACTCCTTCCTCATTCGTAGAATGCGTTTCTGTTTTTTATTTGTTGTTATTTGTGCAGCAATATCTAGTGCATATCCTCAAGCCTCTGACATGTGCACTAAAAATTACTTTCATCCACTTTCATTTTTCCATATTAAAGTCTTACTTTAGTGCAATACACAAAAAAGATGTGTGCCAACTGAATGTTGCCTCCAGAAAGAACGCTGAAAAAACAATGGTTTAACTCATATTGAGCCTTTGTTCGAGAGACGGGTCTGCCTTGTTCACTGTTTGGATTAAATTTAAAGAAAATTAAACCGATTCTTACAAGACTATTTTTATTCATCCATCTATTCATTATCTATAACTGCTTATCCTGGTTGTGGGATGGCAGAAAGGTGAAATAATGTCATTCCTCAGGGAGTATTTTTGGTTATTATGAAAAAATCTTCAGACTTTCATGTTGAAATACATAACAAGCAGTGCAACTACAGACTTCAAGAAGTGTCATGTTAACAGGACGTTTAAAAATGCAGCTTGCAAGTTTAAGTATTAGCTTGAAATATGGAAATGTATTTGCCATTGCCTCAGGACCTTAATCCTCTGGGCAAGGAATTTAAAACAATAAACACATTAAACTGTATATTCATTCAGAAGAACCTAATTGAGGTTAGGGTAAAAAAGGGAAACTTCATGAAAACAACATTTTATTCAAACTATTTATTCCAAAAATTTTAGTCAAGCATCTTATCATTTGTTCTTTCACCAGAGGCCAACTGGATAGAGAAGCTGTTGGCAAAGATGGATGCAAGCGGTGGTTTGGATGTTAGGAATGTCACTTTAATCATTTTCCAGCTAGTGTTTTCATGTTTGCCTGAATTCACATTGGTTTTGTCTGGGTGCTCAAGTTTCCTCCCACAGTCCAAAGACTTGTCAAGGCTTGTCAGGTGGACAGGAGGCTCTTAAAGAGTCTGTTGTTATTGATAAACAGTCGATGGCGTTTCTCTGCATTCAGTGTGGCGTAGCTTTTGTCCCCTTTCTAGTGGTATGTATTGTGCTATTTCATACAAATGTAATTCAAAAGGTTTTACATAATAATAAGACATTAAAACAAAGAAGCTACGTGGACTTCATAATTCTCTGTCAAAGAGCTTTAAAAACAAGTACTGTAGCAGCAATTATTATTATTATTAGCAATTATAATTATAATTATAACTTATGAAGAAGACATTTAAAAGACTGTATGTCTGTAGTTTTATGCAAATAGCTTGGGAGGAAAGGTGTATATTTGCTTGTATGTATGACAAACATCCAGTGCTGGTTTTGAATGCAAATATACATGCAAAACCAACATTGAGGTGAATGCAAAATATGATGACAAGAAACTGACAACATGCAATAAAATGAGCTTAGCACGGTATTATGAGCATTAGTAGTATCTACGTTGATACTTGTTACTGGTTTTCATAAACACACACTGGTTGCAGGGACTGGGTTAGTGTACATAGTATACATTTTCACTAAAATGACATGGTAAGCCACCCATAAAAAAACACTAACATTTGCAAAGTGATATATTTGAGGTTTTGCTGTGATAACAACTTCGGGTGGGTAGGAAAAAGGGGGATTTAGTGTGCTTATGTGCTCATCTCCTGAGAGATAGTTACACCAAAGAGAATCAAAGAGCAAACCACAAGCAAATGTCAGGAAAATGCTCCGGAAAGATATAACCAACCTGCACAATACACACATATACATATACACACACACA
>NW_023339740.1:17613767-17628836 GCF_004916995.1 Morone saxatilis | reverse complement strand
ATGCAGAGCAGCACACACACACACACACACACACACACACATAAGGTACAAGTCTTTCCTTCTTACATGCAATGCCTCTAGTAAGATGCCACTATTCCCTGTTCCTTCAAAAGTAATCAGTTTAGACAAAATCATAATAATAGCCTAACCCTCATACTACAGCTGTTGTTTTTTTCAGATAATAATTGTAAAAAAAATACAGTAAAATAAAAGTTAAATCGTGCAGATCTTTCACTTCATTTCCTTTTTTTCCACAAATGGAAATATGGGTTAATATTATAAGGACCATTTCACATGATTTGCAGTTACTTAGTATTACCCCTGCGGAAGGGGAGGGGCCAATTACATCAACTTGCTTTGGGGCTTTCAGGTGAGTTTGCATGCAACAATATTTCCTGATGTACTGACACAGATGCACATTGTTCTCATTACTCTATATCACATCTCCAACTTCAATGCACCATGGCTGCACATGTGATTCTGCTGGTTTTGTGCTGTGCTTTTAGACAGAGCAACAGTGCGAGTACACCTGCATGGTTCGACAACATTTCTACCAGTCTCTTCAATTTGTCTGGGGACATTATGCTCGGAGGACTTTTTCCCATTAACCAGCTCACCAGCAACCTCAGTGAAAGGATGGAGCCTGACAACATTAGCTGTGACAGGTAATGGGGTATGAAAAATAGCATTTTTGGGAAATTAAGATCATATTATTTGAGATTTTGTAACCAATATGTATGTTTAACGTGACTAACAAGGCTTCTACTTTGTTTTTTCTGCCTGTGGTCCCACAGTTTAAATGAGTATGGACTGGGCCTCGCTCTAGTTATGAAATATGCAGTGGATGAGATCAACGCAAACTCAATTCTGCTCCCTGGCATCAAGTTGGGTTATGAAATCTTTGACACATGCAAACAATCTGCTGTCATCGTGAAGCCTACTATCTCTTTCCTCACTGCAAAATCGACCGATGCGCTATCTGTAGAGTGTAATTACACCAACTATGAGACCAGCATATCAGCCGTAATCGGTCCTCTGACCTCAGAAATGGTGTCAGTCATAGGAAAACTCCTGGGATTCTTTCTGATGCCACAGGTTTGGTTACAAATATGTCTCATCATATGTTTACATACATTCTCTTTCCGGACTGATTTGACATATTCATAATGTTGAAAGAAAAACCTTAAAGGTAACGCTAAACGTTGGCCATTACAGAATCCCACAAGAAGTTGATTATGTTGAATATTGTTGAATTGGTCCATTCAATAACATAAGACATTAATTGTTTTGGCATTCGAATTTTGTACAATATGATTACATAAAAACAGTTGCCCACTTGCAATGCAAATTATCTTTCAACCTAAGTATATTTGCATTAGGCCTTATGTGTCAATAATGGACATGGCTTGGTAACATCAATGTGGTAAAATTCAAATGTGGTATAATATAAATAATCTTAATAATCTTCTCACTTCAGATTAGCTTCGGTGCCACCAGTGACAAATTCAGTGACAAACTTCTCTATCCGTCATTCTTCCGCACGGTACCCAGTGACAAATGGCAAGTAGAAGTCATGGTGCGTCTGATGAAGGTGTTTGAATGGAACTGGGTGGCAGTGGTGGGCAGCGAAGAGGAGTATGGACAACAAGGTGTGCAGGAATTCTCCAAAAGAGCAGAAAATGAGTCCATCTGTGTGGCCTACCAGGGTCTGATTCCAGTGTACACTGACCCCACACCAGCGGTCAAAACTATCATTGATAATATCAACGCAACCAACGTCGGAGTGGTAGTGTTTTTTTCTCTCGCAGAGCCCGCTGTGGTCTTTTTCAAAGAGGTTAGTGAAGCAGAGAATTATCATGTGTGGGGCAGCACTTTAGATGTATTGTATGTTATTGGTGGATAGATTATATTCAATCCAGTAATCCAATCTACTTTTTCAGGTTATCAGGAGGAATGTAACGGCTGTGTGGATCGCCAGCACAAGTTGGGGCATCAGTAATAAACTGACTTCTCTCCCCAATATCAACACAGTCGGTACAATCCTTGCATTCACTGACATGACACAGACTCTGGGTCTGCTTACTGACTACACAGAGGAACTCTTCAGCAAACTGAGCGAGGAGAGCGAGATGTCCCCTCCAGCACCAGAGTCTGGCAATCCTCTTAGTCCCTGCCCACAATGTTGGAACTTGTCAACTGCTAATATTAGCTTGGTGCAAGATCCTGCAGTGCAGCGCACAGCTTTCAGTGTTTATGCTGCCATCTACAGTGTTGCACAGGCACTGCACAACCTGCTGGGATGCAATTCAACTGCCTGTGTGAAGGGATCTGAAACCAAAATCTATCCCTGGAAGGTGATTCTTCTTTCTATTATATAGGTGATGGCATACAATTTGGAATTAAAATGATTTTTTTAAACATTAATTAAACAATTAACTAAATCTTATTTTGCAGCTATTGAAGGCTTTAAAGAACACGTCTGTAGACATAAATGGCACACATTTAGAATTTGACACAAATGGCAACCCAAACATCGGATACAATTTGGTTCAGTGGGTCTGGAATGCCTCGCATGTTGACTTCATTGAAGTTGGAAGCTTTTACAGAGAACTAAACATCAGCAAGCCCCTCTTCAAATGGCACACTCCAAACTCAAAGGTAATTTCTTGATATAAACTTTCACACACATACTTAAAAGCTTTTTGTTTTAATCACATTATCATTATGGATCATAATCCAGTTTAGGTTACTGAAATGTTGCATTTTTTACCATAACAATCCTAATGTAGTACCACGACTTTTGCAGGTTCCTGAGTCCACCTGTTCAGCACAATGTGAGACAGGCCAGGTCCGCAGAGTCAAAGGTTTCCATTCATGCTGTTTCGATTGTATCGACTGTGTGCCAGGCACTTACCAGGAGAATGAAGGTAATGCAAATGTCCACACATCTCTCTAATACAAAGAGTCGTGCAACATTTTGGAAAGTGTCACCTATTTGCTTTCTTGCATAGAATTAAATGACTGGCTCTGTCCAAAGTTAACTAAATCTACCTACGTGCCTCTAAAGCTCTTTAATTAACACGTCATATCTTGTTTGTTTAATCTGCACAAAAACTGATTTGTGGTATTACGGGCTTATGTACGGTAACTTCCGAGAATGTTGTTGTCATGAGGTTGCCAGGTAAACAGCAAAGACTCCAGGAAGTCACTGTGTGTGGCCAATATATAATCCTGCACATAGCCCCTCTTAAATCCCCATTCTGACATTTTCATAATTCAGCAAACAAGTAAAATATAATGAGTTAATTAGTGAGCATTAGAGGTGCTGGAGGGCACCAGACGGAGTCAGCATAGCTGTTTCACCCTGCCTCCAGTCTTTAGTGTTAGACTAGCAAACCAGCTGCTCAGCTGTAGCTCCAGATTTAATGCACAAACACAGAGTGGCATTGATCTTCTCAAACCATGCGCTACCTACTGTTGTGATTTGATTGAATTTCTATATGGTGTGCTTGTTAATCAAACCAATTCCTGTTGTGCTTTCTGACTTATAGACGACATTCAGTGTGCTAAGTGCCCTACGGGTCAGTGGTCTGAGGAAAAAAGCACTAACTGCACTTTACCCACCTTTGACTTTTTGTCCTGGGACACGCCTGAAGCTCTGGCAATGACGCTGGCTGTGGTGCTGCTGTTAATATGTCAGGCGTCAGTAGGTGTTGTGTTCCTGAAACACCGGGGAACCCTATTGGTAAAGGCCTCAGGGGGAGTCCTGAGTTTTGTGGCTCTGCTAAGTCTGATGGGAGCTTGCCTCAGTCTGCTGCTCTTCCTGGGGCAGCCCGGGGATGTGGTGTGTCGTCTTCAGTTGCCCCTCACCTCCATTTTCCAAACAGTGGCCCTCGCCATTATTACGTCCATCTCACTACAGGTGAGGAAAGACAGGTAACATACATTTCTGTGATGTAAAGCGCACATTGTAGTCAAAGTAAAAAACCCCTCTTTTCATACAGATATTCTACGTGTCAGAGTTCCCAAAGACGGCTGCCTCTCACCTGCATGTGCTAAGAGGCCCTGGAAGCGGTCTGTTTGTCGTGATCTGCTGTGTTGTGCATGCTGGTATCTGTGGCTGGTATGTTCAGGAAGGGCCATCGCTGACTGAATATATGGCGAATATGACAATAAACTTTGTAAGAGAATTCCTGACATGTCCAGTGAAACCCTTGTCTGGATTTGCCTTATTGCAAGGTTTCAACAGTGCATTGGCCCTCATATCATTCATGTGCACCTTCATGGCAATAAAGCCTCTTCATCAGTATAACCTTGCCAGGGACATCACCTTTTCCTCCCTGATCTATTGTGTGATTTGGGTGACCTTTATTCCAATCTACATAGGCTTGAATGTCAAGAACAGGTCTATTGTCCATGTTTCTTTCACCCTGGCAAGCAACTTGGGACTCCTGGCAGCCTACTACTTCCCAAAATGCTTCTTGCTGTTGAGAAAGCCTGAGCTCAATACAGCAGAACACTTTTGTACCTTCCTCGAGGGCGTCCCACCAACACCAGCTCAGGAGGAACCACAGACACAGACAGAGTCAGAGAAATAAACTAAAATGTACTTGTAAGAAATATATATATATATACATATCAGGTAAAATTTACATTTGTATGCTTTGTACGTGAAAAAGATAACGTATTAATTAGTTTGTGAATTTCACAATTAACTAGCCTACAGTACAGGTTACAAATACATACATTCACTAAGGTAGGGGTTGCTCATGTAGAGTAGCATATAAAAAATAGTGTAACTTTCGTATATTTTCATTATGATTATGGTTATATAGTTATATTGGTTATAGTTATAATTATGATATTAAAGAGGCTGCAGATTCTTGTAGCTGTTTTTGCAAAAATAAAAAACTTTTCTTTTTTTTACATTATTATTTATTTTGTATGTAACATTGCTAATATTTGTACAACATAGATAGCAATAAAGGTGCAATAAAGAAAGTGTGTATATATGTGTTTTGTTTGTTGTTTTTATTTTCCCTGGCAAGGCACTGCTTCTACTACGAATAGTCGTCCTTTAAATAAATAAAAGTAGCAATACTTTGCCTTCAAAATAAACTTGAGTTCAAAGAGTAGACGCACCCGTTATGTTTGTCCCTTTTCATTGTTATGACACATATTGTAGCCTATATTTTACTAGTATAATTATTTTTAATGATGTCTAAACTGTAGGTGGAGTTACTTTTATCTACATAAACAGTAGGAAAGTTTAATCAATAAATATTCGAAATGAATATGTTTTTAAGCTCATCATGTACCTCAAACACACTTAAAGTATTTGAGTAACACTTTGTCCCAGAACTGAACTGTACACTGCATTGTTTGTTCAGCCTACTAAACATTCAGTTTATTCCTTTTTTTAATTATTATTATTTTATTTTTTATTTATTTTTTATTTCAAAGTCATCTTTATTGCAAAAAGGGGGTTACAATTCAGATGTGACTTACAGAGATATTTATATGTAACAGTATACAAACATATTAAATACAAAGTGAAATAAAGCTTTGCCAGGGGAAGCTTATATGTTATTACAAAGAGAAAGAGGACCATATGTTGACAGTTTTAACTGCCTTTTTGTTGTTGGAGCCAGAAATCAAATTAATATAATGCACAACTTCATGGAGAAAAAGTACAAAATTAGGTTTTTTACTGTTGAATTTACATTTATGAATGTGGAATTTTGCCAACAGAATTAATACATTTATAATGAAGTACATATTTTCTTTACTTTGAATTATATACCTATAAAAGCAAAATACCACATTCTCCCACAATAAGGCAAAGTCTTTAAATATGGTAAATTATGAATCTGCTGAAGTTTTGCCAAAATGTTCTGGTGTGTAAGCAATACCAAAAGAGGTGCAAAACAGTTTCTGGGTGGTCTTCACAAAAAGAACAGTTTGTATCGATGTCTCTTTTAAATTTACCCATGTAATGATTAGCAGGGTTATATCTGCGAGTTATTCTGAACGACACTTTTTTCACCATGTTTACTATCAGGTATCTGTGAGGAATCATCCAAACCTTTTCCAGTCAATGGCGTTTACATTCAGTTTATCCCTATACCTTTGTCTCTACTGGTCCCACACGTCATGAAGTCATGTCCCGCCCCTCTCTGCCTCTGATTGGCTAGTACTCTTTTGCCTTTATTGGTTTGATTGGTTAGGTTAATGCATGAGGATTGGGATTGGTTGGGGTTGGGGTAAGAATGTCAGGGTGATCCAATCAGAAGCAGAGTAGGGCGGGTTATGACTTCGCCATCCTGGAAAGAAAAAAAAATACCGCGTCCAGCACTAATACAGTCATGGTAGTCATCACCTTTGGCCACTACAGCCCTGGCAATCTTGTCAGGCGGCTGAACCAGGTTGTGTGTGTGTGTGTGTGTGTGTGTGTGTGTGTACAAAGCCATTTAAAGATGTAATTGGAGAGACTGAGCAGACTGAGACTGGAGCCCCAATCAAGCCCATAACCTTTCAACCTGGCTGTAAATGTTACTTCTGCCTGAGAGACTCAATTCAGGGACTGCGAGTCCCTGGGTCCTTGGCAACGGTTGCTAACAACTCAGACTGATGTGAGCCTGCTGTGTGTCCTGAGAGGTGACACTGGGGTTTTTACCTTTATAAACTCTGAGCTGGTGAGAGAAAATTATTATTTGTCCTGAACAGCAGACACTTTTCTTTTCGATAAGCTTTTAAGAGTTTCAAGAGTCTCTAAACAAAGCTAAATATGTTTAATCTTCTGTAAGCATGAAACATGGCTACTGTTTGGTTTCCCTCGCTTTAGGTACTAATGTGTGTTATGGGTATTTTTATTGACCTGTTTAACTATTCTGTATTTAAACTAAATTTAAATATCTATTAATCACAAATACTGCAGCCTGAATCAATGGACATTAATGTTTATTAGTATGAATGTATTATTCAATGTAACTATTATGGGAAAACTTTTTACATTGTATGTATTTAAGATGCTATATCAATCCAAAAATGCAACAATAAAATGTAACTGTAGGACAAAATATATATAAAATATGTCTCATGCAGCATTTTCTCACATAAACACCAATATTGGTGCCAATCAAATGCTGTGGTAACACTTTATTTGGATAGTTTACAGATAGTTTGTAGAGTTTGTAACATTTCAAAAGTTTATTAATTGAGATTCCACAACCTTTTTCTGGTATTACACAGCTGTGGTTAAAGTTTGGTTAGGTTTAGGCATAAAAACATCTCAGTTAGGGTATGTTGAACAGTTAAAAAATTACAAATACTCTAATAAACTGCCTATCAAAATAAAGTGATACTAATGCTTCTTCCAGGAAATCACAGAAAACAAAAACAATTTGAACTTATTTTGTCTTAACTTATGTATATCTAGTTTTTTGGAGGTTTTTTTCAACTACAATAACACTGCAAGTTCAGTATTTTCTGTTATCAGCATCACTTTACTTTCTATTTTTATATGGTGAAGCCCAGTGTAACGATGCCTCGAGGAAGATCGGCCACAAGTGCCCGCTCAGACAGCAGTGAGATGGATGCTGATGGTACAGGTAACGTTGCTTATGTTGTTATTATTACCTATTAGCTGTTGATGTTCTCTCACTAATCTTATTTTGCCAGTCTTTTGGTTAAAACAATGTGCATATGGTGTTTTTTAAGCAGAATCAGAGATAGCCAGACTGCAGAGACAGTTCAGGATCATGGAAGGAGATCGGCAGGCCTACAACCTTCAGGCCCGGGAGCAGATCCGCAAACAACAGTAAATAAGCAGCTACATCACATTGTAAACATTGTGTGTGTTGTGTTATTTTTATTTTATTTTGCCTGATCAGCTGTTTATGTGATGTGAGTAAAGGCAGGAAATAGAGAAGCTGCTGAAGGAGCAGGAGGAGTTGCATCGAAACCTTGGTGCATGTAAGAGCTTCTCACGCCAACAGCAGGAAAGTGAGGACACCCAGAGTCTGTGTGCTCTGCTGGAGCAGAGAGACGTGCTAGAGGAGGAGCTGGGGAAAGAGAAGCAGCATCAAAAAGAGATAGAGAAAGAGGTGAATTAAGTCATTTTCACTTTATATGATAATAATTTTAGTTTCATTTCATGTGTACTGATTTTTCTGGTCCAAAACAACAGTTTCCTATCATCTGTCTGTAATGTGGGCAGATCGCAAATATGGAGTTGAAGCTGGCAGACCTGAGAAAAGGGGACGTCAGTACTAGTGATTCACAGAGGTCAGAGGTACGGCGGGCTCAGAAGGCCGTACGCACGTTGGAATACAAACTGGACAGAGTGAGTCATGAAATTCAATACAACAAAACACCTATAAAACACAAGTATAATATAGAAGTTATATTGTTATTTTTTGTCATATAGAAAGTAATGTTGTTCATATTATATTATTTTAAAGCTTGCATGTGTTCTGTCCTGTCCAGGCCTTGACTCGCTTCAATGAGCAACTAACCAAAAACGGCCACCTGAGAGAGGAGTTGCAAACTCTTCATATTGAGCGTGTCCGTTTCCAGCAACTACAAAACAGGCTGGACAAGGTCAGAGGTTGCACCATAGATAATTCAGAGACAAGGCCACACACAACTTTTTTTGTTTAACATGCTTGTTATTGTTTGTAACATAGCAACACTGGACAAGTGGATACGCTGGTTTAAGTTGACAAGAAAAAAACATGTCTGATTGTTGTGTGTTGTAGGAACTTCACGATGTCCGCAAGAAGATTGGGGAAATTGTCAACTTGTCCACTGCTGCTTACGATGCCAGGTTAGATTTGAGGGAGTTATGTAATGTAGTAAAAAATCTGTGCTATGATATACACCTCATGTTCTTATGTATAAAGCTCTCTACTTCAGGGTGGAGGCTCATTCCAAGATGACCATGATGAGGGAGAAGGCAGTGAAGGACCTTGCACAGTACAACGCTGAGATGAAGGAACTGGAAAGGGTTATTGCACACGAGTGTAGCCTGAAAGAGTTCATGACCACCAAGTGCAGCGAGAGGAATGGGCAGGATTATGGCCATGACATGGGCCACAGGCAGTGTAAGACACAGCCACAATACTGCTGTTTTGACTTACTGATAATCGTAATAATGGCAATGCTATCAGTGATGATGAAAACACTGGCAGTGATTGTTGGATGTTTATTCAGAGGGGAATCCCACCAGTTGTCAGCTTGTGCTTTATGAATGCCCAAGCACAGTCTCCTACAGTATATCCCATGAGCACACAGAGAGAGGAATCCCATCTGTTCTACATATAGCACAATGTAAGGTCCTTAAAGTGATTTTGACGCAATGGAAAAGCCTACTCTAGCCATATTGGGAATGTTTTTAGTGGATTACGTTGCAAGTTCTGCTTCTGAGCTGAATGCTGTGCAATAACAAAAGAGCAGATCTCATTTAAATTTAAACATTTAGAGGAACATCACTGAGCATTGCCTAGTTTCTGTTTAGTTTTTTGTCACAAAAACTGGGATGGTTACCTAACATATGTCCTCAAATCAAAACATTGCTTTTAATTGATTGGTATGTATTCCTTTTCAGTCAGGAAAAATATGAACATTACTTCTTTACCACAACTACCTGCTAATTGCAAATAATAGATAAATAAAACCTTGTTAACACAGTACAATCGTCCATAGTACAGCCTTTCTCAACCACTCAGCTGCAGCCCACTGGAGGGCCGCAGAGCGACATCTAGTGGGCCTCAGAGGCAGTGGTACTGCCAAATGGTTAGATTAATTTATTTTTTTATTTTGGTAGATGACCAAGTTAGTTATTTTTATCACTAAATGTGCTCAAGAATTAAAATGCATACTTTCAGTGACCAGTTACGTTACAATATCACCACGCCAGTAACGACACTTCATCAGTTACTAGAGACAACCGTGTTTTGCCACTGTTAATCAACACTAACACTCTCTGGGATGCAGTGACACAAAATGAGATAGATACTTAAACACAACACACCCGGGATGTGTTTCTCCCTTTTTTGTCAGGTGTTGGTTTATTATTATTTAGTATTTTACAACACAAACAACAAGACAAAAGTCAGAGTAAATGTGGGTATCATTAAATCAGTAAAACAAAAAGGAAGAAGAAAGAAGAAAGTGTTCATTCCTGTTGGCCTAGAAACCAAGATCACTGAAACAATGCAGTCAGTCCTGCCAGTGAGTCCTTGAACATTAAAATAGAAATAAAAGGATCCTTTTCACAGTGTTAACTTGTGTCAACCAGCAGTAGCAGTATTGTTACAAAGAGGAAAATGAATGTAAATTGCCACAGTGTAAGACTGTTGATGTACAAATCGTTGATTTAAGTTTGTCACATTTGGGCAGTCATACAGGAGGAATACATGAATAAGAACAATGTCTGTGTTAACTAATGATGGTATTGGTGACAGTGGCTGCTAATATGATGGTAATGGTGCTTGTTTGTCCCAGCGTCAGAGATGAAGGAGCAGAGGAGGATGGACTCCGGGGAAGAGTCTCTGGACGCTCTAGAGGAGGTGTTTGACAGGATCCAGACTGTGACAGGGGAGGACAACCTGGACATGCTGGTCACCAGGTTCATCCAGGGTAAGTGTTACTAACCAGACTATTTCATACTCATCCATATACAAAGACAATGTTTCCAAAAAATATCTCTTATTTGTACATTTGTATTAGATTTATAGAAAATGGCACAATGTATTTTAATTTAGTTTACATCTCTCTACCTTCTAAGGTTCCACATTGATAATACGAATAATAATCAGTCTCAGTTAAGAAGATTGAAATGTATCTCATTGCTGTGTTGCTGTTTAGTTGAAGACCGGAACTTTGCACTCTTCAATTTTGTAAATGAGCAAAACAATGAGGTCGAGGCACTGAGGGAACAGATTAGCCAGGTGAGTGTGTTTTCTCTGTTTGACTGTGCCCGTGGACACATATGTCTTTCATTTCTTCCGTTTTTAACTTATATTCCTATTCAGTGCAACAGTAGAATAAACGTAATTCCTTAAGAACTTCAAAGTCCAGGGTTGAGTTCCTAAATTTAGGAAATTAAATGAAAGCTAAAGAGATAGAGGTTATTTTTGACAGCCGTGAGAGCGAGTGAAAGGGAGCACGTAGTTTGTTAGAACATATCAATAATCTTTATATTTATCTGTTTTTGCTGAAATGTGTGAATCTGCAGATACAAGCGGAGATTGAGCAGTTTCGAGAGGCAGGTTTAAAACAGGAGCAAGATCATCGCTCTTTGCTGAGAGACATTGATGAGCAACAAAAGGAAACCGAATCCCAAGCTGAGGACTATGAACACCAAGCCAGCATCATAAGCAAAACCCTGGAAGAGATTAAAACAGGTTTGGAAACGATTTATTTATTTATTTTAAGGGGCTGTAATTTCCAAATAACTTCCCAGAAGTTCCTAAATTTCCTAGAAAGGTGTAATTTGGTAGTAATAAGAGGGGGAATAGAGGCAGTGTTCAACTAGTATAATTCCAGTGAACTGGTAGCACAACCTGGAGTCTTTTATTCAGTGCACAGGTCAGATCAACATGCAGAAATGTGATTTTTCCACTAGCAAGCATACAATTCAACACAAAATACATGAAGAACACTGTTGTGTACTAAAGGAATGATCAGTGAATATTTACATGGATTAAACTGGAGCAGTTCCTCAAGGATTTTAGGGAAATAAACCTAAAATTAGTATCAAATTATTGTTATTTTTTTTTTAGGAAAATGCCCCATGAAATTATCAGACTTTTCTTAAATACTCATATATATATATATATATTTTTATCTACATATACTGACCAAGTGATATGAGAATTAATATCTGAGGTACTCCTGGCTCTTGTTTCTCCCATCTCACAGGTGTGAACAGTATTTTCTCTAAAATGGAGTGTGACCGCTCAGTGATAGAGGATGCACTGGGCTCCTCTACAGGGATCAGTGACAACAACATCATGTCCTACCTGGGTCTGGTGGAACAGAAGACCAACGAGATGCTCACCATACAAGCTTTCCTCAATTCTAAAGTAAATTTTTGAACCTGTGGTTCGGTCCTGACTTTCCCACATACATTCCTGTTGTACATGTAGTATGTTCTTTCATTTCTGCATTGCAATATAATGTGTCTCTTACAGGATCTGGAGAAGGACTTCAATCCAAAAGACCTGGCCAAATTTCTTTTGGGGCAAAATCCAGAACTGCTTCAGCAGAATATTGATATCCAACCTGCAATCAACAGGTGGGCCTTTTATCTTTTATCTTCTCGCTGATGGTCTTGTTTGTTATGTAGGTCACATAGAGGCATCCGTATTAAATTGAAACTGTTTCATAACCAGTTTCTGTGTTGGTTGGATTCCTCAGTGTGGATTATGATGCAGAAGAGTCTCCCGTCACTGATGAGGAAGAACGGCCACTGTCACAGGAGGAACTTCGCAGAAGAATAATAAAAGGGGTCGGTGCAATTAGTCCTGTTGTGTTTGTGCTATACGTGATGATCACTTTTTTAAAGTTCTCTGTTCATTTGATCTTTCTGGATATAATTTATAGGTTCTGCAGAAAGAGAGGACGACGCTCCCTGGGAGACGCACCGAGCTGAAGCATTGACCATATCAGTGTAGTCAATGTGCACATATTTAAGAAATGGGATCCTCATCTGCACCATCAGTAGCAGCTGAAGGGTCTGCTTTCATTTTTTTACTAAAATATAGATCAGAGGAGGCTTTGACCGCTGATGGAACCAGCTTGATTGGCCATTTTGAAATGTTGCAGCTTGCACACAAAAAAAGTTAAAACTTAATTATGTTATGTGTATGTCGCATTTTATGATGAATCATTGGCATGGCCTGAATATTACATCTCGGTGTGATTTGTTTAGTTGTAACTAATTAGGTTCGGCGCTATAAAGATGCCTTTTCAGACTCTGGTAACCAGCTGTCCTTTTGATGTGTGACTTGCCATCTGGCTTTGACTGTACAATCTGGTCTGAGTACAGCCCTCCTTCGCTGGCAGCGTTTCATTACATGATACTTGCTGCTATGCTCAAAAGGAAAGGTTGGGGGCAGCAGAACCTTTTGTAATTTTAATTGGCATGCTGAGACCTTGATTCTGTTTCCAAAAAGGAGGTGAGAAGCTTTTAGCGCTTCACTGTACAGACTGATTTTGAACACATTTTTGTTGGTGGAATAATTATGATTTTTTTCCCGTTTGTTTTGGTGAATCACAGTCATTAATTCAGATTTCTGTCTTAAAATCAGTGTCATTATTCAAATAAACTGTCCTCTACAACCTTTCCATTGAATGAGTTCTCTGTTAATGTACAACACAATCATTAACATCAGTCCCTATTTAGGCTCAGTCAGTTACCTATTCATAGTGTAGCCATACCAGGCAGATTACCATAATTAATATATTATCAGGAGCTTCTATATCTTTTTTTCCCCCTAAAACAGTCAGTGTGGCTTGTAATGCAAGGATAAAAAACATAACTTTGATCCTCAGGAGTTTCAAATGTCATCTTATCCAAACATCCTGGAGCGAGCCTGTGTTGGGGTAAAGATGGCAGTCACCGCTGCAGAGAGCGACTTCCTCTGTACAAAAGAGAACGTCAGGATGGGGAACTTATTTTAAGAAACATATTTTTACTAACAGCACAGTGAAACAATCACCAAAGTGTGTTACTATATTTAGATTTTAAAGGTCACACTGATGCCATCATACTTTTTTCTGTATCATGGGCTGTACGAGGCAAGGGGCTGATTTGACAGAAGTGTACCTATATAAACAGGAAAGGGACACATGCAGGTCATTGTGTTAATTATCCAGCTTGTATGGTTTTAATTAGCTTATCTTTTAAAGGGTTCTTTTTTCCGCCGAGGCTTTGACAGCAGCGCTTTCAGGAAGTGAAACTGCTACTTTGTAAACATTTATGACTGATCGACCAATGACTTGGTTTGCTCAAGATAATCCCCCTGGCAGTCTCAACTGTGTGGCTATGAAAACAGATTATCAGAGATAAAAAGGGCGCTGTGGAAAAAGCAGAAGGGTGGCGGTGGTGGGAGATGAGATGGAGGAGGCTGCTTTCTTTGAAATTCTACTCTCACTTAGCCCCCTCCACTCCCAACAAATTCTCTGTGCACACGGCTCTCTGCATTGCCATAGAAACCTTCCTTTTAATCACAACAGAAACCTCATTTCCGAGTCCTGACAAAGAGTCCTCATTGCCTGTAGAGACCGCCTGCATCAGCCATTTCCAAGGCCCACCTCCTTCTGCAGGCTGTACCTACCAGTCCCCCCCCCCCTTTTCCCAGTCCTTATTTACTCCTCCTCTCCATATAAGCACATTTTCCACCTTTCCTCCTCCCTCAGCTCAACTGTTTTCCCATTCTCTAGCGCACCTTCTTCTTTACACCTCATAATCTCTTGTCATTTTAGTGTTTTTTTTCATTGTTTTGTATACACTGTAGGCTGCTGTTATTGTTGCATTTGGTTCATCTCATCCCTATTAACTAGTAATCATCCAAAAACCTACACACCCAACTGTGCAAACAAAAACATGCAAGCACAGGTTGTGCTGCTTGTTTGTGGCTTATCCACTCTGTCTCTCCAAAAAACTAATGCCGGAGTCCATTTTGTCTAAAAAAAATACTAGCAGTTCTCGTCAACTTTAATCTTTTCATCTCACTATAGAGAAAGTTCTTAGTAGCGTGCTCTCAACTTCCTGTCCCTGGTCTTGTTCTGCTTTGAGAACAAACTGTGTTAGCACTTGTAAAATGCCTTGTTCCCTTTATCTCGACACAAGACTGTTATCTGGAAAATACCCCTGTCCTCTGTCTCCCACTCTGTTCTCCTCTCTCTCTCTCTCTCTCTCTCTCTGTCTCTCTCCCTCTCTCTCGTTTTGTTTATTTGGGAATTGTGCCAGGTATTTCCCCAGTCAGTCTGCCTGCACCCAAAATGCTCCATCCCCTTGACGGACGCCCCACCCCCCTCCCAGCACTCACACCCTCCCTC
>NW_023339740.1:17596986-17613667 GCF_004916995.1 Morone saxatilis | reverse complement strand
ATCCCACCCTCCCTTGAGTGTTGCTAGGCAACCGCCCGCCATGAGAGCTGGTGCATTTTCCAGCCAATCAAATTGCTGAACATATTTTCAAACTGTGTTGAGGAAAGGAAAGAGGATATCACTTTTCCCCCCCCTTCTTCAATTATGGGGTTCACACCTTGCAGGTAATTGAAGCTATTTCATCTTACTGCACATACATGCTTTAAGGGAAGTGAGCCTTTGATCAATTTCATGCCAGTTCATTTCCAGCATGTACTAGCAGTCCACCGCTGGGTGGCAGCAGGATCAGTTTCTCTGTTACCACACAGGCTGCAAGAATTTTTTTTGCTGCTGTTGCTAAGCAATCCTGACTCTCATGTCTTACCTGTAAAACATTTGTGATTTTTACAGATGTCCCTGACACCATTTTGTCTTTGTTTTCACCATTTTGAAATTCATCATATTCTATGTGAAAAGGCACAATTTTGGTTGCACAAGAAAAACCTATTCACAACCACAATACTAACCTTCTAAACCATGATATTATTACAACTCAGTAGTGCACAGATAAAGCCTGTTGGAGAGAATAAGTTACCCACTGTGTTTGAGATCCAGGTTTGGGTTAAATACAAAAAAGTACCCTTGAACAGCTTCAGTTGACTTCATCTCATCATGCGGGAGACAGGAAATGTGCTCTTGAGCGATTAGGCTAGAAGCTCTTCTCTTCCACTTTACCAGCAGTGGAGAGATCCATACTCTGTGGGTTCATATGTTGTGCAGCTTCTTGTTTTCTTTGTGCACAAACCTCTCAGACAGTTGCACTGACTTCTATGATTTGTCAGACAAGCTCCAGCTGATCAAGTCATGTTTAAATGTTTCTTTATCAGTGATTAGTTTTCTTTTTTATACTCTCCAGGTTCCTATGTCCCTCCCCCCCTTCGGTCCCCCTGTGTGCGAGTCCCTCATCTCAGCTTTGGTTGCTGTGCAGATGGTTCTTTGTTGGTGCTTCACAATGGGTCTAAGGTCAGTGTGCCTCATGCCATCTACACACTCAAACTTCTCCACTCCAGCTGTCTCTAGCTTTTTTAGTAGTTTATCTAAAATGTTTCTCTATCGAGCATCAGGTCTGTTCATGTGTACATGGTTATATTGTGGTCATGAATTAAGAGGAAGTTATAAAACCGCAGATGTAGCGTAGGGGTAGTCTGGACCTCTCAGGCTGTAAACACGTTAACAGATATCATCTTGTTTTCCATATCTGAGCCACACCTTCTGTATAATCTCTAAAGCTCTTGTCACATTTCTCGATTCTTGATTCTTACATGTGTCAGTTGTCGGCAACCTTTGGAACATGTGACATCTCCGAAACAAACCAGACGCCAGAATATCAGATCAGCCAGAGAAATAGAAATGCAAATCTACCATCTGTTCTCTGATCTCAAACCAACCCTTGTTCATCATTCAAGAGCTAATGTAATAGTTACACATTGCTTTACCCTTAATAGATAGTAACAAGATACTATGTACTATCAAAATAGTACACAGAAAGAAAGAAAGAAAGAAAGAAAGAAAGGGTTGTGTGACTTTAAACACAAAGATCATATATCTGTGGCAACATACATTTGATTTGTAAAACAATGATGAGGCCAGAAACATAAAAAAGATGTTGTGTTTGTCTATCTATCTAAGTAAAATCTTCAGGGCACTACAAGGTTCAGCAGCAGAGGGCCATGAGGTCTTCAGGCCAGTCTGCAGCAGGAAGGAGCAGGTAGAGTGAAAGGCGGGAAACTAGAAGGAGGAGGAGCATTTCTTGCGAAGCAGTAGGGATTACTGGAAATTTCCACTTTTCTCTGGCAAGGCAGTTGCAGGGGTGGAGCTAAGAGGTGAAATAAATAAGGTAGTACAGCTGAGGTTGAACTGAAGTAGTGCAGAAGGGAAACTTTTGCTACTCTGTCAAAAACAGTTTATAGCGAGACCACATAATATTACAGTTTCCTTAGTTATTATAACATTTTATTAATTACAGTCCCTTTTCATGTATAATTTTATGTATTTTTTAATACCACATTTAGTTTTTTTTTCACTTAGATCCATCTGATCACTGATACCTGCGTTTCTATTAATGTATTACTGTGTTCAATTATGCACCCTTATTATACACTACATCAATGTAAGAAAATGCCACAACATGGCAGCAATAAGTTGTTGAATAATTCTTGTGTGTTTGTATGTTTTGGATAGGAACTCAGTACTAAATAAATAAAGAATAAATGGATGGATGGATGGTCACTGTGGCAACACAGCATAATATTCCAAGTGGTCTTTTCCCAGCAGTTTTCTTCAACACCTCCACCAAGCGCTGCTATGTCCGCTGGGAGATGTAGTCCCTGTGGCTTGTATTCAGTTTGTTCTAGGTTCTTCTTCTATTCCTTCAGAGGGAGGTTGGCACAGGCAGGCTTGTATACGCATTGATTTTAGTCACTGGTCAAACTAAAGATGATCAGCCAATAAACATACTGTAGCTCTCTCTTCAGCACCATAGTCCAGTACAGTCCAGTAACTGTTACGTTACATCAGCTAATACATTTTAACGTCACTCATGTCACAATATGTTCTATCCACATTCATAAATAATGACACTGTGAAATATATGAACTCCTCCACATAGGGTGGTGGCTTTCCACTCACTTGGATGGGATAATACTTCTTTTTATGGAGTAAATGTTCAGCCTCAATTTAGGAGACCAGTAACAGTTGGCTGCTACATTAGAAATGTAGCCAGAAACAAGAGAGTTGATAACCCAATGTCAACAGAACAACATTCTCCAGATTTTGGCTGTACCTTCATATCCTGTCCATTAGTATCAAAAACCTGGAAAGAGGTAACACACAACCTTGAATAAATCCGACACCCATTTTTAACACAGCATTAAGTCCAGAATGTATAGAGAGCAAAAGACTTGCAGCATTGGGAAACACAAGCTCTGGCATTTTCCAAATCCTCAAAGCACCTACAGAGACATGTCAACCACAACAGCTCCAACAATATCCAGATGCAGGATTTCAGGATCTCTTAGCACCATGCCTCAGAGGAGCTTTGGTTCACATTATGTGTGTTTCAATAAACATATTGTGCTGTTGCTGTTGTTTTATTTTGTTTTTTTCTTTCTTAGCTCTCTCTATTATTGATTTATAGGAATGGATTTATTGTTCACAATTTGTATCAGAATGTAAAATATAGTTATTTAAAGAAAAAGAAGAAACGTTTTTCTTCTTACATAGCCATAAAGACAGTACACACAAAGATCCATTATTGTTTCATACAAAAAAATAGATCTAAGGTATTATTTTTGCATAACTATGTTACTCTACAGAAAAGTTATTATGACTCTTATATTACTTACCTTGCGTTTTTTTTAATTGAAAGGTATACAGTAAAGTGTACATTACAGTATAAGCTAATAGTATAAGGTCTTATGGCAGTACAGCTAGTCTATATGTCTTCATTACTGTCAATAACGACAATACTCAATTGTATTAATTGTAGATCAATAATGCAAAGAATGCTTTCTCACTCGCTGTGCATTTGACTGAAAAGTCCCAGTGAGAAGTCAAATTTATGTTGTCCCTGTACTCTGCAGGACTTGCCTGAAAACTGGAGAAAGCCAGCCAGACCATGCAGGACACTGCTGTTCAAAACAAAAGAGCTCAGTTTGCCCCCCACCAATTTCTCCAATTATCAGGACCCTTCCCCTGCCTAATCCTGAC
The DNA here is from genome assembly GCF_004916995.1 of Morone saxatilis. Lineage (NCBI taxonomy): Eukaryota > Metazoa > Chordata > Actinopteri > Moronidae > Morone > Morone saxatilis. The sequence continues at coordinate 17,609,920 of NW_023339740.1, read as the reverse complement.
CTCTCCCCTTTGATGGGCCCCACTTTGCTCTAACCCCTGCCCCAAGCACTGACATTCCTCAAGTCAGGTCAGTCCTTTGTCTTCAAGAAATTAAGAAGAAATTAAGGTGCTGCACTTCCAATCCTACATCCTTTATCCTCTGACCTGTTAGCACAGCGGAGAACAGTTTAGCATTCACAGAAAGCTTTCCCCCAGGCTATTGGAACTGGTGCAACATATTTAGTTTACTGTCAAACATGTGTCATTGTGAACACAAAGAGGCTTTTCTTTTTTACAGTATTGCTTTCTGCGGTTCTATAACTCTAAATAGTCTTAAAAAACTTTTCCAGTTCCTACTTGTGGAAAGTGTGGTAAACACTCCTGTTGTTGGCAAATAAGAAGTTTATAAAAATCACAACATGAATTGCATCTCTTTTTCTACTTTTCCTTGACTGCCCTACTGGCTGCAACAGTTAGGTTCACTTCTTTACCTGCAGAATGAACTGGCTGCCCATAGACAGATTTTTTCTTTGTAACAGATTGGTGGCACATGGAAACATGTCGAGGTAGGCAAATGAGGGGGGAAAAAAAGACAGGAAATTATCTCACAAACACTCCCCCTCTCCCTGATTGCTCCCATTTTCCAGTTACAGAAAAAGAGTGAGTAATGCCTGTATTTCAGTCTGCTCCTCTGTTCCTCCCATGGACCTACTGAAGTTTCTGCACACACTGAGACCATTACATTGTGGATGTCTGCTTCAATGCTCTTTAGTCTCCACATGGTCTTCATTTCCCACACAAAAGGATAACACTTAATGCAATGCTAGGATGAGCCCTTGTCTTGTTAGCAGGTTTAATGTGATGGTAGAGCAACAGACTCAGCTTTAATGAAAAAATAAACCCTTATGTGAGACAGAAAATAAATCTCAAAGTAACCAGCTAGTACACTGACACACAACTCTTTGATCTCTGCATGTTAATTACAGTCTTTATAATTATATTTCAGCTGAATGTGAGGTGAATGACTAAATAGGGCCTGGAGGCTTCTGCAAAATCAGTGGCTTGTATGCTGGCATGGCATGGAGAAGATAACTGAGGCGGTATAGGATTAGGTCCTAGGAGGCCCTAAAATTAAAGGCTAAAATAAATACTTGAGTCAAGATATCCTCCTTGCCTGTTGGGGCAATTTCAGGATACAAACATTAGTAGGGCTGTCTAGAAATATTTTAAGTGGAAATTACACTGTTGCTTTGACAACTATCTGATAACTACAGGTAAATGTTTCATGAAAATAAATGATAGCTACGTGTGGGCCAAAACAATGACAGGCGTGGCAAATAATGTTGTTCATGGTCAAAGGATTTTGTCATAGTTGAGGAATTCAATTGTGTCGTTCCACAAAATATGTAGATTTCACCTGTGATATGAAAAAATGTTTTTCCTTTATTTGACTTACAGTGAGGCACTGACCATAAACAGGCTTAAATTAGTGTTCAGGGCCCACAAAGTTGTGTGTTGCCACTTCCTTTGGTTTGACAGTTGGATGAGCGCAGTGACGAGCAAAGAAAGTTCACCTCAAATAACTCCTGAAGAAGGTAAAAAGCCAGTATGGGTCATCAACAAGACCAAAGGGTTCTTAATTAACGGGAAAAGGGGAAATGTCTGCAGGTAAAGAATGTTTAAATCATGTTTTGTCAGACCTGAAATATAAATGAGGGACATTACTGTTTCAGAAGCGTCTGTGAGGTCTGAAACATCACTTCAAGACTCAGTATTCATATAGTGAATACTATGATTTTATGATTTTTCATGTGTTTGTGTTGCTCTGCTAGCAAGGTCACTTCTATTATGTGATTTAGACTTAGACTCAGATGTATTTGCAGAGGCCCCTCGTCAGCTCTGAAAAGTGTACTCACTATCACCTTTAATAGTATAATGACAATAGTTGTAAATGCATGCTGTAAAGGTTTCCATACAGTAGCTACTGTAGGCACACACACACACTTACGGTAGTTAACTATATCACACCTCACACCCCATTGCTGTCTCTGATAGACTCACAAATCACAAAGCAATATATTTATGGTTTAGCCTATCCTCAGCCAGTGTGTGAAACATGTTTTCTTTCCTTTGCTTTGTTTCAAATATTGCCTGAAACTGACTATTAGGTTCCCTTACTGATTGTTCTTCAATGACTGTTCTAATACTAAGCAGGAACTATAATAATCTAAGTTTAACTGACATTTATGAATTCATATACATGGATATCAATCATTATTCATTGTTCGTCCAGTTTTAATATTTGAAATATTTTTTGTATAATTGATGTATAGCTCTCAGGCTATAGAAGAATGTCTTTAGATGATATAGTTTTGTAATAGAATAATAAATGGCTTAGCCTAATTGTGATTTGTGCGTTTAATGTCCAAATTGCACTGATACTGACTCAATTTGTCAGGTTTGCAAGATAGTGAAAGTGTAAGCACACTTAAGCAGGAACACATGTCGTTACAAGTGTTAAATATAGACAGGGGGAGTGGCCGCATGGTTTTCACTTCGTCACATTATTCATGTTTGCATGTAATTTGATACCCCATCTCTGCAGAGAAAGAGCGCTAAGACAAAAGATGCCGTCCATGTTCATGTATTTATAAACTTTTACAATCGATCTACTAAAGAGAATATTCAGCCGTCAGTAGATTCTGGTAGATTATAATAACTTTAACAACGAGGCACTTACATCCATTGTTTAAATTTGGGTAAAAGATCAATCGCTAACTGATGGGTAGTAGAAAAAAAGAAAAGAAAAGAACTGTGGTATCGTAGTGCAGCGCTTTAAAACAACTGACCAATCAACGATGAGATATCCAGAAGGCGGGACGTCTCGTCAAGATTGACAGGAAATTCCTCCAATAGAATGCTCCGTCGGTCGATCTCGACCAATCAGGTGCGGGATGGACTCGCTGTATCCAACGAGAGTAGATTTTCAACGAGCTCGAGAGAAAAGCGGAGACGGGCAGACATCATTTCTCTCTCAGCGTCTTTGGACTATCCACACGGAGGCAAAGAGCTAAGAATAAATAAATAAAAAACCTTTTTTTCTGAACAGGAATATATTATAATTCACTAAATAACCATGGCCGACACAGCTGTTGACACGACTGCAACTGCAGAGGTTACCGCCAAGGTGCGTTTCATTGTTTTCTTTTTTTCTCTTTTTTTCCGGTTGAACTGTCGTGTTAAAAGATTTTGTGAACTTTTTTTTAGAAGTTGTTGTTTTATTTGTGTTAACAGTTGATTAAGCTAGGCTCGTGTTCAGTAAACCTTGGTTTATTCGGCGTCTGTAAACGTATAAACGTTACCATTAATGTTACTTCATGTAAGTTAAAACAGTAATTGCGGGAGGGGGGCGAAATGTCAATTGCTTAAATAACTGTTATCTTGAAATATCACTTGTCGACAGTCATACTCTACAGAAGGGGACTTATTTGTAATTTTTTTCAGCGTCGACAGCTAAATAATGTGTCTGGAAACTCCAACGTATGTGATGTGGTTTGCTAAAAAATGTCCTGTTGAGCAGACAAAGCGGTAGAAACGGTACAGCTGGTTGAAGCGGCGCTGCTGCTGTGGGCGGGAAGCCACAGTAACGTTAACGTTACATTACCGGTTAGGGATAAAAAAAAAAGAAATAAAATAAAAACCTTTGCTAGTACCACCGTAAATTTATAACACACTCTTCCTTCATTTAGAGTTAAATCAGATACGACAAACGAGCTTTCTTCTAATTAAAACCAGACCGCGGCGAGCAGCGTGTGACACTTCAGAATAAACTCTTCTTTTAAGGGACGTGCTTTTATTTTGTAGGAGCTGAAAGAGAAGAAAGAAGTAGAAGTGGTGGTGGAGGAGGAGAAGAAGAAGACCGACAACGGGGACGCACCTGCCAATGGCACAGTGAGTTTTGAGACGAGGACCAGCCTCATGGCCTTTTGTCTTTGCACCCCTCATCATGCAGGTGTCGCTGCACACCCGCCTCTCTCTCCCCCCTTCCTCCTGTTCAGCTGCTCTCCACACAGTGGCTTTGTTTGGGTTGTGAAATGGCACAGATGTTAGTTAGCAAGTCCGTAGACGGTTTTTTTTTGTTTTTTTTTCATTGGTGTCTCAAGTCCTAATCCTCTGGGGAGTGATAAGAGCTTCACACACATGCCCTTTTTAAGTGTTCCCAGAGGAGTGTGTTCATGTAAGACTGGGAGGATTATTTCAAATATGCTTGGGATTCAATGTTTTGATCTATTTGTGTATTTTTTGCGTTCTCTTTCTAATGTTGTCCATAACTCACATGTTAAAAAAAGGCCTTATGGTGACACATGATGTGTTATGGATTGACATTTTCCCTCTCTTCATTCAGAATGGTGCTGATCACAGCGACAAAGTGGAAAAACCCACAGAGGAGAAACACGAGAAAAATGGAGATGGTATGTTCATATAAAGCACTATTACTGTTTTCAGAAAAAAGAGTCTCTACATTTCTTATTCTTATCTCATTGCTTATGAGTTACCTCAAAAATGCTGTTATGTGTGTGTGTGTGTGTCCTTGAGTTTAAGACGGGACACATTTTTTCCCATGAATCTTGTCCTGTTTTACACCCAAAAGTAAAGGATGTATTTTCTGAAGTGACAAACTGTCCTTACAGGGAAAGAAGAGGAGGCGCCCCCTGCTGAGGAGACTGAAGCACAGCCTGTGAAGCGTGCAGCTGAAGAGGAAGAGGTGGGTTGTCACCAGTCTGAAACCATACAACCATAAACAATTTTTAAGTGTCGTCTAATCTGGTGATCTTTGCTAATGCATTAAATGTGTTTGTTTTTCATTTTTTTTTAGGAGAAAGTGGAGACAAAAAAGCAGAAGACAGAGGAAAATGGAGATTCAAAAGAGGCAGAAGTGGAGGCTTAAGTCTCTGCCCTGCTACTTGTTTGCAGCACTGTCTTACCAGCCTGGTCAACATTGTGTTGTAGAGCTTGTGCTTTCTGTACCTTTTGAGAAATATTTCTTTTTGTTTGCTCCCATGTTATCACATTGCACTGGAGTCCTGAAACATAGTGGCCCTGCATTCTTTTTTTTATGAAATGTTATTTATTGGTCTTCAAAATGAGCTTTTTTTTTTATTACTTGTACAAATAGGGCCACACCATGAGATCTTTTTTTTTTTTTTTAAATTTCTTGAGGTTTTATATCAGTATGTTAGAAGCACAATCTCTGATGTCAGTGCTGACCAGATGATTCATTCATATAGGCAGCTGCTCACCTCCTCCCAGGCTCATGTTGACCTCTCAGATTCACTTAAAGGACCAAAGATAAGTTTTAAGCAGGGGCTAATGGACAGTTGTTAGCATTATTAGTTGAGGCATGATTTTTTTTTGTGTTGAGCTGCTATTTAATCCTTGGCTTGGCTGCCCTGTTAACATAACAGATGGTGCAAATGAATAAAGGTGCTCTGTCTTGTGCCTCCATGATGAGATTACTTGATCTTGTGTTTGGAGGCAGGATTTTGCGATGTTAATTAACCCCTCTTAAATCTTAAAGCTTTGGTCATTTGTTCTGTATGCATTCCACGCAAGTTTGTACCATTTATACTTTGTTTTTCTTACATTTTCAATGAGTTTTATGTTAATGGCTGGGTGGCCCAGTTTTGTGTCCAAGACTGCCTTTTTCAGAACCAGAATGACATTCGGTTACTTCAGCCACTGCTTTGTATATTCTGATTAACAAATAAATTGTCTTTTTACTTAAGTAGTTCGACTTTGTGTGTATGTTACATGTTTAAATATCATCACTGCTTCTTAAAACCATGGCTTTTTAAGTAGATGATGTCACTTGACCCATTTTTTTTCTTAACATGGAAAATGGCTGGCTTAGATGCAGGAAGGAACAGGAATAAGCTCACTCACTTGGTAATGGAAAAGGGTGCACAGAATCAATGAATTGTGGTTTTGGGTCTTCTGGCTCCCCCGTGTGGTGTACTTAAAGATTGCAGATCACTATCTCAAGTCAACTAGGGCGACAACTGGTTTGGGCATTATAATCAGTGACAAAAGTATAACAATAATTCACACAGGAGTCCAAAATGGCAAAATGATCATTTTAGTTTTAAATGAACCCTGAATAAAAGTAGCTTTTACAGTAACACTGCTAATATTGAGCAATAGGTGGTACCATAGAACACAAAAACTCAGTGTTATTTTTCTCAAGCAAGCTGCAACAGCATGATCCATACAGTTACTGTTTCCTTAGAAACATTAGCATGGCGTGCATCCAGTCAGTCCAGGAGGCTTTAATAGTAGGCAATTATTGACATTCTGCTGAGGCAGCAATTATGACTGGCACCATAATGTTGGGGTGTTCAGTGTGTGAGCCAGTCAATGAAACCATCACAATGGTAGGCTTAAAACAGGTCATATTCTAAAGTTAACCTCTTGGGGAAAGCCCTGACATCATGTTTGGTGCGTGTGTTGAGGCTGAACAGACAAAGCATACTGTTTTCCATGGCACAACAGATGTAAAAAATAAATTACATGTACCATTTTTCTGAAGAAGATGGCTTCTTTAGGATGAAAAAAGGGGAAAGACGTTTAATACTTCCTGTGAGGAACTCTGTTAACAAATGTAAGGTCATCACTATACTGAGTTGATGGGCTGAGCGTGGTGGAGCAGAAGCCTTCTACCTAAAGCATGCGCCCTAGAGATGACAATAAGCACTTGCTGCTGGCTCTAAGAACCCCCACAGTCTTTTCTTTCAATGTTGTCCACCTGCAGGGTTACCCACAGTTCACATGAGTCTTCTCCCTGTTTGCTGTTCTTCTGTTTTGTTCGGTTTCCGACTGACTGTTGATTCACACCCCAGTTTCAACTTCTCCTCTTCCTGATAATGACAAGAATCACTGTCATTATTACAATGGCATGGCCAGGAGAAGGGTGACAGCTCACGGCCATCCATGGCTTAGTGAGGGCCCAGACAGAATTTGCCACCAGCACACATTTCTCTGTGTTTTTTGAACATTTGTGTACCAGTGTGTGTCATCCTATTAGTCATGGCTCTATGATGAGTTTAATTGGCATTGTACTGATACTTGGGACTTGATTAAGAGTCACCCAGCACCAAAGTGTGAAATTTGGGGGATAGCACTCATAATGACTGGACTGTGTGGAAAGTGTTGTTTTATTTGCTGTTAAAATGTGAACAATGTGAAGCCCTTCAAGACTGTAATTGTGATTAAGCGTTGTTCAGTTTCATGTGAATATTCAGTATGTGTTTGCTAAATTATGCCAGAAGAGCTCTTGAATTAATGAAGTATTAACGTGTGAGTGTGAGTGGTCACTGGCAGCACATTCATTTAGTCAGATAGACCTGCCTAAGGTGTGATGCTAATATGCTAACTCAGAGAAACAGGCAGGTAGACATTCCCTTGGCCGTATGACCAAAACAAAATTTTAACACAAGGCTTTGAGAGATTTACGTTGCAGCTCATGCAGACATTAGGCAACTGATAAAAGGAAGAAAAAGAGGGGAAAGCTGTGGTTAGCCTGTACGTAGTGATCAACATTTCTATACCAAACACCAACAAGCAAGAAAAGATGATGCAAGATTTTACAGTAAAGAATCAGACACAAGAACAGCATAGACTCATCTATACTAAAAGAGGTCAGTCTCTCTCTCTCATACACACACACACACACACATCCATTTGCCCCACACTGCATTCAAAAAGGTCACACATTCGTTTGCAAAAGTTAGGAAAAGATGCATGGGCACACACACTGTATGAACACACGGGTCATGTCTACACATATTAGAGCAGTGGCCAATGTCTGTCTGTCTGTCTGTCTAGCTCTGAGAAGAACAGTGCTGATTAGTGTGAAACAATATATGGAATTGTGCTGTACAGTGTGCGGCAGGGTGTACAGTGTGTTGGTCCTATCAGTGCGGTGAAGGTCAACACACTCGGACACTAAGCGACAGCGTGAGAGCGTGTGTGCCGTTGAGTGTGTGTGTGAGGTAAAGTAAACTAAGAGGCTTTTTTTTTTTTCCTAAATGTGCACCAATAGTGGCTGGGTCTCGCTTTCGGGGGGCTCACCCTCAGGGGGGGGCAGCTGGTACACCACGCAGAGAGAGGAGTACAGGCAGCCCACGAATGACATCAGGCTTGAAAAGTACATCACTCCCTGGGCCCCACCCACCAGTGAGGTCAGAGGTCCCATCGCCACAGAGACTAGGATCTGAGCCAGGAAATACTGGCAGCTGAGCAGAGAGATGTCCACCCCCATCCCTCGTCTGGTCCCTTCCTCTGATGAGCCACAAAACTGAGGAACAAAAGTGCAAAGTTTAGTTATATGATCAATTAATGTAGTGCATAACAAATGACAGGGTTAAAGGAATAGTTCAACATTTTGGGAAATGCACTAATTGCTTTCATTCTGAGAGTTAGATGTGAAGATTGACACTCTCATGTCTGCGTGCTATTTATGAAGCTACGGCCATTATATGGCTAGCTTAGCTTAGCTGGAAACAGGTTCTATTCAAGGTAATAAAATCCGGCTACCAGTGGCTCGAAGGCTCAAGAAATAGTCAGACACACAACCCTCCATAAGACCACCAAGAGTCATTATACTTTGTCTTTTGTACTGATTAAAAAAAATATTATATATAACATGCTAATTAAGGAGCTTTAGAGATGGAGTTCATGTCGAGTCTTTGTGCTAAGTTGAGCTAACTGGCTGCTGGCTCCGGCTTGCCGTACAGTTGCAAGAAAGGGGAATTTGAACGTCATACCATGAAGCAACTACAAATTATCCTACACCTTAGTATGACACATATCTAGATACTGACCTGAGGACTCTGGTAGTATTCACACAGCAGAGAGTAAGGCAGTGTGCATAGAGAGGAGAAGAGCACCCCATAGGTGACACAGAGAGAAAGTACCACGTAGAGGTTGTTGGATAGTGTGGCCAGGCCTGTGCCCAAACCAAACGCCAGGTAGGCAAAAAAATATAGAGTGCGAAGAGAGAAACGCTCCTCCAGTTTCTCCAATATGGCTGGAAGTTGAAGAAGAAACAAAGACAAACAGAAGGAACAAATGTAAGAAGACAAATTCCTGGTAAAAATGACAGAGCAGTTGTGATAACGAGTGTAGCTTACCTGAGTAGAAAGCAGCACTGAATGCATAGATGCACATGCCCCAGCAGCCCATGCTAACACCAGCATTGTAGCGCTGGTAAGCCTCGGAGTCATGGGGTGCCTTTGGGTCACCTTCAAACACAACCTCTCCCATGAAGTCAGTGTAGAAGAGCAGCATGCCTTCAAAGGACAGCCAGCCTAGAGAGAACCAATAAGTATCAACAGAGCACAACACAAAACACATAGTTTTTAAGATGTTGTACAGGGTTTAACGTTCACCTAAGTTTAAAAAGTGATTTTTCTCACCCAAAAAATGATTAGTGCATAAACTCCGCAGAGAGGGAGGCATCCTGTAGATGGCTATACACAGCAGCTTCATTGACATTTGGGATTCTCCTGTCTCCACATTCTCACTCAGATCACTCTCATAGCGCACACCATTCAGCAAAATGTTTGCAACCTTTATCGGAGAAAGAAAAGACAGACAATGAGTTTTAAATTGCTGTGGTGGCTACTGACTAAACAGCTTCTGTCATTTTCAAACTATGTGTCTGACCTGCTGGCTAAAGGTCACCGTTCTCCTGCGACCATTCTCCAGCCCAACAATCTGGGTTGCCATGGGCTCCTCAATTAGTGCAAGACTCTGGGGTCGCTTCAGGATACCAGCAGAAGAGCCCCGATGTGACCCTGCACCAGGTTGAGCCCCAGCTGTGACCTGAGATGCTCCATGAGTTTGCGCATCTCCCTCTGGCTGTGGCGCTTCTCCATCCTGAGCTTCCCCAGCTGGATGAGAGATCGCATCAGCCTGGGCCTGTCCCGCAGGATGGCTTACTGCTCCCTGTGTGGACTCATCAGGAGGAGGGGAGTCTCCTGGAGGCAGGGGTGCAGCGGTGGAGTTGGAAGCCAGGGCCTGTGGTGTCTGCTGACCTGTGTAGCAGTTTATGAGCACACTGTCTATATAGGAGGTTCCCAGTGAGGAGGCAAACTCGTTGATTCCAGTGAGCGAGCTGTCCCGACTAATAAAGCTGCCATATTTTGGTGTGAGGGGGCTCAGGGGCGATATGGGGCTAGTGAGACCAGCACAGAGACGTGCATTGGCACTGCAAGAATGGGCCAGAGGGTCAGAGTTAGATGGGCGAGCGTTTGTAGAGAAATTGTAGCTGTAAAGACCATCCATATCTTCCTCATACAGTCCCAAAGCAGATCCTGGGGGAACAGGGGGAGAGGGAGGGAGAGCGAGGCTAGGGCTTTTTAGATGATTTTTGCCGGAGTTTTTGTTAGGTTGGCTCTTTGGTAGGGGCCGCTCGGGGATACTCAACAGAGTCATGACTGTGGCGAACACCAAAGTGACACTGGTGAACATGTATATGACCCGCAGTTGACCTCCCATCGACCTTCCAAATTGTGTCTGGTCCCAGTTGATGCCGCCCACAATGTAGCCAAATCCACCTCCTAGTCCTGCAGTGCAAGATTAAGAAACAACAAAATTATTCTTTGCAATGATTGGTAACTGTTTTAGGTCTTTTTCTCCAAATTATCTTGAAAGAATGGAAGTTTTAGCTGCCATCTGCTATGCTAGTAATATATGACAAAGTAACCCAGAGTTTTGGACTGTGCAAAGGGTGTTCTTACCTGCCAGTAGTGCATGGATATTCAGCCCCCGATCCTGGTCCTCAGGGCTGCACACATCCATCATGTAGGCATGACTCGGGTTGTCGGCTGAATCAGCACTGAAGTCCATCAGAACCACACCACACACTGTCAGGATAATTCCCCACTTGTGGTTTGATGCTGTGTCAGCCAGCGCACTTCCAATGTCCCGTCCGTTCAGCACCAGGGATAGACCGACCAAAGCCCCTGTGAGGGAGAAAAGCAAAAGAACCTAAGTTATTTAAACATCAGTACTAGAGTTCAACAGACATCTTGCTAAGTGGGGAAAAAAATCAGGCATGTATCCATCCTTAAAGGGGCAATGTCAATTCACTAGTCATGGAGAGTAGTTTAAAATCAGTCAAAACTGTTTTATAATGTCTTAAGTGGCTCTGAAGGAGTCAAGTCTGAACAATATTAGTGACATCAACAAAGTATCTCAGTGCATTTACAAGGTAGGAGAGGTCTAACAAAAGATGTATTATGGGAAGCGTAGAATCAACTTTTTGTGTGTTTTTGCTCCCTATTATGGACTAAACGTCAGTTGCATCAGTTTTTTTTTTTTTTAAACATGTCTCTCTTAAGTTTACATAAGTAGCGCTTACATAATACCAAATCACTGGAGTACATTTCTTACCTATAGCCAAGGCAAAAATAAAGGGTCTCCTTCGCCCAAACCGGGATGTACAACGATCACTCCATGCTCCCAAGAGAGGCTGAACGAGGAACCCTTCAAGCCAAAGACAGAGGTCAAGGTTAGAATCCAAAGAGATTGTACTGCACAAGATTACTGCCACTCAGAATCACACAATGATGTATCACACATCTCTGTCCACCAGGTGGTCATGTAGCCTTGCTGTTCACTCACCCAGTATTGGACTAATAAACCACACCAAGCTGTAGAATTGATCAGGCAAGCCCATCTGTAGAAGCACAGGAGTCACATAGGCTGTTTCCATGGCATAGCTAAATTCAATACCAAACAGTATGCAGCCATTGAAGAGCAGTTCTTGGAAGGTACGCCTCGGGGGAAGCTCACTGAGGTCTAGCTGGTCCAGGGGACAGGGTGTGTTGGGCGGCGGAGGCGGTGAAGGTCTTATCAGCTTCCGACGCTTTGGCTGTCTTTGGAAGTTGTTGGCTCTGTGACTTAGGTGCCGAGTGGTGGACGTTGGGAAGCTGGCAGTTTTGGGGAGTGAGCTCCTCCAGATACCTTCCTGAGCTGTGGATAACCTCCCTCCTGGACTGGCCAAAAGGGGGTCACTGGGGGTGCCCATGCCCGGAGATGACATCTCTCTCAAGCCAGCTTACACTGCAGCGTAAATACAAGGATGAGAATCATTGTAAAGTTAAACCTTGCTTTAGGTTGGGGTTTCACATTAGAGGTCATTCAAGATCATCACAATGTAGCACAGAAGTAATGTGAGTAACTTGCTAATGGTTATGTAGTGCTACCAAGAGGACACTGCAGTCATCAGCAGACAGCAACGATGGCACAGCAATGATGGGCACGACGCACTGCAACCAATGCGCATGTTAGTGTTGTGCGCAAAGCCCATGTGCTCGGCGTGGCAGCAGTGTAGTATGCGGCACCGCTCTCATGAAGCCTGTTTCCATTTTAATTTTTTATGGAGGAAGCTTAAATCGGACACAATGGGGGCCGCTGGGGGCTTTAATGACGGCTTTCAAGACAGTTACAAGGATTACGCATCATCATCGCTCAGATTTAAACTAAACATTTGATCATTATATGTCCTATATGTAGCCACGTAGCCGATCGATTGTTTTTTTATTTTATTTTTTTTGTCTATTCGGGTAATGATCCTCGATATTTCCCTCAGTTTGACATGTGATCCTAAAGGTGGAGATCACACAATCGAGTTAACTGTGTTAGAAGACGAAGCAGGCGTGCAGATTGAAAGATGATAATTACCTTATCGGGGAGGCTCGTCATTTATTGCGGCACACTGTGTAGGTAACCAGACCAAACATTATGATTTATAAAAGAAAAACGATGGATGAATTACGGGAGTCATGATTGTTGTTTTGTTTTTTCCTTTTGATGCAGTCATCCCCCCTGCTCTCTCCTCTCCTCTCCGTCCCTTCTCCTTCCCCCTCTCCTCCTCCCCCCCCCCCCCCCC
>NW_023339740.1:17573690-17596886 GCF_004916995.1 Morone saxatilis | reverse complement strand
CCCCCCCCTTCGCCGCTTCCTCCCGGTCTCTCCCGTGACGTCACGCCCCTCCCTGCAACATCAGCACCGCCGCGGACAGTCAAAACACATCTGTCTCCACTGTATCCATCCTCTGAGCTGCAGAGCATGAGAATTAGTCAGTAGGTGGTTTGTCAGCTGACTGGCTCTTAACTTTGTGCAGATACATCGATGGATCAAGCACTTTGTTGTCTGTTAGATAATACGTTTATAAAGCTTAAAGGCCTGTTTCACTTATTGTGGGAAATGCCTGCAGTATGTACACATACAAGTAATCTGAGTCTTTCACTGTATTTACACACAGTCTTAATAACAATTTACAGGAAGATAGAATACAGCAGAAACAAGGGCAACAAAGCTGAACAAAAATAGGTAAGAAAATAAATATTTAAATATTATGTACATGTCTAAACATTATAGAGCCAACTAAATTAGTGGAACAAGCTGAATATATATGTGTAAAACTACTTAAACAGGAAAGGGGAAAACTGCATGCGATGGGGTTACATAAATTGCAATCTTTTTTTGTTTAATGTGTATACTTGTGTAAATTATTCATGCGTTTTTCATTTATATTTATGTCCCTGGGCACATAACCACTGTTGGTTCAATTATACACCTTCTGCTACTGTAGTGTGCAAACATGTCTTACTGCTTCTATTCTGAAACAATGAATTGTGTAATTCAAATGTTCAGTTTATGATCTTTTTTTTTTTTACACAAAATCAGCAGGAAATCCTGGAACATATAAAACAACAGTGGACTACTGTTGTAAAGGTTTCTGGTGTATTTATGTGGACTTATGTGGACTTAATGTATAAATAAAATTAAACTTAAATAAATGAAAGTTAGAATGTCACAAAAAGTGCAAGCAATGTAAGATCAATGAAATACATCTTAAGATAAAACTTCCATTATCCTTGAGGAGACTTTGATGCATTACGATGTCTAAGACAGATAGATGAAGAAAGTGAAACTAATTTCATTAACAATGACTCAGAACCATCAAATGAGCCATTTAGTGAGCCAGCATACACAATACAGGAACTAGCTCCCCTAAAAAGAGTGCAGTCATTATTATGTCATGGCAGACTGCTGTGAGGCTGCAGGTCTTCTCTTCACTGTTTTTGTTGAAGTTTCTGGGCTTTGCTTGTGTTGTATTAATATATTTGTAAATAGACACCACATTTAGATAGATTTTCTATAAATATATATATATTTATTTTTTATATTTATATATATTTAATATCACATTTAAGTTATAAGCCTAATTAAGTTAAGCCTAATAACATCATAATGTCCTGGATACCTTATTTCATTAACTGTATCAGGATGTAACGGTCCCTGTAGAAATACTGAAGTGAGTTTTGGCCTTCCTCTGATAGCAGACTCATCACATAATTGACTTGTAATAAGATTTGGCTCGCATGTTGTCCAGCTTGATACAGGAGGGATACCCACTAAGGCCCTGATGTATTTAATTTATTGTCACTGAACCACAGGTTTAATACGTTTTTAGCCACAATTTTGTGACATTATTTCTGTTTTGGATAATGGTCAGATATACAAATTAAAATCTAAAGTCTTGATCTTCAAAGTAAGATTTTACATAATATTTTCATCTGATATGCAATAGTACAAAGTGGCAGAAGATAAAAATCTAATTCCATTAAAATTGTACTGAAGTGCAGCACAGTGATTAAATGTCCACTGGTTGTCAAAGAGAGTAAAAGCGGAACACAATGGCTTTGCTTGTCTCAGGGGTTAATAGAACACAGACAGGTGGGACAAAGGTAACAGCAATAAAAAGCAAATCTCAGTGATGGAAGAGAGCAAACAAAAGCCATGTAATAAATGTCATTACCTTTGAGCTCAGTTATAACACACCTTATGCAACCTGCATTATGAAAAACTGATTCATTTCCCATATTGAGTCACTTTGAGTTAATGTTAGTACTGGTAAGGCAGGCTTATCGGCTGTAAGGAAAGAGCAAACTCACATTAATAGTTACTGTATTAAGGAAAAAAGAAATTGATTGCAGTTATGAGATGCACTTGATGAAAGTTTCCCTCACGAAGCCCCGCCTCCGATCCTCACACCGTGCGCTGTAATTGGCTGTTTGTTCAGCACCAACAGAATCTGATTGGATGCAGAGTTGAGTGGGCGTATCAGGATGCAGTTGTTTTGTAACTGTTGTGCGGGCGTTACTCAATCATTACTATAAGACTTCATTCGGTACAAATTAAACTTCTCTCGTAACTTTGTTACCAGTTGACAGTCCGTGCTGAAAATGGCGAAAGTTGACCTCGCTCAGGTTGGGAAGAACCTGCTGAAGAGAGTTGAGACTGGAGAGGTAAGTCACAAACTGGGTAACCTGTTAAGTTTCTACAGTTTTCCTCTTATTTGTCACATCTGTTCGGTTGGTTGGTTTGTGTTTTTAATTAAATATGCCCTCTTTAGATGTATATATATAACCTGTTAGGTTGACTTGTTCCCTGCTGAGACATACTGTGTTAAACCTGCCATTACCTCGCAGCATTGGAGTAATTGATGTCAAATGACGCCTCTAGGGTGACATATTGGTAGCCTCAAGTGAAAACACGTGAATGTGAATCATAACATAGCACTGTTATAATCTATGATGTATGAATTCACAGATAATGGATAAAATTAGTGCAATCTGCCGACACCCCATTTCCCATATGTTGCCTATGTGTCACCTGTTTTGTGGTTTTATTGTGAGTGATTCTCAGTGTGTGTGTGTGTGTGTGTGTGTGTGTGTGTGTGTGTTTCAGAGTGTAGAGCTCCAGTCTCTGTGGCAGGACCAGCCGGTGGTCTTGTTCTTCCTGCGCAGGTTTGGCTGTCAGGTGTGTCGATGGATGGCATCAGAGATCAGCAAACTAGAGCCGGACCTGAGAGCCAGCGGTGTGGCCCTGGCAGGCGTCGGACCAGAAGAGTTCGGGCTGACAGAGTTTAAGGAAGGAGGGTTTTTCAAAGGATGTGAGCAGTACTTGCACTCATGTATTACAAACAATGGTCTTTTTCTTGTTTGTGTTGCGCTCACACAGCAGCAAAATATGTGGTGCTTTAACTGTTCTAGAAAACACAATATTGACACATAAGGTAGAACTGGTCTTAAATCTGGTCCCCTAAAACTATATTTACACTACAGGCCTATCAGTTTTCTGACAACATTTTATGATAGAAAACCATCCAGTTGCACAAAAGACCAAAGATTTATTTTATTTTTTAAATCAAACACCTGTTTTGGGGAAAATACTTAAATTCTTTGATTGGATTAATAGTCAAATAAATTAAATATTTTCCTTCCTGGTTTTGTTTAAATGGAGGCACCCTCCCAATTGGGATGGATTCGATGAGCAGTATTACAACAACAGTGAAATAGGATCTGACAGTGCAGTTCAGATTGCGGTTAGCTGGCCACAATTCAAATATTTATCACATTTTCAACCACTTATGAATGTGATCAAATATAAGAATCATTTTTTTGGTAACTTTGAAATAAGCAGATCTATGTTAGACTGGAAGGAAAATTAAGTTGCACAATTATTTTCTTCACTTAGCTGCATTGTCACTTATGTAACAGGGAAGTTGAATGTATACCTGTGTGATTCAGACATGCATATTGAGTCCATCATCAATCATCTTCTCTTTCAGCTCTTTATGTTGATGAAACAAAGAAAACCTACAAGGATTTGGGCTTCAAAAGGTGATACAGTAAAACCCCATTCCCTTAAAGCTGATTTTTTTATGAATGACACTTTGATCCTGATATGAATAGCTTCCATTTGTCAAAGATGATTAGTCTTAACCTTAATTATATACTTTGGAGCTTCAGCGGTTAGTTGATTAATTGATTAGTTGAACAATAGAAAATTATTGAGAAGCTAATTTGATTGTTATAGTCATTTTAGCTGCTGCTTTTCCTTGACTAATATTATAGTAAACTTAATATCTTTGCATTTTGGACTGTTGGACAAATACATCTCTGTGTCCTGTGGGGGAAAACATGCATCTTTCACTTTTTATTAGGTTTGAAAACTCATATTAATCTCCTCTCCTATCTCCTCTCACATCTCACACTCTAGGTACACAGCCATAAGCGTGGTTCCTGCTGCTTTGGGGAAGAAAGTACGAGATATAGCTGCAAAGGTATATATTTAGATGGTTATGTGATTACTTCACTTCGTATGTCCTGTGGTCACAGGAGTAGGGGCAAAGTTGTTCAGACCCAGACATACACACTGACCTCTGACTGCATGTTTCTTCTGCTGCTTTCAGGCCAAAGCTGACGGCATCCAGGGCAACTTCTCAGGAGATCTGCTGCAGAGCGGAGGCATGCTCATTGTGGCAAAAGGTACTAGAGGGGGTTATTAGTAAGGCTCTGTTTGTTGAAGGTGTACAAGTGAATTGAGAAAAGTAGTCTTAAAAAAGACCTACTGAACCGGGGGGGAGTCAACATGTAAATTATCTTGTAGCGTGGCATTGATAACAGTTTGTTCAGTCAGTTAAATGATGGTCAATAAATGGTCAAAGAGATGCATTTATGCACTTTCTCCTCTAGAGGGCAATACTGCATCACATCATCATACT
The DNA here is from genome assembly GCF_004916995.1 of Morone saxatilis. NCBI lineage: Eukaryota > Metazoa > Chordata > Actinopteri > Moronidae > Morone > Morone saxatilis. The sequence continues at coordinate 17,592,253 of NW_023339740.1, read as the reverse complement.
AAGCTCTCCAAACCACTCTCCCTCAATGTCAGAGCTCCCCAGGGTTGCTGACTTTCCTCACTTCTTCATTTCTTGTATCCTTGTATCTTGAAGAGGCACAGTCCTTCCTAATTTACAGATCAACATTAGGAAAGCAAATCATTTGCTGGGAGACTTGGCACTATGATTTGTGAATGTCAGAAAAGGCTCTAAAGACGGCACATAAAAAGACATTTAAGCAGGTAAATACAGTTTGATGCAGTCATCCCCCCCGCTCTCTCCTCTGTTATTTTGTCCGGAAAAAAAAAACACATTCCAGAATGTATTTCAGACGGACTGACTCTTTCTGTTAGCATGCTGATTCTGTCTTTTATAGTGTGGCAGCTTGTTCTCGTGGAAAGGAATCAGCTGGAGGAAGTAGATTACAGGTCATTCTGTCCTGCCTGACTCCTCCATTTGAAACCCTTGGCTCCACCCGAATACCTTTTTGGATATAGAGCTCTGAGCTCTCCCAGAATTAGTCTTTGAGCACCTACACAGTTAAATGAGGTTCGGGCATGAATAATGTTTTAGGAAGCAATTTAGCCAAAGTTATTAAATAGAAGTTCATTTTAAGCTAATTTTTGGAGGACTTTACCTTTTTTTACTGTCTGAATTATTTATATTATTATAGTATCAATTTTTGGTCACCAGTAACACCTGCATATGAAATCAGTGAAAATATTAAATTATCTGTGCTGTATTTTATTACTGTCAGCCTGAGTCATGAGTTCACCAAAGCAAATTCATAACAGTCTTTGATTGTAATGCATAAAATTCATAAGCTGCTCTCTTGACGATTCCTCCTAAATATATTTTGCTCTGTAAAGGTGGAGAAAAGGTCCTACTGCATTTTATCCAGGATTCACCAGGAGACCACCTACCTCTGGAGGATATTTCTAAAGCTTTGGGTATCTCAGCCACAGTAAAAGCAGGACAGAGGCCGGTGGTAAGACATCCCATAAACACACAACAAGGATACAATACATCTTGATGCATTTCCCCCACTATTTTCTTTACCCCCCCTCTTCAACTTTAAATTTTCCGTTGGTGCTCATGAGTGAAATCGATCCTTTAACGCTGTGTAGTGAAGCGCGAAATAAAATTGAAACAAACGCTATCATTGTGCTTACTAAAGGACACTGGACTCATGCAATAGTCATTTTCTTTCGGCAGACTGTTTTTTTACGTCAGTAGCAACACACGCATCAGAGTAGCCTCTTCAGAGACAATTTCACACCTATTACTCCATCTTCATGGTCTGTCAGTGTCTGTGTCATAGGCCCCCAAAACCCTTTAAACTTGACTGATCTCAGTCTGTACTTAATTGTACTTAAAAAATGCTCCGCAAACACAAATAGAGACGTTATTACACAAATATCATATAAGTAATCCAACATGGAAAAACCAGTGTTGGCAGCCTTACCCTAGATTTATGAAATATATATTCTTATATCTTTCACAAAGACCCCGATGCGACACTTCTCTAAAGAATTTAATGTCAAGTATATCTTGGAGGAATTAATAGCTTTAACATGTATAACAAACTTTAACAAGTATAAAAACACATAACCAAAAGAGCTTGATAACAGATTTCAATTGACTTTAGGGTGTACTACTGAAAGTCTAGAAAGTCTAGAAAGTCTGAAATGTGACATTCACTTATGAATGGCTTTGGAGTCTGAATCCTTCTCATTACTTTGGTGCAATCTCACAACAGTTTTGTGGATCAACATATGTCAAATGCAAAACAAATATAAAATAAATATAAAAAGTCAAGAGCAAAAACTCTGGGGGTATATAAATATTTACAGAACATATGTTTTTATAGCACACCACAATTTATTACTCAAAACACTATAGATTCTATCTTTAAGAACAGAAAATAAGCCACATTGTTGATTCTGGTTCGGTGGTGTCAATATATAATCATAAAATACAAAGTACAATGTAGAACTCAGTCCCTGATCTATACCATAGCTAACAAATTGCCAGTCCAGACCGACAGTGGTTTAGTCCTGTGATCATCAGAGCTTTTGGCATGCCCCGGACATCCAGCACATGGCCTTCCCTGCACTTGCCCCCTGACTCTGTTGCTTGTTTCCCACAAAACTCACTATTTCAGATTGCAACATGTACAGTAGGCTTCCCCATGACCTGTCTGAAGACCAACAGATGTCATCGCTGCAGTCCAGAAACAGAATAGACCTTATTTTCTCTGACGGGGCCAAAATGTGGCAGAAAGTCACAAGCTATCTGATATGCTTGGTTAACAAAGTGAGGTCATTTGCTGATCCGGATAAAGCCGAGTACTGTCGTCTTGTTCAAACAGCTGATAGACAGTGTTTATTTCTCTTATCTGCGTCTAGAGATGGAAAACCTCAAACTAGATTTCCCTGAAGAACACTCTGTGTCTCAACTTTAGCGCATGATGCTAAGGCCCCATAAACAAGACATGTTTAACGCTTGGTCTAGACAAAGTTGCCTGCAGATGGGGTTTTATCCCAGAAATTGGAGAGCAACTCACCTTATCTGTAAGTAAGCCACAGATAAGTGGTTAAAAGTCAACAACACTGTGCTTCACAGTGGCCTAGACAACACATACTCCACATACACCACAACAACAACAACGATCCTGTTGCATACCACTCTCCTCTAACACTCAGGGTCATTAATAGACCAAAGGCAGTTTCCAAAAATGGACTTTGGCAACAGAAGATGAAGACTGGTTTACTTTTGGTCCTTTTTATCAGATTCTGAATTTGAATACATACCAGACAAAAGAAAACAGAGATGTCAAAATATTATTTTGCTCAGAGACTCATTTGGCTTTAACCCCTGTGTTTTGTTGACATTGACTTTACTTCCTCATTGTTTTGTTACACCAAAAGTAAAATCTTTTTTACTTTTTTTTATACACTATATGTGCTTTGCATGAACAATACTCATGTTCTCCCTTGTTTTAGTCCCTTATGAACGAACTGTTACAGAAGTCCAGTAGTTGAGATTTAAATTCACTACTTTGGTATCTGGGAGGGTAAAGCTGCACAGCACCAATCACAGATAAAGAGCTTTTAAAAGTCCATTGTAGCCATGTGGTGTCATTTTCTCTCTTGGTCTTCTGAAACATGTCATCAGTTCAAAATCATTCTTACAAGCAATTCACATAAAATCTTCACTTATATCTCTGTGTAACATTTTCTCCATCTAGTTGAAATGTCTCACAGCAAAAAGAGAAAAACACTGCAATGCTATCAACTGAAATAATAATGGCCAGTGTTTCTTCTTGCACAATCATCCTCCATCACTAAGGAGTTAGAAAATGTGTGGGGCAAAAATTGGAGTTTCATGAAATGACAAGATAAAGAATGTTTCTGTTCTAATTTAGAGTTAAAGATAAAACTGTTATTGAGTCACCATATTGATCAATACCCTTGTCAGCTCTCTGCAGATACATTATGACCATTTTGTGGTTGGGGATAGTAAAAATATCTCCTCTTGGTTTGGGAATATTTGTGTTTTTGTGGTTGTGTTGTAATTTATATGTCGACAGAAGCCATTTTTCCCTCCTGGAACATGAACCTCTCTAACCATTAATCTGTAGTTGAGGTGTTGAGGTGTTGACGTTGATGATTAATAGTTCTGTTATATCAATATGTTTCACAAAACTGGATTTGTGGGAGATTAGTTTGAGCAGATTGACTGCCAATAACTGCATTTACAGCATGTCCACACAGGAGGCGTCAGCTCTCTGTCAGTGTCTCCACAGGATGCGTTCAGGCACAGTATTAAGTGTAGGTCACTCACGTTTCAGCAGCGCTCAAAACCCAACACACAGATTACGCACATTAAAATGGAAAAATATAGACTTGAAGTGTAAAAATATGCTTCACATGCATATAGCGTGAGTGATACGCGGCTTGGATTGATTAAAATAGGAGCGCATCTGTTCTGTCAGACACTTTCTGCATAGAAAAGCTGTTAAACCTTAAGTGTGAATAACATTTGCCTCTTGTTCATCCAACACCATGTAAATACATGCCTCTTGCTCATTATTTAATGTTTAACCCTTGTACTTTCTCTTGCAGTGCAACGATGATGTTTGTACACGATGAATACCATCACATTGGGAAGCTGAAATGGAGATTTAACAAGTGGAATATCAGTAAAATCCTAAAGTGAAGATAAAACTGCTGCCAACATTCTTGTGATTTCTGTGTCACAGTTATATAATATTATCTGCAACAGTGACATTCCTTTATAATCGTTTCAATCAAATCTTTTAACACATTTTAAATTAACTTGCACTTATACTGATCATGATTGTTTTTTTTTAAATAGTTTTTATGACTTTGCATTGCATTTGCAGTTTGTATTAAACTCAGAGTTTGTAAAATAAATGTATTCTTTTTTCTAATGAATAACAATCTAATATAGTAAAACTTTACAAACAATACTTGGCTGCAGTTTCATGCATGAGTGGAGTTTCAGTAAAGGTGAGGGTGTACAAACGTTTTTACATGACAAACACTTATCTAAAATATAAGATCAGTGTTTTGTTTATTACATTAATTATTCAAAACTCTTATGCCTCCATCATAAGATTACACATCACCATTATATTTCCCTCCACTCGCTTTATTAATCTTTAGATTATATCCACTGCAGCTACCAACTTCAGAGTCACTTGCACTTAAAATGTGCTGCATTTCTGAACTTTGGACAAATTTCCCTAAACTGTAATACAGATCCAGGTTCAGAGCCTTACCTACCACCATAACTCAACATCCTATCTATCAGAACTATAAATGTACCTAAATATGTGTGGGCAAGCTGAACGCTGCTTTAAAGGTCCAGTGTGGAACATTTAGGAGGATCTACTGGCATTAATGGTATATATGATTCATAGTTATGTTTTCATTAGTGTATACCTGCCACCTGAAAATAAGAATCATGTTAGCTTAGAATGATCAGTTTTTAGAGGGAGCAGGTCCTCTTCTATGGAGTCTGCCAAGTTGAACCACCTTGTTTTGACAGTAAACACTGCCTCCAGATAAGGCCTTTAGTGTTTTTAGTGACTCTCACAGACACCTTAGAAATACAAATATAGACAGTCAGTGTGTTCAGTTAGTTGCAATCTGCAACTTCCCCACAAGATGCCACTAAATCCTACACGCTGGTCCTTTAATAGTTCCAAGTTGTAAAAATGTGGCATTTTACTTTTGAAAACTAGCCTAATAATGCCACTGTACCTAGCTGCTGGCACAGTAAAATAAGTGTTTATTGAGCATGACAAAGTACTGTAGAACCAATGAGCCATCCTGATTCTCAGTTATGACTATAAACTGAAGTAACATGAGCCTAGGTTCATATACAAGAAGACACGTGACAGTGTGACTCTGTAACATGAAAATGAACATGAGTGCTTTTAGGGCTTATGCATATGTTGCATAAGAACCAATTGATCTTTTTGACGTCACATCGATGAGAAAGAATCCTACATGATTTTTATATAAACAGATAAAATTAAAGTGGCACATTTAAAGGAGAGACTTGAGATCGAACCAGTTGAGACAGTCACTTTAATGGCAATCTAGATAATTACGTAGCAGCAGGAACATTCATAAAACATCTTTAACGTCTGAATTCTTGCAAAGCAACAATGTTATTTCATAAATATTCATGTAGATAAATAAATTCCTCTGATTGGTTTACAGATGAAACATGTTTATATGTAACAAAAATGTATTTGTACTTGGCTGGTAATTTCAAAACGACACAATTTCACCATATAAGTAAATGTGAAGCTAGATCTAAGGTAAGAAATGTACGCTTTCTTTCTTACCTGATATGAATCCTTTATATGTAAATACTGCAGTATAGAACATCAAGTATCTACAATAACACATTGTATATTATGTACCCTTTGTGTTCAGTCTACAGTGTTGAACTGTTTTACTCTTTGAGGAAAACCAGACAAAACAAGTCTAAACTGTTGCCCTTCAAATGGTAGCCCAATGTTACACTGTAGCTTATGATTTATCCTCCAGCATTTCTTTGAACCAGACATGATAAATGTGCCTTGTTGTTTAAAGGAATAGTTTGACATTTGGAGAAATATGCTTTCTTTGCTTTCTGGGTGAGAGTGAGATAAGAATTTCGATACTCTCATGTCTGTCTGTTTAGTATAAGGCTGCAGCCGGTTAGCTTAGCATAAAGACTGGAAGCAGGGGTAAAAAGCTAGTCTAAATCTAAAAGTAAAATGATTAAAAGTAACCAAACTTGCCTGACTAATCTGTACAAAACTATGAGTTACTAGTCTTAGCCAAGAATCCAGCAGAAAACCCACTGTGCGATGGCAAATTGTTGATTTTACATGTTGTTTTTGGTATGAATTAAACAAATTGAGATACAACATGTTAATTGAGTGAGTTTTAAACGATTTTCTCACTGTTGAACAGAGCCAGACTTGCTAAACTAATCTAACCGACTGCTGGCTGTAGCTTATGTTAAATTTCTACCAGAAGAAGCAAATTATTTAAGTTTATTTCCCCAAATGTCTAACGTTTGCAGCACTTTCTTTCTGAGTAAAACAGTCTTTCATTGGTGTTTCCTCTCCCTGCTAAACACAACAGTATTTGCCAAAATGTGAAGACTGAGAGTGTAAAGCTTATATGCACATTCAATTTGGCCTAAAAAGTCGTGTTCAGTTTACCAAGGCATCCTGAATGTGACCAAGAAAACATTCAAAACCAGCTGTATGTGTTTGTTTGTTTTCTGCTGTGTTTGAGAGCTCCATTTGGCACAAAAAACGGTAACTACCTGCAGCCACTACCTCCATCCTCTATCTTGTGTTCTGTTCTGCTTTGATTCTCCTGTCATTACTTGTTAATAAAGGTAGAAAATAACAGTCCTGGCCCTGGCCATCTATTTAATGACAAGCTCCACTCTTCAGTGAGTCTGCCTGTGGGGCTCGTGGTTCGGCTACAGCGGTCACCACGCTTCAGCACACCGCACTTCATCCTTTCATCTTACACAGCGCTGATCAATGCGAGATCAGAGGGTAAAGCACTTCATCTGCTGCTTATCCATATGTGAGTGTATCTGAGGGGGGTTTCTTCTCCCTTCCCCATAGCATGTAATTGGCTATGCCCAGAGGCTAAAAGTCTTGTTATCACTGTGTGTTCGCATCTCCTCTCAGGAGGTCGTGTGGTGAAGGAAAAAACATTTCTACAAATCAGTCAACATGTCGAGTAAAATGGAAACTTACAGATATTACACAAGCAGACATTATAATTTTGAATAAAGGTAAGCGCCACGTAACAAATGGCACATGTGAGGAGTTTTGCTAGCTATATATCAGCCCATTATGAACACTTGGGTGCCTCTCGAAATGTTGTAAAAGGTGGAATGTGTGAGAGGGAGCGAGCTTCAAACACAACACAGCTGTGGTTACCTGTATCTCAACCTGGCAGTAACGAATAAAGCAATATAGTGATATACATTGGTTCATTATCATCATTATCACTCTCCAACAGGTGTTTTCTCACTAGCTAAAAAGTAGTAGGCCACCAATATTTTTCAAAACATCTGGAATATAGTTTCGTACAGCAAACTGTCATGACATATACATTTCTGAGTATTGAGCGACAATCATTGATAAAGAAACTTAGAAAAAAATATCCTTCAAAAAGTACTAAATAGCTTTGTAAATTTTAAATATTCATCCACTCTGTAAGTGTAAAAATGTTAAAAGCTGCAGCTCTCGCAGAATGTTAATTTAAGGTTAAAGCTGCAAAGATTTAACAGTCTTAAAGTCTTTAGATAATTTGTTTCATGTAACAGTGAATGACCAGACTCTCCGAGTGTGACTAATTCTATCGTAGCCTTACTTCAGCAAAGCCCCGAGTTTTCATTTACTTCATACTCTTCAGCCAGAGTTGTTCACTATTGTTTCTTCTGAAGTGGCACAATGTCTTGAAAACAATACATCAGAGGAAAGACACCAAGGCAACTTAGTGCCAATGATAATGGATAAATCACAAAGATCTGCACAAGAGAATTCTTTTTTAAGGATTAATTCAAGAAAGGCCGGCAAAGCGGTTAAAGCCAGCCATGTAAGCTTTTACTTTTTCACAAGATCTTCACAAGTTTTCTATGTAGCCTTTTTATTTATGTACCCACTCGTCGTCTGTCGTGGGACACAGCAAAAAAAAGAACAAGGGACCTACTCGTCCAGAGACAACACTTCTAACTTGAGAAGATACTCAAGCAAGTTTCTTTTTTTATAGTATACGAAACTAGGGTGTAGTCCAGGATGACAGCCATTTTAAATACATCTACAGTGTATGCAAATATCTGTGTCCTCACTCTGCCCCAAATAAATGGGAATAAGCAGAATGTCTCTGTGGGTTTAAGAAGTACAACTTGTTCTTTTGATTTGAGTTGCCCATGTCAAGAAATAAATATCTAAACTTTCTACCAGACACGACACTTCAGCTCTGGGTTCATTGGACTGCCTTTTTGACACTGGAAAGCTTCTGAGAAAGCTTCAAAATTCTGGAGTGATCCAAGCACCCTAAAGACAAAAGAAAAACAAAACATTATCAGGGTGCTAAAAGCTAAAGTCTGTTATGAATAGAGGCGCACTGCTAAGTAGTGAATCTAGCTTCCAAGTCCTTATACGTAGACCACAGAATGAGCTGCACTGATCCCAATGCTTAAATGAGTTGTGCTTTGGCACAGCAAAATACTTTTCCGGTGGGAGTCTTGGGCTTATATTTATAGTCTGGTGAATCTTTACATTTAAAAGAGGCAAAGTTGAGCTGAGGTATATGGCTGTGCGGAGACTGGAGGAAAGGTGAAACACTAAATTTGACAAACAAATTAAAATTACAATTAGTATAAGACAATAATTAAAGCTGACAAAACATTATTTTTCGTTGGACACTTTGGAGGCAGAAGAAACTAGCTGTATACAACACCGTCACCTTTTAAGTTGATATGGGAACTTGTTAGGAAGCAGTTGCTTATTTACATATCTGGCAGTTATGGATCAAAAATATAAATTTAAAGTCACATTTCTGGCCACCTTGTCAATGTAAGTCTAATACTCACTCTCTTTTTAGCTCTGGTTGGTCTCTTTGTTCTCCACCAACTTATGAGAAAAATTTCTGACTGAACCAAAACAGTGAAGTTTCAGAACCGAAAATAATAATAATAATTAGAAAGGCACTTGTAGAGCGCAGACCTCTAATAGTGCTGTCTTCTATATGCAAATCTGCACATCGTCCCCTTTAATTACAACATTTCTAACAACTGATCCATCTTCCAATGTTAATGAGAGTGAAAATTAATTCAGGTATCTGCTCAGTGATTTGGATCCACTTCTTTCTAAGTTCTAAGTTTCATGAAAATCAGGCCAGGCAAGTTTTTCCGTAATCCTACTGACAGACAAACAGTCAAACAGCGCCGAAAACATAACCTCCTTAGCAGAGCTAAAAGACACTAAGTCATTCTGTAGAGGTGAGGGATTCTTCACATACAGTTATGTGGTTCACTGTTAATATAAAAATATGAATTGTAGACTCTTTAAGTTAAATTAATTAAATAACAAAAGATGTTCAAAAAACTGGATCTGGATCGTATTTTGAAACTTATCTTACTTATTTTTTATTTGATGTATCTATTTAATAATGTCAGACAATGTATGGAGTGGTAGTTTAATCAGTAATTAAATTAATCAAAGTACCTCAAATATTCTTATTGGTTCTGAAATATTTATCTGAGCATTCTAAAGCTCCTTACCTGTATTCTAAGGGACTGTGTGAGTCAGTCTTGATGGACTGGCTGGCATACTCTGGTCGATAAGCACCACACCACACCTAGAGAAAAAAAACTGATTATGTGAGTAGATAGTAATCTAGTTTTAAAAGCAGTCGTTAGGAGCTAAAAGAAGGCCTCTGCAGACGGACACCATTAAAAATCAATTTTACAAACTACAAAATTAATATTTTATCACAAATGTAGCTTCTGTTCATTCTATATATTTACAGCACTTTTCATTAGGAGCCAAATCCAGACTCTCAGTGGAGAGCAATTTGGCTCATGAAAATTAAATGTAACCGGTGTTTGACCTGTTTTATTATCAATGACAGTTTTCTGCTTGTGCCTACATTCCCTGGCACAGAGATGCTCTTTACTTTGGCAGCTCTTCTCATCCCCTATGAGCGTAGCTGAACGCTGATTTGTTCTGGGATTGCTTCAGCGTCTCACCCCCTGACCCTCTCCCTTTGTCCCAGTGTTTACTTCTCAGCGCCAACCACTGAAAATGCAACTCACAGGCTTTTGGCTCTTGACTCCAGATGGAGAAATTATTGTCTGGCCTCTGTCTGCTGTAATAATACATTCAGAAATAACATGTCCTCTCATTATTCTTACTTACTTGGGCAAAATTAAGAAAGAAAAGTTGCTTGTGGTTCATGTCTAGACCAGGTAGACGAGGCTCTTCCCCCACCATCTTCACCCACTTTAGATAAGCCTGTAACCAAACACACACACACACACTTAAAAGAAGGTTTCAGATGTGCAGAAAGTTTAGGAGTCTATTATTGCTGGTGAAATAGTGACATGTGGTACTTTTGCAGCTAACATCCAACCTTATATGCTTGACGAACCCCTCCGTTGTCTGCAATGTTCTCCCCCAAAGTGCTGATTCCACTGACCTGGAGACACACAGACAAAACCGTGAACACACACCAACGTGAAAACACTCATTCTGGTGGTCAGCTAATACAGGGTTTACTCTGACAGGGATTACAACCAAGACAAAACGTCTCATTTCATACACGCCACTGGATGCTTACGTTTTGTCCACCTGCTAGCTTCCAGTTGAAGTTGCCATATTGTTGCACCATGCACTGTGACTGCTCTTTAAAATGCTCTGCAGAGTAATTACTCCACCAGTTTAGCATATTACCATCCTTGTCAAAATTACGCCCTGCAAGGAAACAAAATGCATTGAGTAAAGTACTGTTTACAAAACACGATGCATGTAACCTGTTACAGTCAACTGTCGAACTTAAAATACATTCTCATTATTATTATTATTATTATTAAATGACAATGAATGATAAACTGCATTTGTCGGTTTGGGCTTCCCAAAATCTCCATGATGAATCACTCCTGTCTCACCATTGTCATCAAATCCATGTGTGATCTCATGTCCGATAACCATTCCTATTCCACCAAAGTTAAGAGCCTGGTGCTGCTGTTTACTGAAGAAAGGCGGCTGCAGGATTCCTGCTGGAAACACTGAACAGACAAAAACACCGGGAATGAAAACAAAATAAGTAAACAGGATTACAGTGAGGAGCAAAACATCTATTGCTGGTGTCCATGTTGATTCTCCTAAAGCTCTCACCTATCTGGTTTCTGTTGGGCGAGTAGAATGCATTCACTACAGCAGCACCAATGATCCACCTGAGGAGGGATTGGTAAAGGGTTTATAATTGATTACAAAAGAAAATGCAATTTTAGTTAGATACAATACTGTAAAATCCATGCACAGACCATATTTTGCATCACCAATATTTAAGCCTTCCTTTTTAAGCTCTCTTTTAAGCTCTTTGAGAATGACTTGAGGAGGACAGGGAGCGTCTTTTTATCTAAATGTTCAAAAATGTTCAATGCGCCATGTCCATTCCCTGTTTACTATCTGGGAAACAGAAAGAGGGAGCAAAAATGTATGACTGATTTTTGTGTAATCAACCTAATTTAAAAGATGGGTTTGTGTTGTTACCCTTGATGACGTTTTATGGCATGCACCGCCTGAGCACAAGAGCTTGTGTTTTACTATAAAAAAACAGCTTGTACTGTCAGATGTATCAACAGCTTACAAGTCCGGGTCAACTGGCTCTCTGAGCTTCTTCAGACTCTTGTGCGCTTCAGACTTGAGGTTTTCGAGGATGTTCTCAAAGTAGTGTTCTTCGCTAAAATTAAGCTGGAAATAGAATCATTGATTAGTGACAAGTGCAGCTGTCAGTTATTTACAATGTGGCTTGGAGATAAATTGAATCTTACTTACATGAGCGTACTCTTGGTCGAGCTTCTGGTTGGTTTCCTGCAGGATATGATCTGGGTAGCCAATATGCTCCTTGATTGCCATGGCCTACATAAGATGCAGAACGATCTTTAATGATAATACCTAACACCTAAAGGAGATACACTCTTATTTCCTTAGCCTGGCCATATGTACTTTACCTTCTCTCTTGCCTTCTCCTTCGAGGGAGCATCCATCCAGCTCAACTCCTCTAATGTTTCCACATATGCTTTCTGGATCTTACCGATGAGGTCACTGACCTGTGAACGGTGCAATCACTTACTCTCGGGTAACACATGCTACATTTTGTATATAAAATAGATTCATGGCACACACAAAATGTGCGCTGTGAAGATGTGATGTCCATCACTTTTTCAGTTGTTCTGAATCTATTTTCTTGATTTTTGAGACTTGAATACACATAGTTACATGGGTTTCTACCAACAATGCAGCATGTGACAGTTAAAGCTGGCATTTATTGTTTTAAATAAACTGGTGTAGTAACTGATTTTCATGGTCTAAGGAATCAGATGTTTCTGTTATGTTCAGAAGAGTTCACAGAAAAACAGGACTTACCATTTGTTTGCTTTCTCCAGCAAAGGTCTCACGCACATACAGAGCTCCAACTGCGTTCTCCATGCTGCTCTGGACATAACGGACACATTCTCGCCACCAAGCATCCTCCACAGTGGTTCCATACAGAGTCTGACCACACAGACAGACACACACTGTAATGTAGTTTTTTAACAAGGTCATGTTAATATGTGCAGTTCTGTTACGTCATCCTCACTCACCTTCCTGTAACGGGCTCTGGCATCTTTGAAACGGCGACTCAAGCTATTAACTCTGTCAATGATTAGCTGCCAGGTGAGGTAGTTCTGTATAGTTCTGTAAACATACATTTGTTTTTGTTTAATTGTTGTGCTGAATTATAGATACTCTGTAATCATTTTTCATAGACTCCTGTTTGCTTGGACTGACCTGACACTGTGTCTGGAGAGAACATCATTCATCTTCTCAAGGTAGGGAGAGCTGTACACCACCACCTCCTCCTCTAGCTGGACCTTAATGGACACACTGGAGAGCACACCTTGGATAAATCGTGTCCAGTTAAAACCCTGGAAAACAAAAGGTAAGAGATATATTTTTATGTTTGTTTAGTTTTACTGAATATTGTTAAAATATCATTAACTCATTCATTATCATTGGTGTTTCCTCTGCAGGGTCCATTATTCTCACACTCACAGTATAGAATGACCACTTACACAGGCTGTAAGAAATGTGCTCACACCTTCATCCACTTTTAAATTTTAGTCAAGCTAGCTGTAAAAACCAGTTAGTTTCATATTTACTGCAAAGATGAGATTAGTATCAATCTTTTAACTCTCAGAAAGAAAATGAATCTAAGTGTATTTTCCAAAATGTTTAATGATTCCTTTTGTAATATTGAAAGTGGCAGCTAATCAGAAATTAGTACCATAGTATAACAATTTTACATTATTGCCTTACAGTATAGTTCACTACCAAGCTGTCAGCTAACCCTAACCCTGGTTAAAGACACCTCAGTAGTACTTGTTTAATAAGTGGAAACATGCCCATGATAGTTTCTCCACTCAGACTGTCAAATAAATAGTAATTAAGTTATTTAAATCAGTGGCCTGTTGCACTTTCTGTACACACAAGAAAGAAGTGAAATCACACATACATTAAAGCTGAATGTGCTGTGCAGCTCTCCAAGTTTCATCTTATTGTAGAGAACAGTGACATCTTGGCGCTCTTCTGCTGGTGATGTGGCCTGTCCAGCAACAGGAAGAGAAAATCCTTATATAAACGGATGTTTGGTTATATATATTCACATTTTGCTCTCCTTTCATCAGCAAAGTCTCATTCGTCATGCTCTTGACAGGCACGAACAAAAAAGAAAAAAACAGGTTAAAAGCTTGGCTGATCGCCTATGACTACACTAAATGTAGCCTGGTTCTCTCATTTACTGGAAGCAGAGAGGAGGTACTCATTTTTCATCTTGTCATTATTCATTTTCCTTAGCCTTCGTCCCACAATTCCATTTCCTGTTGTGGCTGGCACTCACATTGGCGATGTCTGTCTCCAGCTCCAGCACTTGCATCATTTCCTCCCACACATGGTCATCATCCTGAGTCAAGTTCCTGTCCTCTCGGGTTATCTTCGCAATAGAAACCATGAAATGAAGGTATGCCTCCCGAACCTATGGTACAGTCACAAGCTATAAATCTTCAACACAATTAAGGTTGTGACAGAACAAGGGAGGTGGATGGAATTATAGATTTGTACCACTCAATTTAAATTATATTTACAAACAAACTTATTTGGGTAGTAGAAAGAAAGTGTGACATTTCTGTAAAGAGATAAAGTATAATTTTTTAAAGTTGTTAACGCCATAAACAAAACACCATTCATTTCCACTGTACTGTGGTGGAGGCAGAAATCTAAGAACACATCATAAAACCTTCTCAATCTTCCTTCATCCTTTAAGGCCTCACCTTTTTGTAGTTTCCATCATTGAAGTAATAATCTCTTGATGGCATTCCAAGTCCCGGTTGATCAATCTAACCAGAATATAAGAATAGCAATTAATCATCTTTGCATGTCCATAATCTTTTTATAATATTTATATTTAGGTGAGGTTTTCAACATTATAATTAAATAATCCAGTGTCAATGCAGTTAATCCAGTGTGTAGGATTTAGTGGCATCTAGCGGTGAAGTTTCAGATTGGAACTAACTGAACACTGCTGATGTGTGTATTTAATGACCTGGAAATGAGAACTATGTTAGCCTATTCCTCCACTGTTCTCCAAAAACAATTTAAAACACACTCCCTCACTTTAACCTCCGTTTCCAAGCGTGAAGGAGAACCTACAGTGGCCACGAAAAAAGGCATACTTTGTATACCCGATTTTGAAAGGTTCTATATTAATAAGGTTTATTATTATTACAATGAACATGGGCACTGTAGTTTATATGGAGTACACATACACAGTCCTAAAAACTCCCAAACACACCAAATGTGTATGTATCTGCTGCTGAAGATATTTCCTAACAATTACATTATTTATTCTTATTTGAGAGATTTTTGCTAAAGACTACTGCTACTGCTAGTTGGAAATTATTTAGCTTTTTATGAAAATGAAACTATATTAAAACTATATTATTTGTTACCCCTTTTTAAAGATTTACATCTTTAGTAGAAGTAGTGCCACAGACAGGGTCTTTTTATGGGATTTATTGACATTAATAAAAATATAGTATTACACAAGTCTTATCTATAATGACTGTATAATGACATAATGGCTGAAATATGTAATTATCTTTATTACTGTCAAATACACAGTGATCTTACATAAATTATGTGGCGCCGAGAGTCACGGTCGTCCGTCCACACGTACATGTCCAGCAGAACCTTCTTGTGGAAACGAGCAGTAAGCGTTGCCAGTGTGTCCTCAAGGCTCCATGCATCCTCTGCATTAAAAGGAAAAAAAACTGGCACTTAATTGTCTCTCTGTAAAGAACTGTTCAATGTAACAGGCTGTAAAAATCAGGCCCCTTCTCTCCCTCTGGGCTCTCTGTAAATCTGAGTGTGCAGATGTAGCTATGTGTGGTTAATTCAGTTTGAGCCACCGTCCATGATTACATTTAATTAAAGTGGCAAGTGCCAGGAGCTTGGGGAAGAGCGGAGTAGACTATTTAAAGCATCCTTCACAGTCCTGAGTGAGGACTGCTCTTCTGCCCACTCATCACACTTCCAAACTCCACACCTGACTGCTCAGCTGAAGAGCCTCGGCCGGCCTCTTGATCCCGCCAACAAAGCTCGTACTCAGCAATTCACTGAGAACAAATATAGCTACACGGGCTCCGTGTGAGCACATGTATTTGAGTTAGACCGTGAGTGTGTATGTACTGCATGTGCACATTTGTACAGAACAAACTAAACATTAATCAGAGTGTGATTCAGGGTATTTCTACCTGAAGTGGTGTTCCAGTCATCTGACGCCACCGGCCAGTCTCCGATACTGTCAATGAGCCTCAGGAGGGGCTGGGAGTCACGCTGCTCTATGAGGCCTGCAGGTAAAATAAATACAGCAACTTATAACATATGAAAACAACACTGTAGTCTCTCTACTGTTCATTCTGTCAACCAACATGGATTATTGAGATTGAGGAAGTTCATTTTTATTACTTTGGAAACAGCAGTTGAATAAAACAATCTCACCTTAAGAATGAATCTCTACTTTTAAGCCAGCATGGATGAGAAGTCCTTAATGGGTTCAGAATAAATGGAAATTTGAACATGTTACTACTGCTGGCTACAATAGTTAGAAACCTCACTGTCTTATAATGGGCAAGTGTCTATTTTACCAAAAACTTGAATGAATTAATCATTTTAAATTGATTAATCAATCCATCCATTTTATGCTGCTTACGTATGTTCAAGGTTTATTCATTCAATTAATTATATCATTAGAAATTATTGTTTCATACTGCTCGTAAGTACTGAAAGCTTGTGATATAATAATCTCTACTGGTTTTCCATCAGACTTTGGAATTGAATTCTATCTGGTATTAAAAAGATCTTTAAAAGTCTTAAATTGAACTTGAACCCTGCAAAAACCCTGTCTGAGGAAGATCATCTGACACTTCCAGAAACAGAAACAGTTTTTGTCAACAGGCTTTATGTTTTCTTGCCTTCTTTTAGAAATAAAATACCCATTTTCAGAGAGCATAAAGAGGGCCTTACTCTCATTCATGCAGGAATTGTAAAGGATTTTGGCCTTCCTGATGGCATCTCTGTCTTGTTCATTTTCCATCTCAAGAACACCTGCAACAACAAAACACATGCAGACATTTCATCTGAATGAAACCCACGCATGGCTCCAAATGCTGCAGCCCACTGACCACTGAGGATTAAGCTGACCTTTGAGGACAATCTCCAGCTTGTCCCTCAGAATGTCAAAGACGCTGTGACGGGAGCTCGTCTCTGGGATGACATGTCGCTCCAGCCAACCCCCGCAGGCGTACTGATAGAAATTATCACAAGGCTTCACAGACTTATCCATGTTCTGCAGGAGTCGAGCGGCTGTAAGTGTCACAGAGACAAGAGGGGAAAGAGAAGGCAGAGGGACAGGATGGTTAAGAGTCACATGTGGTCAGAAAACAGCTTTTTTTGCAGGGGGTTGGCTTTGTTTGCAAAATTAAACAGCAGGAGAGCAGAGAAAAAACAATTCCTCTCACCTGCAGTAACACAGTCTGCAGTTGTGCACACACTGTCGACATTCGAGCGAAACAGCTGGCCTGGAAAAATCAGTGTCAACATTTATGAGAAATTTGACTAATTACACCCTGGCTGAAAAAAAGGAGGAAGTTGTATGAAATAAAGAGTTCATTTTAAACAGCCTAGATCTATCCAATAGTCTGTGTGTGTGAGTGTTTGTGTGTTTGTTTGTGCGTGTGTCGGGCAATGTCTATGTCAGCAGTGACTCTGTTGTTTCACTTTTGTGTGGCACTGCTGATCAGGCAGTAAAATGAATTACAGCACTACAGTGACTATCAGAGGTGCAGGCTCCAATATGACACATGCCCACTTAACCCACAGGGTATCAGTTGAGAAGCTCAAAGTGACGACACTCACCTTCAACTGTTGAGCTCCTTGACACACTGGATCTCTGAGATTGTTCTGAATTGATTGTAAGAAACAGATATCGGATAACATTAGACACAGTCAGGATGATTTTATTCTAAATTATAATGGTAATGGCTTTTAATTATCAACTGGTAACATTTAGTAAAGGGGAAATACAATCAAGTCTTATGCAGTGTTGTATTTGTGTGTGCAAGTCTACAAAAGATAATCTATTCTCAAAAAAAGAGCCTGGAGTTGCCCTACTTAAGGGTTAGGCCTGCATATGTGTAGGTAGTTTATATATGATACAGTATTATGATATTAACCTTTAAAAATACCTAAACAAAGTTAACTGTGTGCATCAATATTGCATAAAGCATGTCATGGTCATATCTGAGAGCATTTCTAGGGTCATGATCATTTCCTGTGTCAACGCCAACTTGCAGTCACACAAAAACAGAGCAGGGAGACACTTGTCATTACTGCTGCCATCTGTACTATCTGGATCTTTCCACAGTGAGCCTGATAGAGCCATTACCTTTCACAACCGATGTGTAGAGGACTACCAGCCCGGCCAAGGCGCAGCTGACCAACAGCAGCAGCACAGACAGACCAATTTCTGCAACAGTCCAACGGCGCTTTCCAGGTTTACTTGATTTCTCCATGATATCCATTTGGCTTTCGGATTTGCCCATATTCCTCCTGACTGCCGGCTCTGTGGGAAAGACACCGTTGGAGTGTGGGATGGTCCAGGCAGAGAGCTACCAGTGTGAGTGTTTATGTGTGTGTG
>NW_023339740.1:17573350-17573683 GCF_004916995.1 Morone saxatilis | reverse complement strand
TGTGTGTGTGTGTGGGCTGTGCAGTGATCCATCAGTAAACTGTGCCAGCTGACCTGCAGTGAGTGAGCTTCAACTGCTGAACACCTACAACAACTTCACTGACAGGAGTTGTGAAACTGTTGGTCTCGTTGCATGAAAACAGTTTGTTACTCGGCATGTTTTTCTTTTCTAAAGTGATGTAAAATATTTCAGCCGGGGGTTTCATTTTTAAAGCTTCTACATTACTATTTTTGAAGCCTCTTGAATCCATAAAATTAGCCTCTTGGTCGTCCCTTTCTCAACTTTAGAAATCCTAATAGCACGGGCGCACTAGTAGCTCACCTGGTAGAGCTG
>NW_023339740.1:17573081-17573293 GCF_004916995.1 Morone saxatilis | reverse complement strand
TGTATGTATGTATGTATGTAATTATGTATATATGTAATTGTTAGATTTAGTATGAGAGTTTAATAGTACAAATTCAGTCAAATTCAGTCTGAAAAAACAGACTTGTGCTTTTAGGAATACAATGATGGCTTTGCTTTACTTTGCTACTAATTTGTACCTTAAGAAGGACAGCACAGGTCACTGGTTTGCAACCTGGGGGTCAGGACCCCAAA
>NW_023339740.1:17570818-17572981 GCF_004916995.1 Morone saxatilis | reverse complement strand
AACCTGGGGGTCAGGACCCCAAAAAGGGGTCCAGCGATAATTCTGAAGGGTCACAAGATGATCAAAGGGATAATAAAAAAATGTGAAAAGTAACCCTATAAATAATAATGAAAGATAATGAGATGTTTGAACTGCTCATATCTCGTGTCCACATTTTGACCAAAGCCTGTGACAACTCACTAGTAGATTTTCTTCCAGATACTAGTTCTGGTTATAATATACATCAACAATCATTTATCTCGAAATTTATCTTTATAAAAGTTACCTTACTCATCGTTTAATCTGGTATTATATTCATTATTCCCATTCCCATCTTTTTTTTTTTTTTCCAAAAATAAATTAATATCTACTATTTATTGTCAACATTTCTTTTTAAAGATTTTTACACTAATATATCATTTAAAATCTCATTATCTTTCATTATTATTTATATTATTACTCACATTTTTTTTTATCCCTTTTATCTTTTTTACCCTTCATATTATCTCTTTACCCTTTTTCTACCCCCATTTCAAGAATTACCTTTCTTCCTTCTTAAGTTATCAAATATTATCAAAAAACAAACCATCGTATTTATTCCTAAAATTCACAATTATCTTTTTTTGAATACTTAGACTGTTGGTTACTTTGTACAGTGGGTTGTAGGTTAAACTGCTGGCATAGTTGATCTAACAATTACGCGATAGTGACGTTGTTTGAAGATTGTAGCATTACAGGTACAAGCACACTAGTACAGCAGCGACTAGGATACAGTTTAAACACGAAATGTACCCAATCCTGTTCCGTAGAATTAATCGACTTTTATTCGTGGCTGTCTGATGTCTTGTTTGTATTTTTAAAGTTTTGTATGAAGAATGCTCGCAATATTCTAATCTTTTATGTTGATTCAGAATACTTCAACAAATTTATGAATTGAAGTAATGCCGTTGTCAGAAAGGATTGAAAGCCCCCGTTCTGAGAAGATATTTTGTACTCGGTTGTGAACCAAAGTGAGAAGAACTGATTGAAGCAAACACGTTGTTTTTCTTCGAAACCTAACCGAGACATTCACAACTCGGCGGCTGTCACTGTAATTTTTTAAATGTTCATCTAGATCACGTCCACTGTCGCATCATCTTCACATTTTACTTATTTATCACTTCACATCCCACACACACCACACACAAACATCACACACACTACACACACAACACACTGCACACACAATCAACACACATAAACCACTCACACTTTTATCTCTCTCTTACCATCCACACTCAACTTTTCTTTCCCACAACCCCCTCCTGCATTCATTATAATATTGGCAAATCTAAATCCAAGATGTATATCATTAAATCAATTAAACTGTAAATCTATTTTACTTTTCATAAATTTTTTCTTTCTGTTCTCTTCTATTTTTCATCTCGCTTTCTTTCTGTTAATCCTTACACATCGTTTTTAAATTAATTTCTCTACATTCTCACTTTTAAATATCCATATATTACATGTATTCAACATTAATTACAATTTCTCCCTTCTCTTTTTTTTTTTACTCAATTTATTTACACATTAAGTTATATCAATACCCTATAAATGCTCATCATGATATGACCATTACATGCTTTTATTCAATATTTATCACACATTAACTTTTTATATTTTTAAATGTAAATCATAATACTTATCATATATAAAATCCTACTACATTATCATCTAACATTACATTATTTTTAACCATCTCTTTTTTTTAAATATGATAACTCTTTTTATACTTTCCACACACAAATACAACACTAAAACTTTATTTTATTTCCTACTAAATTTACCATTCTTATAATTAAAACCGATTACCATTTATAATTTTAAATAATAATTCATCCTGACTTTTCTAATTTTATCCTTATCTTGTTGTTATCAAGTCATATTCAATACAATCTCATATATCCCATGTTTTTCAATATTCTCATACATTTTGAATTTGTATTTTTCTTCACTTTTACTTCTTCAACTTTTATACCCTTTTATTCATTTTCATTATTTACCTCACCTTCCATACACTATCTTAACATTCTCCATCACATCCACAACAAAATCTAAGAAGGCAATTCACTCTACATACATCCCACAACCATCAAAACCATAACACACAAATCACCTGAACGAACACGAGACTGTGTTATAATT
>NW_023339740.1:17557606-17570793 GCF_004916995.1 Morone saxatilis | reverse complement strand
TCTCATTCCCAGCATCGGTATTTGACGACCTGTGAATGAGACTCAACAAATAATTATCTTTCTTTGCTCTGATTTTTTTCGTTCAGGCATGGTGAATTCTTGCAAATGCCACTAAGAGGAGCCAGAGGTTTTTTTTGTTTGTTTTGTTTTTTGTTTTTTTACAGATTATCTGTATCTGTCAGGATATAGTGCAAATGTGACAAAAAGTTATTTTTATAAAAATGACCTACTGCAGCTTTAAAAGCACTAAAATAAGGAAGTGAGTTTGGTGACTTATGGCTCAAAGTTTTGCGCAGGAAACTACAATGATTAGTCAAATTTGTGAAAAAGATGTGGTGACAGGACAAAATTGTAAGGTCGCACAGAATTCACAGGTAATGGTTGAAGTTGCACTAATTGTTGCGATCACAGCAACTTCCTGGAGGGACTGAAATGGGCTTGAAACAGTACAGTACCTCTGATCTTTGAGCTCAATGTAGTGAGTGTCTCTACTTATTTACCTTTTTAATTGCAAGGAGACTTGTGCTGTAAGGCAGTATCATTGCATGCAATATATTGTCCATTTTATAGAGGTAATTTGGTAGCTGTTTGTATGTATATATATGTGTGTGTACTGGGACACAATTTTATTACTTAAGTTAACAGCATGGTTTTAACATTATCAAGCAGTGCTGCAACACTACTCAACAAGACATTTTTCCATTCTGCATCGGAACAGATGTCATAGTCTGAATTCAGAAAAAGCTGTCCCAGTTATATTTAGCTTTGACCATAAAGCCCAGCTCTAATGCCACATCATGCCTTAGGTTGTTAAACTGATTAGTTTACTACAATAATAATGTTTCTCCAGGGCTCAGCCCACCTGTTTTAATGACCTGACCATATTTGGTACAGTTTGTTCAGTGTATGAGTTCATTTAGGACATTATTTCTCATTTTACCATTAAGCTCCATCTGTTGTTAATATAATCTTGGACAGAGAGTTGTTGTGTATATTAAATGTGACTTTTAGGCTGGAAACAGTTTGGAAAGCAGTAAATTAACCATTAAACTTACCTCTACTGACTATTGTTGTTTGAAATAGCTACCCTCTACCCACCATAAACCCCACACATGCACATGCACATGCACACACACGGCAGACATCTAGCCATAAGAAAGGGAGCTAATTTCTATGCAAAATAATTATGTATGTGTGAACACAATATTGCAAACGAGCATTTGTGCAGGGGACAAAACGACAATCACCCGTGGCTTTCAGCGGCATTGCTGCGCATCTATTCACTCTGCAGCACCTGTTTCTCCATAACCAGCCCCATTGCCCTATCATTAGGCCTGACAGGGGACGGGCTGTAAATCAGAGGTTCACACTGCTGCGCCCCATTAGCCCTTCCTGATGAATACTCATGGGCACATATCTGGCACTAAAATGATGAAGAGCAGGCAGGGGCTTGTTAGAGCTGCAGTGACATCCTTAGCATCAGACTAAACAGAAACTGTCTCTGAGGCAAAATCCTGTTATAATACTGCATTAAAGACAGGCCTCACTTTATGGTAAACTGCAATAATGCAATGCGCACTCTACTGCAGTACAAGATCTGTTGTCCAATAGGAAGAGTTATTTACATCTTTATGCCCTCAGATGGCTGTGCTGCATTTCGGTTTAATTTCTCCCTGTTTACAGTCGGATACAGGCAGAATTGAGCCATTTTCTTGACTATCTACAGTAACATGCATTCTAACTGTATTTATAAACAGCCACAAACCCCATGTCTATTAACTAAACAGCTTTTCAATACAGCAAAATGACAAAACTGATCAATAAGGATAAAAAAATTATCTCTTCATATTCTAAGCTCTGGTGAAATGGCTTTTTTTTATAATCAGACCAATAAATCAGACTCACCAGGCCTTGGCAAATGACATTAGATTTGCATTTTGTTTGCACACTTTATCAGCAAACAGCATTAAGCATTTTTAACAGATCAGACTTTTAGACACATTAGAATTATTATTAAGGTGAAACTAATCGGAATCTGGCTGAATGTGTGTATGGAGCAGCTGTATAAAGCAGCTGTTGACCAAAATGACCAACACTGAAACCATCAAGCAGGATGTCAAAAATAAGAGCATGAAGCATGTTAATGTTAATGTTATTTCTTGTACTTATTTGTACTGTTATGATGACATTCGTCTTCTTTTCATGATATCTCATCTCATATGTCATAATATTGGCAGTATTAGAAATTAAATTAAAGTGATGTGTTAATTTCTGTTTTGTTACTGCACCAACCAAGACCTAAATACAGAATAGAAAGAATTACATATGAATCAACTCCTGTTTCATTAGCACAGTCCTCGACTGCCCTTCTACCTGATGGTGCTCTATCATTCTTTTATATTTTTACTTTTTTGTAAAGCACTGTAACTTTGTTTTGAAACATGCTATATAAATAAAGTTTATTATTTTATATTATTAACTTTATATAATTATATTTGAAGGTTTAATTACACATTAGGGCTACTGTACGAATGTGGTAAATAAATAGTTACTAGTAAAAGATGTGAGATGCGGGAGCGGATAGTCAAGACACCAAACCCCAAGAAGTAATATGAGGAAATATTTTGGATTTAACAACATGGATGGACAAATTGTGGATGAAGGCAAGGCTGTTTGCTGACTTTGTCAAATGTAATTGATTTACAATAACATTGACTGGAAGCAGCGGAGACATTGCAAATGAATGAATTAATTCTTCACAGTAGTTTAGGGTTATGTTTCATTGTTAATTTAAACAAATTCTGCTTTGACTTGATTTCATGAAAAAAAAACAGACCTATTATACATTGTTATCAACATATGTACACATATTCCTTCCCTTAAAACATGTTTAAAAATAAAATATTAGTGGCACTTTAGTATAATGTTTGGAGGTTGCAGAGGTCCACCAACCAGATGGTTTAGATAGCCTCTTCTTAGCCTAAGAGAAAAAACCAAGGGTCAAAAAACATTTCACAACTTTTTATTGCTGTGAGCGCAGGGTAGCAGTCAACACCAAGAGTGTATTTGCATTTTTATCAACAAAGACAGGCTGCCCGCAACGGTATAAGAAACTGCATTGACAGAGAAAATGTGCTACATTCTCCAGCTTTATGCTCCAGGACCACTGTGTGGCGCAGCAATCAGCTCTGACAATTAAGGTCCTTTTGTGTTCCAGGAGAAAGGGGCAGCATATTTAAAACCTTTTTTGACCGACTCTGTCCTAACTTGAGAACTATAGCTGGAACGCTTAGTCGAATAATCATTTAGTTGTCAACTATTATAGTAATCGCCAACTGTTTTGATAATCAATTAATTGTGAACTGAATATCTTTGGCTTATGGGAAAATACTTTTGAGGCTTTTAGGAAAACAGTGATTAACATTATTCACCATTTTCTCACATTTTAAGGACCAAACAACTTATCGATTAATCAGGAAAATGATGGACGGATTAATCGATAATGAAAATAGTCATTAGTTGTAGCCGTAGTGAGAACGCAGGAAATATAGCTTTTGATTTCTTCGCATATTATTGTATATAAACAGGTAAGGAGGAGCAGGTAAAGGGCAGATTTCTACAAAAAAACTCACTCTAAGTCTTCAGTGACAGAAGCATCAATGCAAAAAGCCACTGATCCAGTCAGTGACACTGATGATTCAGCTCGAGGATTCAGTGTTGAGCGAGTGAGTGACCTCATGTAATAATTTTCTGAATATGTCTCCAGCAGCTTTGACGTAAATAAGTAAGTAAGCATATTATATGATGCATGAAACAGTGTTAACATACCAGTGACGTGGTGTAATCTAACAGGTCAAAGGTTCACTGTGTCAAAACTAAAACCTGTTTTCTGAAAGTGAAACTAATCTGTACTAAATGTTTTTACTTTAAGAACATTAAGATTACGCACGGCTGTGTTCAGTGGCTGGTACTGTTCTCCTCTAAACTTACAGCTCCAAACAAAACAAGGATTACCTCACAGGTCAGCCTGCCAGCAATCTGCACTTTCTCTCTATTTCAGAGTTATTCGCTTAGCCACTGACCATATGCCTTCAAGTCTACAATAACACCAGCAGCATTCATTTTCTACATGTAGAAATGTCCAAACACCACAAAACGTCTCCATGAAGTGTGTGTACTTTTACAAATCTGTCCTGGGACTGCTGAGAATCTTACATGAGCGATGCCTAAAGGCTGCAGTTTCAGTTGGCTTTAACTTTAACCACCTCCACTTTGGTACTTGACAGCAAACAGGAATCTAGTCTAAAGGATCCAGAGGCTTACCTTCGTATGTGGATGTTAGAGGTCCCTGAGCCGTTCCCCCACAGCGGGCTAATATCTCAAACACCCCTGCTGAGCATCCACTCAGAGCTGGTGTGGAGAGAAATGAGTCTGTGCTGCGGGTTGAAGGAGACGTTATCCAGTTCAGTGTGCTGCTCGGGGAATGAGTGAGGCAGCAGAGAGAGAGTGAGAGCAAGAGACGGAGGGAGGGATGGAGGGAGAGGGAGAGAGGAGGCAGATGGGAGGTGATAGCACTGGATTGTTTTCGATTACAGTGCTGTGATAAGACAAAAATGTCAGAGATGTGTGTGTTATGAGGGGTTGAGGTGGGTTATGATATGTGTCTGTCTGAGGGGCCACAGGATGTGTTAGTGAGCATCAATTCCTTTTTCTCACTGTGGAGTGTCCCCAGCTGCTGAGCGGAAAGGGTAGAAAAATCTGGAAAGCTTGCAGAGAGATAAGACAAACGCGTTCTTAAAGCGCTCAGCAGACATGTAATCTAGTAACACAGAGTTTCTAAACCTCTTTCAGACATTTTTTTATCATCCCTGCAGCCATAAAAGTGTGGATTTATTCCTTCATGTTATCATCCTAACAAACACCACTCATTACTGTTGCCCTTGTCATCCCTCTCCTCCTCCTCCTCCTCCTCCTCTTGTGTCCAGGAGAGACTGGTCTTCAGGGAGATCTCAGATGCTCACAGTGTGCCTGGTGGGGACCTGAACCCTGTCCTGGTGTCAGATTGAAATGGCATGGCGCCCGGGCTCATTATCAGCCTGATTAACCACACTAATTAGCTGATAATAAAAAGAAAGTGAGGGTCACAGTGTGTTTGGCTGATGCTCGTAGACACCCAGTTGCTCAGGTGCTGTTGCTGCCCAAAAAATAAACACATTTAGTGGATCAAACCCAAAATAGAACATGCTTTTAAGATAATTGAAGAAGCTTGCAGTCATTTAACAACACCATGAGTGATGGAGTGCAACACAGCGGGGAGTCAAGGTTTGCAACTGAGTTAATAATTTATTCATAGATTTTATTTAGCAGAGAGGATGGTTTCTCTCTCAAGTATTCTGCATTATATGTGCAATATAATTCATTTCAAGGATATCCTGATATCCTTGAATGTGAACGAGGTCACAGACAGTGACAGGTTAATTACACTCCTTTAATGTTTATAATTTGAGCAAATATTCAGGTAGATGGGTAAAAATACTCAAAATAACCAAAATATTGCTCTTTTTAGAGGTTTTAGCGATTTTCTTATATATTACACCTACAATATCTTGAATATATCAATCAAAAACTTTCTATTTTGCCTAAAAAGGATCATCATTTTGCAGCATTTGATTTTCCTGTAGCTAACAAAAGGTTCCATAATAAATGTAAATACTCAAAACTGTAGCAGTATAGATTTTAAATATAGTGTGCATCATATGCCTCACTCTTCATGATTTGGACTTATTCATCTCCTCAGGTAAAGCATGCATCTGCAGTGACTGGTTAAGGTCTACATGTTATTTCTGCAAGGAAGTATGGAGATGTACTTCTTACTCAAGGAAATAGTAAAAGGCCAAGAGAGAACGTGTAATCAGGCATAAAAGTGTTTCTTCTTTCTGTCCCTCTGAACAATGAAGTCATAGCTAGGTACACAACAAAACAGGAGGCTCATACATCTGCCCATGTGACTGCTGCAAAGAGCCATGAAATTAAAGTAAAATCTATGCTTCAGAATATGCTGAAAGAAAGCTGCTTTATCTTAGTCCCTGTTTACAGAAGAGCATCTGCTCTGACTAATGTATTTCTACTAATTTGAGCTTTCATTCAGAGTAAATGAACATCAGTGCTTTTAAAGGCTTGGTTGCTTGGTTGCCCCCCTTCTTTCTTCTCAGAATGATGCTGTGCTCGTAAGATTTTTCTCACATTTCCAGGAGTTACAACCTTTTTGCTTTTTGCCAGCAGTGTTTGTGCTTCCTGCTCTGTTTCAGCATTGTCAGCTAATGCGTTGCTTTGTTTCATTTTGGCATGATCATTACCTAACTTCAAACAAGATGTTTGAAAACATCAAATCTTTATTTTGCTGCAGTTTTTAATCTGGATATTGCACGTTATATACTTGAGTGCAGACAATATCCTCAGCTTTGCCAGAGTAAGTCTAATTATGTTTAAGTAGGGAAGCTCAAATTCGATTATTGGAGATTTATTGCTGTAAGGCAGTGTATGTTTGTTCTCACAGGCCATAAACAAATACCGTACTGTCTCTGTGATTAGTGGATCTGAAAAACAAGCTTGAAAGCTTTTTAATTAGGCTATTGTTGATGAATGCTACTGTACGTATTTGATGATGAAGGCTGCTCAACTTTGCTAAAAGCCTGTGGCAGAACATGTGATGTGTGCTTGGAAACTCTCAGAGTAAAGATGGGAGAAGGTTGTTGGTGTTGGTGGGTGACGGTTTATACATTTTGGTTAAAAAAACAACATCATAACTAAAAATTATATCAAATTACAGATTGCATAATATGAAACCAAATAGTAATCTTCTTTTCTTTGGTTCCAACATAAGACCTGGATATAAAATGTTGTTTGGAGCCAGATTCATTAATCAGAATATAGTTTTTTATTTCTACTGTTTCTTGTTTTTTCCCGAAATCTCTATTTTTGAGCTTGCAGCTTGACAATAGTAGTAATCACTGCTTTACATTCCCCTCTCCCTGTTAATTATGTCCCATGTTAAATACAGTCGGATTAGACCAGCAGTCAGCATGAGCTTAACCAGCCCAGAACATTTGAGTTTTTAATTGCAATGCTTAAAGCCTTGCCATTTTCAAGCGGGGAGCTTTTTTATTGTGACTTTGTGATGAGGTGATACTATCTGACATTTGTCCTCTCTTACAAATACTAACAATGCTATAGTCTTGGTTTTATGGGAATGGTTTGCTGACAGCAGTGGAGACTGGATGAAATAGCTGCATTGATTGTTGTTTGACACATATGGCTGCTGAGGCAGTCCGTCTATTTGACATGACAGTGTTAGTTGTTCTTACACACTCTCTGTCAGCTCCGCGCCGTTCAGTTAGATTCATTGTCTTTCCTCAGCCCTGAAACAAAAGGCTGTGATTAACTGGTATATCCCTCCTCTGTTGATTTACTGCATGTGTTTAATAGGCCTCAGAGAAGCACACAGGTCATTAAGCACAGCCCTGACATAAAAGCCCCAGTATGAGGTCCCACTGCTGACTAACTCGGAGGTACAGAACCTGAAGCAAACCTTGTGGTTTCTGTCCTTGTCCCATAAATCAGTGTCCATTAGATCACCGTTTCCAGGTGTAATATGCTGATATACGAGTGACCACAGCATGATTGCTGGGGCCAGTGTGGACATTTTTACTGTCGTCTTCACTACTCACTCTTACTCAGGCAAAACCTGACCGTTGCCGAGCATAATTCTCTCTAAAAGAAGTAAAAAAACTGGCCTTTTAAAAAAGAAAGAGTAATCTACTTAAGCAGGGGTCTGCTATACATAAAATGTTAAGTGTGTATTAGTGTCACTTTTTCTTTCTGTACATGTTTGTTATGGGTATATGTGTTGGGCTTACTCTAAATTAACTTGGTGTTGTTGCAGCAATATAAAAAAAACAATGTAGATGGAGCATTCCAACCCTGATTTCAGTTTTTTAAGAACCCCTTTCCCTTGGTCTCTGTGGATATTATCTGCAGAGATACTAACAAGAACAAACCGTTTTTTCCCTTAAATTATTGTCAGACAGATGTAAAACTGTACAGAAATAATCTGAAAATAATAACAAAAACAGTGGGAGCAGCGTTGGAACAGACAGCACTGCTATTAAAACTTTCTCAATAAACAGTTTATGAACCCAGAATAAGTTTCATCATCTTCAGTCTGAATACACATTCATCACTTGAATTTCACACTCAGTGGCCACTTTATAAGGTACAGCACACTTCTAAAATCTAACAGCTTAGCCATAAATTCTACCTTTACAAACAAAAATAATTCAGTTTTGATTGACACTGTCAAAGAGATGATAATTTGACTATATGTTTATTCTCAACTACATTTATTTAACAGCTATAAAACTCTTCATACAAAGCACATGAGGAGCTCATCCAATCTGAAGAATCGTTATAGAGTACGTCACCCAACAGTTTATGCAGCAGTTAAAATTTGCTCCACCTCAACCGACAACAGTAAAATGTTTCTTACACAAGCATTAGTAATGATAATCACATTGTACAATATGTAATACTTTAACTCTCATAGGGGCCGCATTGAGCACTTCTGAGTACTTTATTAAATGTCCCGCAGTATTGTTACATTGTGGTATTGCTACTATTACTTAAGTAAGTGAAAGATTTGAATATTTATTTCAACACTGATGAAAATTTTTTGGTTGTCTGTTTTTCCAGTTTTTAACAATTTTGCTCTGCGGTGACAAATGCTGCTTTGATTGCTTAATCTTAACAACGTCCTATTTAATCATCAACTGCACAGGAATCGGTCCCTTTGGTCACTGAAAGGCAAAGTGACAGCAAACCCCCCTGGATGGGGTCTTTTACTCTCCATCTGTCCCTCAGGTTGTAGCAGCTAGGACAGCGATGTGGCAGGTCTAATCCTCCTTATCTTAATGGCATCCACCACTATCGCTCGAGTGGTGGGGACAATCGACCCTTTCCCTTTCTTTATCAGCAAAAACCACTTCCCTCACCAATCCTGTTGGTCACCCCCTCTGTCAGACCCCCCCTCCCTGTTCTCCATCAGGCTCCTCGGCGGGTCTTTTCGCTCTCTGATATTACCTGATCCTGTCGTGCTGTCACAGTCTCACATAACTAGTATTTATTTGGAGATGCCTGGTTCCAGGAAAATGTAAAAAGCTTTTTGGGAGACGTTGCAGCTGTTGAAAAGGACAAATGGTCCATGTTTTCGCTCACACACATCGCACACAGGGTGGATGTGTACCTTGGCTCCGGGTTGTTTTCCTTTTCCTTCTCATATTCTCACTGTGACGATGGCCACTCTGCAACAAGGGAGTCAAAAGAGACTTTTCAGATCAGATAAAAAAACAGAGATAGCTGCAAGCGGCAGACCATGTGGTAATACCAAGTTTTCTTTTCAGAGGCCTCACACAGTGGGGTTTGTACAACCACAAACTCTGGTTTCCCTGGACAATTGCTCAAGTCAAGATGAGTGTATAGATAAGGTTTTATACTTCTCAAAGCCATGTCAAACTTTATTTTTATTTTTTTACCATATATACAATGACAGTCAGTGTGCTTTACTTTAAAACAATATTTGCTCAGATGGATTCAGACTGATTGTTTCTGGTAGATGGTTAACTTGATGTGAATAAAACCAATAGCTCAGCCTAAATATCAATTTCAGTCCAGTGTGTTTTTCTCTCCCTTTGTCCTCCACTGCATCACTTAATGTCTAATAAAAAATTACTGTGTCATATCTAATGCTCTTGACTCTGGATAATAATTACAGATGATACTTATTACTTAATTGCTGATTTCCTATTGATAATCATTCATTATTGCATATAATGGCTTATTGAATTAATAAATCACATATCAGACATTTGGGAAACTGTGAGCATTCACCTACATGTGAATTTACTGCAGGAGACCTGAGAATTTTCACATAATGTTGCCTGAAATAAACAAAAGATTTTGATGGATGCTTTTATGCACTTGTGTGTTTCCTTTAGTTGGTTATTTCTGCACTTTGTTGTCTTTCCATGATCAAAACCCAATATTTAAATAATATGTAACATTTATGTATTAAAATGTTAAAAAAAACACTAGACCTATGTTATATGTTTTGTTGCGTGCTCCCAAGTTTTTTCCAACAATGTTCAAACCCAGAGAAATCTGTAATTTTATTCAGGTAACGCTGTGTTTCACCAGTTGCCTGTCAATGGCACCATATCCCCTTTGCGAATGCGTTGCGTTTGTCTGCCAGAAGCTGTTATAAACTGACTTTTTATCCAGTTTAAGCCACATTTTACAATACACTTTTTAGATAGTGGCTGTTTTTAACTATATACTTTAACCTGTAGTCATCGGATGTCTGGAACTTAAGTTATCAGAGAAACAAGTTGAGCTAACGTTAGCAGCAGCTTGTTGGGCTTTTAAGGTGATAATGCTTTATTCCGTTTTCTGTCTGTTTTTACCGGTTTTAATCATTTTAATCACTTGTTTTGGAGAGGTGGAGACCTCTGTGGAAAAAACCTCCTGAACAATGAACACGGAGGAATAATAACCAGGAGAAGCTGACTGCAATGGCGACATTGGTGGTGAAGACAACAACTCCCATGATTCGGCGCTACTTTGTTATTTTTTTTATTTTTTATTTGAGAGACCCCCCCCAGCGGCAGAAATTACATATTGTATGTTTAATTATAGACAATAAAATGGTTAACATTACATTTTAAGTTTATTACTATGAGTGTTGAGTTCCTATATCAACATGAAATCTTCTCCCAACGTTAGAACAGTTTTATTTTCTCTGAGATCTTCTCACTGTGTTGAAGTGGGTGAGATTCAGTTCATGCACCAGTCAGAATTTGACAATATTTATTTGAAAATCCGATAACAGTTGTGGAGTCGTTTGCTTATGTTGTTTGATTAAGTAATAAATTTGAAACAAAAAAGATGCAATATAGTTTTTCTAAACTTCGTTGCTTATTTTGTCATGTATACTTAGTTTAATTAAGTTATAGGGAAATACTTAGGATTTATAAAAAAGAGCCTGCAAGTAAATAAAGTTTAACTGTTAAAAAAACGGCCAAACTACTGCCTTTCTCTCATCGTGGATGTGTATAGATGAGTGTGGTTTGTTAATGAAAATAAAGTAAATAAAGTATTGGGATTAAGATCAGTTGGTACATTGTTGCTGTAGGTCTTCCTAGACTGCAAGGCAAGGCTTTTTTTTTATTTAAAAAGTGAGGATACAGTGAGCCTCCTGAATGTACAAAATAAGGCCATAATTGAACAAGGCAGGATTCTGAATTACACTGAACTAGGGCAGGATACAAAGACATGACACATCTGTCCTCAACATATCAAGACTAATATAAAAATATTAATCAATGTGCTGCTGCTGCCTTGGGCCTCTCTTGG
This sequence comes from Morone saxatilis, assembly GCF_004916995.1. Lineage (NCBI taxonomy): Eukaryota > Metazoa > Chordata > Actinopteri > Moronidae > Morone > Morone saxatilis. The sequence goes on along the minus strand of NW_023339740.1, from coordinate 17,559,330 downwards.
CTCTGTGATTCATTTTCCAATAAATTGACCACCTTTCTCCTAAGTACACCTTTGGTTTCCTCAAAATAATGACATCAAAATAATTTTTCTTAGGTGATATTTTGTTGTTTAGCAGAAATAGGAGTAATTCCGCTTTTTCTTTTGTTTTTGTTGTTGATGTGTCCACTATCTGTGCCTAATGAACGATGAAGCGTTCTGGCGGCAGGCAGTAATTGCTCGGAGCCCAACAGTGGGGGTGTAATTAGAGAGACAGGGAGGAGTATATGACTTCATGACTGGCACCGTTTAATGATAATGGGGTGCAACTCCACACTACTGTGGTCAACTAATCATACTGGACTGGCCTGGACAGCTCTCAATGCAAACGAGCCGTGACTGGAATACTGAACAGCAGCTCGCCCACACAGTTCCACACCATTCGCTCCACAGGGGATCAGGCATATGATTATGGCTGTGACCCTGCACCACCTGCAACACTGTGATTAGTGCCACCACGGATGGAAAGGTTTAATGTAAATAAACTAATGTCATCAAGACACCCAGCAGAGGATGAATACGTACCACTGTTGCCACTTTTACAAGCACAGGTTGTCCTTGAAAAACAATACAGTTGGGGACAAAATCAACATGTTTATCTTATATCTTAACTAAGAAAACATATATTTAACAGAGGGAATTAGCAGGAAATCACGACTTTTACCTGGTTCTACTATTATCTCTGCATAAGATAAGATATTTCTTTATTGATCGCCCATTGGGGAAATTCAAATGCAGTGTCCACTTTCCTGTGCATTGTTAAAAAAACTAAACTAAGATAACTAGGTAAAAATCTATACTAAAACTACCTACACTGTTAGTCCTATTTACAGAATAAATACAGTGCTAAGTAGTTAGAAAACTAAAAGAAAGTAAGGATTAAAAGGCCAAAAGTAGAATGGGAGAGGGAGCTGCTGAAGTAAACATATCAAATGCATTCAACTGATCAAATACATTCAACTTACAGCTGCGCCATGTGCAGAATGTGCAGATTTAGAACTAGCCTACAAGCTATCTAAAAGTTCAGATGAAGATATCACATACAAAACTCTCTGTGCTGGCTGTTATTAAACAAACTAAACACATTTGGAATACAATTTACAGTAAGTATGTGTGTAAACTAAGATAAATCTATCCTTATATTTTCAGTTATGGATGTGTTCAGTTAATGATTTTCAATTTCTGTCCAGTTTTTACAGCTGCACTAATCAATATTTTTAGCAGTGGATCAAATAACTATGTGTAATATTGAAGGAGAATTATGACCCGACTCTGCCAGTCCCCTCAGCTCTATATGGAGAGTGTTAGCCTCTATTGGCTCATTGTTTTTGGTTTTACAGCACACAACATGACTGCTGTGGTTTAGTCTCAAACCTTCATCACCCTCATTTCCAGACTGTGCACTACCCCGGTGCTGTCTTCAAGACCACCTTTGAGTCCAAGACCAGGACTATTCGAGACCAAGTCAAGACAGAGTCCAAACAAGAAAGACAAAGTCAAGACCGAGACAGAAAAAAAAAAGCTGTTTTTGCCATTGCCAGTGAGATGAGTTTTTTGCAGCCAGGCATATGATTGCAAGTGACAATTACAGGTAAAAGAAGAAAAAGAAGAAGATATACTTTATTGATCCCCTAGGGGGAAATTGTTTTTTCCACACACACACACACTGAAATACACACTTCATGCAC
>NW_023339740.1:17523404-17557581 GCF_004916995.1 Morone saxatilis | reverse complement strand
CGCCGGTCCAGTTTACTGACATTTCTTTTAACCACGTTATTTTAAATAAGGCTTTTTCACTAACTAATGCGGGACGATTCAAGCGGCGGAGGAAGTTTCAGAGTCTCATTTTGTGATTTTAAACTCCAGCAGGCTCCCATAAAACGCGTTGAACAATCAATGGATGGTGATTGGACTGTGAAACTTCCACCGTCATGCTTGGGACCGTCCGAGTTGTTCTAAATGTGACAGACCCACATTCTATTGAAGCTACATGAACTAACAGAGGGGCGCTTTTACTAAAGTAGTGACACTGTGAATCAGTACAGCAGATTATGGGTTTGGGTGCCTAAAACAAAGAGAGATTTGACCATAACCATTGTTGCCTTTTGTGCTTTCAGTGTATTTATTTCTTTGTGTATTTATTGTATTTCTTTCTTTTCTTTCTTATCTTTATCTGTATTATATTTTGAAATACTTTCATTTTTCTGGGTGATTTTGTGTGATTTGAAATATATTTTGTATTTGTATGTATTTTATGCACCAATTGCACCAGGAACATTCCTCGAAGGTTGTTAAAAACCTACTTGGCAATAAACATAATTCTGATTCTGATTCTGACAATAAATCAATATAACAAACAATATTTCAGCCATAATATATAAAAGGCTGTAAGGTTTCACCCTGTAGTACAAAGTAATTGTTGTCAGATTAGCACGTCCAGTAGATAAGTGCCAAATTGCAACTTTGTGTATTAATTCTTGTTTGATATTATCAGCTGTCATTACTAAACAAGAAAATGTAGCTTACCATTATGTTTTAATTTTGGTAACCATGGATCATTATCATTTATGTCGGATGATGGAGAAGTTTTGTAGAAAATCTGAATCTGGGAGTAAACTACAGCTGTTTAAGACACGAAGTAGAGTAAAAAGTTAGAGCTTAATGCTATTTTCCCTCTGAAATCGTTATAAGACATTTAGGTAGAAGGAGATAAATGATTACCTAAAAATTTCCAGTACGATTACTCAAACTATTTTTCACCATTGGGATTTAATAAGGAAGAATCACTAGTTACACAATATGGTATCTGTGCACAGAACAGATATGCGTTGAAACATAACCACAACCTTCAAAGCCTAGTTGGAGCCTATAAAACTGCGCTGCCTACGGCCCGAAGAACGGGGACAAATACTCCCCAAAGGAAAACCATATTAGGCAAAATGAAGGAATAACACATCAGGACCAGGCAGTATCAAAGGGATGAAAGCAATCTCTCTCTCCCCCCATAATTACCTGTACTGATTCACCAGTGTCACTACTTTAGTAAACAGCGCCCTCTGTTGTTCATGTAGCTTCAATAAAATGTGGGTCTGTCACTTTAAGAAAAAACCTCGGACGGTCCCAAAGCATGACGGGTGGAAGTTTCACAGCCAATCACATCATTGTTGTCAACGCGTTGTTATGGAGCTGCTGGAGTTTAAATCACAAAATAATCTGAAACTCTCGCCGCTTGAATCGTCCCCATTAGTTAGATAAAACCTTATTTTAACGTGGTTTAAAAGAAAATGTCAGTAACTGACCGGCTGGACGTTTTACGGGAGCGTAACAAAGATTTACTGAACCAGCTGAAGCAGCGGAGAGAGACACTGGAGCGGCTGAGCGGCTGCAGTCAGGGCCGCAAGAGGGAGAGAGAGGCCGAGGAAGAGGAGAGCCTGACCGAGGGAGACCGCGGTCCTGCCAGGGCAGCCGTCTCCAGACCTACCGTGAGATTTTGGGGTAATGAAACTGTGTGTTTACATGAGCAACGAGACAAGATGTCCTCATTTTATTATGTATTAACTTATATCTGCCATTAGCTAACCAGTAGGTAGAAGCTGTTGTGTCATGTGCCAGACACATTAAACACAAAGCTTGGTTATATTCAGTCAATGCTTTGTCTAACGCTTAGGCTCATAACAAAGTTTAACTTCGACTAAATGCACTACACAACAGGTAGGGCTGCACAGTTAATCGAAATATTATCGAAATCGCAATATGGCCCGGTGCAATATCCAGTTTAATGAAGGTACAATGTGTGCCAGCAGCATTATAATGTCCTGGCATACAAATCTTGTTCTAAAACATCCCACCAGATGTCATATCGTCGTCATTTTAGTCGTTTTTTCTGTCAAAATAATCGCAATATGACTTTGGTACCATATCGTGCAGCCCTAAAACAAGCAGATACATGTAATTAATTGTAAAGTTCTTTGTTAACAGTTAACTTAAGGTCCAATAACTAGCAGCTTCTTCTCCAGCTGTCAACTGTATGTCAGTGGATGGAGTATAAGCTACTGTTGTACTGACAGAGATAGCTCAGATGAAGTGACACTTATCACATATTTGATGTATGCTGTAGAAACCCCCCAGAAAAAGCTAGTAAAAGCAATTTGGGTTTTTTTTTTAATGGTATTTTTGTGCTCTGATCTTTTCACGTTGCAATCATTACTCGATGGAGAAATCTTTCTGTCCATGTCTCCCATCAGACACATGTGAGGGACAAACGGGCATCCAGCACAGAGGAGGGACTGCTGAACATACCACACCATCACACCTTTTCAAAGACAACAACCGACATGCAGGAGTCCACATCAGGATGCAGGGTACGAGGCCAGCCAGCTCCAAGTCCTGTCTAGTAAATCACAGCAAAAAACAGGTAAGAAAAGGAACTGAGGACGGTCTACTCAAGTTTGTCTGTTTTAAAAAAATTTGCTGTACAATGCTGAGCAGCACTGCCTTAATCTTGTTCCCTAAACCTCAAGTTATTGCATTATGTAAGTTGTCCAAATTGGTTGACTTAAAGGAATAAGTAATCTCTTCAGTCTCTTACAGTATGCTCAGAGCATGGTACACGAAACAAAGGTTAATTCATAACACCAAGAGATATCGTTCACCTTTTTCATGCCTTAAATGTTTTGTTGATAACATCTCTTAATGTTTAAACAGGAATAACGATCTCTCTCTGAGGCACCATTGTGTCCCAGCACAACCTTTTAGTCCCGTACACAACATGAACACTTACACTATATGGGAAAAAAGTTTTCAGCCATACAAACAGGGACTGTAATGAGTTGGTCCCCCTTTTGCAGCTAGAACAGCTTCCACTCTTCTTGGAAGGCTGAGACAGAGTGTTTCTGTGGGAATTTGTTCCCATTCATTCTGTAGAGCATTTATGAGTTCAGGCACTGATGTTGGATGAGAAGGCCTGGCTCGCAATCTCCGTTCCAGTTCATCCCAAAGGTGCTCGATGGGGTTGAGGTCAGGGCTCTGTGCGGGCCAGTCAAGTTCTTCCACACCAAACTCATCAAACCATGTATTTATAGACCTTGCTTTGTGCGCTGGGGCACAATGTTGGAACAGAAAAGGCCTTCCCCAAACTGTTACCACAAAGTTGAAAGCATAGCATTGTCCAAAATGTCTTGGTATGCTGAAGCAGTAACATAGCCCTTCACTGGAGATAAGGGGCTTAGCCCAAACCCTGACACACAGCCCTGTACCATTATCCCTCCTCCACCAACACTTTCACCACGTTGAGCACAATGCAGTCAGGCAGGTAACGTTCTCCCGGCATCAGCCAAACCCAGACTCCACCATCTGACTGCCAAACAGAGAAGCGTGATTCGTCACCCCACAGGTGACTTTTACGCACCATGCGCCTCAGCAGTCGCTGACCCCACTCTGTGATTTTACGTGGCTTTCACGAACAGTCTTATTGCAGAGGTGGCATCCTATCACAGTACCACGCTTGAAGTCACTGAGCTCTTCAGAACGACCCATTTTGCATCACAAATGTTTGCAAATGGAGACTGCATGGCTAGGTGCTTGCTTTATACGCACTGTGGCACACGGGGTCTGATTGAAACACCTGAATTCAATCAATTAACAGGTGTGGCCAAATGCTCTTATCCATATAGTGTATATTATATTTATGATACGCTAGGGTTCATTTGGGTAAAGGTTACATGATACGAGAGTCAGAATAGAATAAGAATTTAGACATAATTACACTGTACATATGCAATGAAGATATTCAAACAGCTGTTTATGTGATAGGCATCATTTCCCTCACACTGACCACTAACACTCTGCACCACTTGTTTGTTTTTGTAGAGGGAGGCACATAGTCGGGTCACATTTGAGTCAGATGAATTCAGTGAGACACCTGCCTCAGACAGGCACCACTTGCAGCCTTTACTTGGGTATGACTGGATAGCAGGTACGACACATTGGTCTCTCTGTTTGCCTATTTCTATCTTATATTCATAATCATCTAATGGAGCTCTAATCAGCGTCGTTTGTGCCCTCTAAGGAGTCTTGGATGCTGAGGACTCCTTGATTGAGCGCTCTGACGAGTTCTTCAACGACCTGCGCACGTTTCGTTCGCTCAATAAAGACGAGTGTGTCCACGGCACACAGGCGGGGTGAGCGCTTCACACTTGATTGCCCTTGCGACTGATTATGTGTGTCAGTTTTTGCTGTGATTGATGATGGCTTCATTAAACTACTATTCATTGGCTCTCATCATAGATTTTCTGAGGAGAACCCTTCAGTCCTGTCACTGCTAACAGACAAGGACAGTCTGGAGGCTAACACAGATACTCATCAATGTAAGGAAGGATTATTTATGTGGATTGGCTGCTCTCATTTTTCTTGTCCAAAATCGCTGAAGTAATTCTCATCCCCGCTTGCTCGCCTTTTGTTCAGGTACATTCTCTTACAGGATTAACAGCAGACTGTTCCCCGTCCCACTTCACTTTCAAGAGTGCTGCCCGGTGTGCAAAAAGCATAAATCCACCCACTCTCACACTGTGGCTGACCCAGCTCTCATCAGGTAATGATGATGTGCACTTTGATTGCCTTTTACGACCACTTATGAACAACAGAGCACTTGATTGGCACTGGCCGACAGACATTTTTAATTGGGTATGCTCCCTGCTTGATGAACCCAGAAGACGATGGAGCCCTTGGGTGCAGCTGACATCTTTTACACTGTGCTATTTTATTACAGTCCTGTTCCTGGCTTTACTTGTATGTCTATGAATGTCGCTGTCAAATAACAGTACCTACAGTATCACTGTGTGTTCCTTTAAACACATTATAGCAGATTAAAAGGCATGTGAACCAAGAGAGTTGGTTTTCCAGGAGTCACCACTAGAACGAGAAAAAGTTTCTACTAGTAATAACAGTTCAGTAAAAGTCCCATGTATTTACTAGAGATACTCCATTTTTGAGAATGACTAATGCGTTATTATCAGTCCTCTCACACTCACTCCAAAAGCATGAGTGATTAAGAATTCCTGCTGAAAGTGATTAGTTAGGGCTTTAAAGCAGATGAAAAGACTTTCATTAAATTTTCTTTTCATGTTTAAGACATAACCCTTACACTCAGTATTTATTGTCAAGCTTAAAGGCCTAGTGTGTAACATTCAGGAGGATGTATTGGCAGAAATGAGATATGATATTGATACTGTAGATGTGTTTTAATATATATCGCCTCAAAATAATAATCGTTGTGTTTTTGGTACTTTAGAATGAGTAATTTATATCTACAGAGGGAGCGGGTCCTCTTCTATGGAGTCTGCCATGTTGAACCGCCTTTTCTACAGTAGCCCAGAACGGACAAACCAAACACTGGCTCTAGATAGGGCCTTTTCATGTTTTTTGTGACTTTCATGGCCAACGAAGAGATGAAAGGCTCCACGGTACTCGGTTGTAATCTGCAATTTCACCACTAGATGCCACTGAAGCCTACACACCGGTCCTTTAAATTACATTCACATCATCATGTTTTACCACTGTAGCAACATGTATGTTGTCTCATGAATTTCCTTTTTGTTTTGTTTTTATTTGTAAGGGTCAGCATCCCTCGCTCCGCCCTCTTGCCACCTTACAAATACAAAGCTCATCGCCGATGCAGTTTTGACCCCTCTGATAGTTTGGGATTACCTTCGGTGAGTAAGCGTTTGATTTAGGGAGACAATTTGTGACCACTAAGCTGTGATATTTCCCCCCTATTGTGATCTGTACATATTGTGCTAATGTCTGTATGTTTAAAGTAATTATTTTTATTTGTTATTCATGGTCTTGTCCAGCACTGTCTCTCAGGATGGTCAAATAAAGGTCAGAGCACGCTGCCGCCACCCAGCAGCCTCGATCTGCGGAGCAGTCTGGATACAAAGAACTCCAGCGGGTCACAGAACGAGGACCTGGAGGTGAGACACTGCAGGCTTTCCACTGTGTCTTAACAAAAAACAGACAAACCAACATTTTGACTTATCATAACAGGAAAAACACGGGTGGAACGAGCAAGCATTGACCATGAACCAGCTTGCACAATAACAAAACCCTGGAACTGGCTTATCTAAATGGAATGCAGCCGTCATTAATGTTATTATGTTAACAATACAGCTATGACACAAAACACTGTGTAGTAATCTAAAAACAAATGATTGTAGTGTACGGTGGCAAAGAGAAAGATCGATGTTGAATCCTGTGAGGACATACTGCACATGGCACAATTACATTATTTTTCAGGATCTCTCTGCGCCCAAAGTGTCCGGGAACCAGATCTCTGACCAGCTCTCAGATGTGTCCCGCTTGGCTCGTCACAACTTCGAGCACTTCTCTCCCAAAAGAAAACTACCCTTTGCACTGGTTTAGTAGTTCCTGTGAGATGTCTGAAACCCCCAAACACAATTTCCTTTTTTAATGCTCATGTTTCAAGTATCTGTATTGTATTTTTAGTAAATGTGTTCTTTCACTATTATGATATTATGATCTAAATAGAGAATGCATTATCTTGAAATAGATGAATGAGATAATTGTTTTCAAGAATGTAATAAGTTGATATGAAACATGTTATATTGTTTTCTGTCTATCATTTAAACATAATGTGATTAAAAACATGCTAGCTTAATGAAATGGGAATCATTTACTGACAGAGCAGCATATTCCACGTTTGCAGGAGTTGCATTTTATGTTCTTCATTTCTTATCTAAATTAAACACTTCATGTGACTGTCTTGTGGCCTTGTGGACATGAAGCAAGAGATCATGACGTTACGCCACAGTGGAAAGGGAAGATCTCTAACACATGCAGACTGTTTTAGGATCCCATAGCAAAAGTTACATTTGAGTTTGCCTCGACAATTTCGCAACACGAAGGAAGTTTTGAATAATGTGTTGCTCGGGCACCAGTTTGTTTCCCTTTCCAGTTGTTTGCTTTGGCTCCCAGGTTTACACATACTTCTGTTTTTGACTTCCTTTGACACTTCCTTACTATGAGGCTGAACACGCTGTAAAAAGGCTGAGGCCACTGTACATTAGAAAGGTTCACAGGAAACCACAACCACCTATATTTAATGTCAAATACTGTAGCAGTCCCACCTATGACACAAAGTTAGAGTGTACTATGTAAATGTAAATGTACCAGGGCTTTTTAAATGAAATCAACAAAAATTACCAATCAAATGAAGTTAGTTGTGATTCAAGTTCAACAGGAATACATCTATGTGTTGTTGTTTTTTTGAGTTCTTTTTGTTTGTTGAAGCTGCAATACTTTGATGTTTTGTACCTTCTCGTTCAAAGCAAAGCGTTTAACTGGCAAGCAGACCGTTGATCTTTATCTTAGAACTGGGAAGCCATGACACAAGAGTAAGAGTGAAGCTTTGTGTAAGATGAGGCTTTGAGATAGCTCATTTGATTTTTCACCACAAACTGTTGTTAAGTGGAAAAAATGCTTTGGAAGCACATTCTATCATCATATCTTCCTTTTCTTCTTCAGTCCTCTACGTGTTTTCAATCGCTGCTCATTTTCATTGGACAACTTGCAATGAAAAGTTGACCTACAACATCCTACCGAGAGGGCTTTGTCAGTAAACTAATCCAACACTCAGCACCCTGAAGTCAGTGATGTTTTTTTTTTCAGACAGACCATTTTTTGAGGTATTTATCGAAGGGAAATAAACCATTTCAAATGGGTGATTTACTTCACTGTCTTCTGATAAAGACTGTGACCTCCTTCCAATCACAAAGGCCAGTTTAATGTAGTGTTCCAACTTCAGGAAGACACAGGTTTCTATTTTACACAGTATGGAAAAAACAGGATTTGAAACTTGCTTGACACCAAAAAGACATCAGTGCAAACATCAGGCCTGCATTTCAGATGTACGTTGTAATTGTTTGGTAATTGCAGTCGAAAAACAGACTGATTATGAAAAGCTGCACTACATTACCACGCAATAAGAATGAAAGGAAGTAACTTAAGCAAAAATTCAACCAGACAGCATATTCATACCTGCCTGAAGCGGGTTTCAAGTCTGTCGTTTTCAAATCTTTGTTCTGCTTTCGGAACTAACTCAGCAATAAAGTACAGTATCCAAGATCAGTGCAGTTGGCCAAACGTGGGGAAAATGCAGCTTTGGTGCTTTAAACATTAAATTAAAATTGCCTTAGAATTACATGATAAGTGATTTTTGAGAAAACAAAACAATACCACAATGGGTGACGGAGCTGTTTCTGCTGTACCAGAGATATGCTGAGGATGTGGGAGGGGAAACTTTATGGTGAAATGTCAAACTTCTCACACAGGAACAAACTAAACACAGTGGCATTCATCTGGGCAAGACATCGGTGTCTACAGTACTGCTACTAGTCAGTAGTATACTGTAGGTAGAATACAATTGTGGTACAGAAATGTACATGTAAAACATCTGAATCACTGGTAAATTTTTGGGTAAATAACACAAAAAGGGGAATTGACCTGAGGGAAGGTTCCGACTATGTCTAGTCGTAAAGATTTTCTTAAGATGTGCTTGTTGGGAAATGATTCTGGCTGGATTTTGGTATTTAGTGAAATGCCGTATGACAAATTATTTTATAATAAAGTAAACCTTTTTTTTGCCTTTGTTTGACTTTATTCCTGTGTCACAGAGAGCTTAACTTGGGTCTCTGGTTCACAAAAGTGGACAACAATACCTTTATTATCTAATATAATGTATTATTATAAGTTGCATCATTATGACAATATCCTGCAGGACAGAACCCAACAGTTCTTTTTGACAAAAACACAGTAAGCCCTATTAACATCCTGTTTCAAACTCTGCGATAACTTAAACAATTGCTTGCCTGTACATAAACAAGAAGAGAAAATCTAAGCGTCCACTTCTGGTTTTGGAATTTAGTAATTTATTTTTTGACAAAATACATTTATCCATTTATGAATAAGATAATAATTTGTCATATAATGGATATGAGACCAGGTTATTAGCCTTGGATTAAAAAGATTTAAGTACCTAACAGTTAATCTCTATTTAATTTAATTACTTAATTCATTATGTGACTACAAAAAACAGCTGGCGGCCCCAGTGATGATTTAGATGCGTCCTCTTAAAAGAGGTGAATTAGATCCCTTTGTAAAGTTTTCATCTGTGTCAAATAAGTCACATTAAATCTACTTGGATTCAATGTCGTAAAACAACAACTGAAAACTTCTGAGTGGGTGTGAATACCTTTTATAGACACTTTATCTTTCCTTTAATCTGCTGCAGATCAAACATTCATAGTATTTTCATGCTGTATATACACAATGGATCAGACAAAAAGAAAATTTTCGTCCTCGTATAAACTCAATTCAACCTCATAATGGGTATTCACATCAGATCAGTAAATGTAGGTTAGAGCCTGCCTGCTTGTTTCCTTCCTCCAAACACTCACAGCTCAGTTCAAGGAAATTGCTCCTTGCACAGACTGCTGGCCCGCCTTCATACAATGATCAGTACAGATAACACACTGGTAGCTGTATTCTCTACTCTCTATAATTTGCTTTAAAGAAGCAATGAAGGACATACTTGTACTGCTGTTCCTGCTGAATGCTCAAACCATCAAGGTAGGTTTTGTGTGTGTCTGTCATCAGTGAGTTTTGCCATGCATGTTTGCGGCGCTTATCAAGAAACTCTGGACTTGGATATCAGCCAGTGTTCGTCCACTGACTAACGTACTGCCTAAACAAAATGTGAATTGTGTGTTTAGGTTTTACTTGGATTAATTCAAGGTTTTGTGAAGTTAAACACTTCACAAAACAGCATTTGAAAGTGTGTAAAATTGTTTTTTGTGTCATAACTCAACTTTGTCATGGAGCCAACAAAGGCAGAATTTCTTATTTCTTCTAAAACTTTCTCTTAACTCTTTTTCTGTAACAGTCCCTGATAGTTTAGTCCTTAGCGTGATAATGTTACATTACAGTAGAAAGTTTCACTGTAGAGAATTAACACCTAGCTGTTGTGTGGTGAACCTGTATGAATATTTGGTTTCGGTTGTTTGGCATCTGATGCATTTTCAGACTGAATGTCCCATTGTTAAGACACCCGGTAATGAAATGATGCAGCATGCCTTTCTATTATCGTCCAGTATCACTGTGCATTCCTGTTAAAGAAGTAGAGCAAGTAGAAAAACAAAACAAAAATGTAATGTTCTTGTCCATGAACTGTGAATAATAACGCAAAGCGACACTGGCGTTTATCTTTATCGCTACATCTCATGTCACCAGTGGTCTCACCACATAAGAAGTCTGTGCTTCTGAACCGAGGGCTTCTAGGTTGCCGCCTCTGTTTCCTGTAATACGAGAAACTGAGTGCTACCGTCAGCATTTTCTAACTTTTGCTTGTCATTGGAGGGCACTGTGGTAAGAGGCTTTCAATTCTTGCACAGGACAGGTGTGTCAGGAACTGTGTCATGACTTCTCAGCACACAAATACTGTGGTTCTAGTAGCTGTATTTGCGATATTTTGCTACGTGTGTGAGAGAGATTACTGCATGGATGCATGCGTGCATTCTGGGAGGGCCCCGCAAAGAGGAGAGATACTGTGCACCTCCTACAAATTCAGAACAATGCCTGCCTGTTAGACTGTGTCTGCAGCTCAGGCCAGAAGCATTACCATAAGGGAAAAGGTGGGCACAGGTGTAGGTGGTCTGGTTCTACTTTAAGCTCCTGTTTAACGAGCTGAAAAGCCAGTCATTGGTCACCTTGTCCATTTCCCCTGTCAGCCAATGACTAAATTGTTGATTTTATAATTACTATCTTTACTGATTGGTAGACTTATGATTTACCTCAGAGCAGGTGCATTTCAAAGAAAACGTCCGACTGATACAAAAGTGGGCTGCAAATATTTTCCACACAAGTCATTTCAAAATTACTACACTCACCTTGAAGCTCAAGGCCCCCCAACTTCATCGTCTCAATACAGCTCATGTATGTCAGAGGGTTACGAGAACATACTTTTATATTCTTCAGTCTTTACTATGCTCATCTGAACAGCCAAAGATGAGTTGCTCTTAAGTTTTGTCTCTCTTCCCCATAGGTCTGCTCTCAACCCTATCAACCAGGCTCAGAGGGAAGGTGTCTCAACACAGTAACAGAGTACCTCTCAGATGATTCTAACCTGTGCTGCAAGAAATGTTCCCCTGGTATGTGTTGTCCTGCAAGCACAGCAAGTACTACATGCTTATTAAATAACACACAGACTAATGGAAATGCTCAGGTACACACTGTAGTGAAAGACAAAGCTGCCAGCACAGAATAAAAGACAAAATAAAATGACACATGGTATGAAACACGTTGGTAATAGCTTGGGGGTTGAGGTGTGAAAAAACAGCCTCTACACTAGCTAAAGACATTCATCAGTGTCATTGTTCCATTCGGAGAGATAAGATTATAGTGTACACGAGTTTCCTTGTTTAAAGTAGAGCCAGTACAAAAATGACAAAATTGATTTGAGGTTGTTTAGAAACAGTGTCGCCTACACATACTTTGTCCTCCACATCATTGAAATACTTGGAAATTTAAAATTTCAACCCTGGAGTGTTATTGGTGGACATAAGAAGACATTTCTTCTTTTTTAACTTTTTAAAAAAATTTCAGTTTTAGGCTGCAAATCAAAGTCAATGATGTCTAGGTGGGCTGGCACAAACAACAATCTGGGGCACAGCAGCCTCTCTTCCGCATGAGGACGACTGAGCAGACAGCTGCTGCCATGGCAAAAAAAAAGACACGATCATATACTATGAAAATATGTAAATAAAAAACATAGCAAATCAAGATCAAGGCCCACTTTGAGTTATTTGTGAAAGAAAGCCATAACAGTGAAGTGAAAAAAAAACACCAAAATATGCCATAGAAGTGTAATAAAAACGGTCATAAGAAAGTGACCATATATGGTTCCTCGCCCAATAAAGGGTTAAAGTACTCATTATGCAGAAGAATACATATCACTGGGTGAAGCAATTAGTGATGCCTTAATGTGTAAAGCATCACTGATGTTGATGCAGGTAAAGGTGAGGATCATTTCAACTACTTTATATATTGCTGAGTATCTTTATGTATAAGAGTGCATAACTTACTAGTTGATTAATATTATGAATGAATAATCTGAATCAGATAAGTAACCAGTAACTAAAGCTGTAAACAAATGTAGTGCTGTAAAAAGTACAATATTTCTCTCTGAAATGTAGTGGAGTAGAATTAAATGGAAATACTCAAGTACAAATAACTCAAAATTGTACTTAAGTACAGTACTTTACTTAGTTACATTCCACGACTGAAGAGCAATGACAAGTTGATTTTGTTAACTATAAAATGTCTATATTGTCGTCATAACTGACCGTTCCCTGAGTCCTGCTTCCCATAGTTATTACTGTTGCTATGCCTGTCACTTTCTGTACTCACGTGGCACATGTCATTTACAAACAATTGCAGATTTACCACTCAAAATTCTTTAAGAGAGTAAGCAACTTTAATTAACCATTAATTTTGCTGTCTGACATGACAGCTGTCATTAGCAGATTTTTGGTTTGGTTAAATAACACAGCACTCTTCCAACTATCAACTCCTGTTGACTCATCTTGTAAAATGGGTCTTAAATATGCACTTAATGGTTACTTACTGTACATGATAATGGGCTAAAAGATTGATCCTAAATCAAAATTTCTCAGGCAAAAAGTCAGCGTCCTACCCAGTTGATGAACCATGTGTTGTAACGTAACCCTGTTTGGCTGCTCATATAAACTATTTGTCATTACAACACAGTCACACCAGACATCCCAGTGCCCCCACTACAATTCTCCCTCCTTTAAAACAGTTTACTCCATCTGTTGGTCCAACAATTAGTAGAGTATCTATACAGAACAGGAGGTATACAAAAATAATACACAGAATATTTTCATTAACATTAACATTGTAGAAAATATAAATGTAGAAAATAATAAAAAGTAAAAACTGAGATTTGGCTCTGCTGCCTGGCAATTAGTCCAGTCCTCACAATGTTATACAATGTAAACATGAAGCTATAGGCTCTGGCTGCAGCTTTAAGTCTCAAAATATCTGCATCATGGCCTTCAAACTGGCTCCCCAAGATTTCCTTTTATACATTTTTTAAATATAAAATACTATTTATACCATGGCTTGACTGAATACTGGATGGTTATTATTTACTGAGAGATCTGCATGCTAATTTGCAGGGCCCTATGCAGCGTGCGTAGTGTGCGTATAGGGCGGTCCGACTCTGTTATCATAAATCCTACAAAAGAAAAAGCTTTCTGGATGAGGACTAACCATTGTGTTTGACAAATTTAACGCAGCTGGCTAATGTAATGCTCTGTAAATGTCCCCAAATCTAACAAAGAGCAGGACAGTTAACTCTAAACACCTAATAGCTTCCAAGATCAGCTACTGTACCACACACTGTATATAATATGTGTATATGCCAATTATAAACAGGGCATTTTCAATTTTTTAGCTTAATGTGTAACCCCACAAACTAATGTAATCAGTTAATGATGTTCTCCTTTGGCTCAATTGTAGGTACGCTAGTTAGCCAGGCATGCTAATGATTGCTGTTTAGGGCAAAAAACTATTAAAAACTAACTAAAGTATTGCTCTCTATGTTAAACTTTTAAGGTGGCACTTCTGTCCACAGTCCAATTGGAGATTTCACAGCTTTACTCAGTGGTGTCCTGCAGGGTATACACAGTTATATTGAGTATACCCACTTTTAAATACCCTCTGATGTGCTTCATTCAGTTCTGCAAGCTTAATGTTTTTCCAAGATGGTAAAGGCATGATCATTGTCCAGTTTTGGAGTGGAGAAAGGAATAAAGAAGACTTCACTCAAAATGCATAATTATGTAGTTGTCTCACCTGTCTGTGGGCCAGTATTGATGCTTCTGTGGCTAATGATCCTTACACCCTGAGGTTAAGCAGCAGATGTTAAATGACATGTGCAAATACTACTGGACAATTTTTTTGATGAGCTAAATATGCAAGAGTTGTCTTACATGTCACATATAATATATATATATATATATATAATATATCATCATCCTTTGCTGGAAAAAAATAGCCAAAAACTGGCTTTATTGACCTTCTATTACTTCTATTAGGCAATAGAGATTAAAGGTACATTTGTTCGCGACACAGCAACCGTTTCGGCTTTGAAAGGCACCCACTGACTAGATCTGGGTGTGACCAGCATGCTTGAAAGTTGCAGCTCATGAAGAGCAGGAATGCAGACACACTGTTAAATATATCCACATTAGTTTGGACATGTTTTCAGTGTGATTTTTTTTTCATCTTATCAGTCCTCCCCACATCTTCCCACTCTTCCTGTAAAGATTCAGGCTATAAAAAACTGCTGATGTGCAATAATTTGATCTCATGTGCCCGTTAACCGGGACTCTCCCACTCAGGGCAGACTTAATTGTTTTGCATCCCACTTCTCTACTATGCAGTGAGTGAGGGGTAGTAGCAAGTGTTTGTTTAAATGCCTTATTAACTGTAAAAGGTGCCTACTAAGTTGCATAGCAACAGTATCTTACTGTGTTGTACAAAATATATATGTATCTGAAATTGATCTTTTAATTTAAAGTTCTTGTCTGTTTGTTACAATGCCCATGTGCTATTATAAAATGCATTTCAAGTGACTAACACGTGGAGGTGATGAGGATTCATTCATGTATATGTTACAACAGGGCAGCACCGGAAACAAGAATGCTCCGAAACTACTGAGACCGTGTGTGAACAATGTCCTGAAAGCACTTACATGGAGAGCTGGAACTACTATAAAAACTGCTTCACTTGTAAGAAATGCAAACCAGGTCAGTAGCAACTCTGTACATCTCTGTAAAAAAAAAAATCATTAATTGCTTTTATTCTTTATTCCTGCTTTTATTTTTTTTAACACATAACTGTCTCTATAAGTTAAAGGTTTGCAGTACCTCCAGAACTGCACCTCTACCACCATGTCCAAGTGTGGGTGCCAGCCTGGGATGTTTTGCATTATTGGATTTGATGACCCGTACTGTGATGCATGTAAAAAGTACAAGCCATGCAACCGTGGTTATGGAGTGTCTGTGCAAGGTACAGCACCTGCTACTTTTTAATAGTCACCATTTATATGTTTACCATACATGTAATTCAAACATATTTTATTTTAAAATGTAGGGATAAACCCTTTGTTACATGATCCATCTCATTTTTTCGTGAGGGTTTCATATATATCATCGCCAATTGCATGTGTCGGGAACAGAATTACAGTTTGAAGAGTTAGGACTTATAATAGTAAATTACAGTAATATAATTGTTCAGTTCCCAATCGTTTACCCACTGACTCTCAATCTCCACCATTGTTTTTATATATAGTAATAACTATATAATCAAACTAACTGCATCATATCCATCCTAATAGTGTCTTTTAGGTCTATATCAACCACACGTTGTCAAATGTGACTATTAGTCTAATCCAAAGTGTATCATACAGTTAAAATAAAATGTGATTTCTGATATATTGGGTGTTGTTCTCAGGGACAGCTGATTCCGATGTGAAGTGTGAACTGTGTCCCAATGGGACGTTCTCTGATACAGTCTCCTACACAGACCGCTGCCAGCCTCATACAAAGTGAGTGACAGATAATAACATCTGTATACAGCTGTTTTGGGAGCTCAGATCTTTGACCTCTCTCTCTCTCTCTGTTTCTCAGCTGTCATGGGAGGGTTACTGTTAGAAAAGGCGACGCTACCTCAGACACCATGTGTGGACCCGAGGCTATTGTATCCAGCTCACGGCCTCAAACGTTAACAAAAGATCCTCACACTGAGATTGTGTTCACAACTGCAAGTACAGTGACCTCAGATTCCAGGACTCTACATGGAGCGACAGACTCCACACAGACTCCATCTGATTCAGATTCATTCAGCCACTCAACAACAAGCCCACCACCAAGCACAGTAACCAATAAACTGGGTACAGTAACTGATTTGGTGTTTTCTAAGCAGTCATTATGAGAAAACTGTGATCTAATAAGTGTTTAAACATCTCTCTCTCTTTCTGTCTGTGTGTTTACCTCGCTGTTAGCTGTCATCGCCGTTGTCACTGGATTAATAAGCCTACTTCTTTTCATCGTCATCATTCTGGTGTTACGCTGTAAACCAGTCTGGAAGAAAGGTAACTGTATGCTGTTTGTTTTATGGAAACACTAGTGTGTACCTACACTATATTCACCTTCAACTTGAAATAAAGAATGATAATGACAAACATTATTTTTCAACATGTTTATCAGGAACTGTTTTTCTCACATTTTCACAACCATTACTGCATGTTCAGTCTTTTTTTGCACAGACGCTGCAAAATTTCATCCTAAAGTAGATGCAAATGGAAATTGTGAGACCGGTGATAAAGTGAGTCTTTCTTCGCATTTCTTCTTGAATACTTTTGAATACAGTTGCGGCTGTACAGAATGCATAGAATTCACCTTTCTGTGTCTTTCAATTGCAGATCAATCAGGGTTTTTTGGGGGAAACCCAGCTGACTTCATTAAAAGTAAGCTCACCAGAACAACAGCTTCTGCTGAAATCGGAATCCTGTAGTAGTAACAATACTGAACCTTTAACCAGAACAGACGGTGGCACCATCTACGACTCCACCTACCCTCTGCAGTCAATAATAGCTCCTAACAATCCACTTTCTGTTATGTCGGAGCCTATGTCTTTACACTCCAACATAGAGCCTCTTACTTCCCAGACCAGCCTCCCCACACAGTCTTCCTCGCAGCCCACCAGCCCACAGATCATCAGCCCCATGACCACCAGCCCTCACGTCAACGTCAACATCACTTTCAACATAGGCGGGACGCCGTCGATCATGTCCACAGACTTGATGCAAGTAGACTCAAAACTCCCCTTTGGAGAGGAAGAGAAGTCGTTTAGCATCCCACAGCAAGAAGATGGGAAACAATCACTGACATCAGTGCAGGAGAGTACAAGTTGCAGTGCATGAGGAGTCACCAGCATGACAGACTGATGATTTGTTTTTCATTCATACACCATTGAAAACAATCTGACTGGCTCCAAGATGCACTTGTTTGTTTGTTTATATGTATATATGATATGCTGTACATAAAGATGTGAATATTGTCTTTCCTCCAGTGGTGCAGAGCAAGTACAAGCAGCTGCACATTAAAAAGGGATATAAATTATGATGCAGTCTGCCGTTAACGTTCATATTGTAGAGAGTAGTATTGTAAGAGTATTAAATTACAGCCCCCATCTTCCTCCAACTCATCCCATATAAAGATATATCCCATACATGTTGTAAAATGTACAATTTGTGGAAAGTTGTGTATAAATAATACAATGTGTATTTTGTGTGACAGAATTATGATTTAATTTGTTAAGATTTCATCATACTTATATGTGTTGTATATTGTTGTCAGTGGTAGGGATGACTTGATACCCCAACCTTGAGTATCTGCTGATACCGATCCAATACTGTCTCTTATAAACAACTAAGTTGTTAGTAATACATTTGCATGGATGCACTTTGCTTGACCTAGCTATCTGAAACCATAATGCTCAAACTGTGAAACAAATATTCCACTTCAATGAAGGAAAAATACCTTTATGGAATAGTTTAAGCTAACGTATCGTATGGGATTATACTTTTTTCATCCGATCCAGTGATTTTGGCCAGTATTGGATCGATACACATACTTAGTATCGGATCAGCACATCTCTAGTCAGTGGTGGCAGGAAAGTATTTTGATCTTTTATCAAATAAGACATATAAATATAGTACAATAGTACTCATTAGGGAACAGGAAGCTGGTCAGTGTTACAGTGTTATGATTGCATTCGATTACTACTGACGCATTACTATGTAAGCAGTATTTTAATGTTGTAGCTGGTCACTGTAGAGCTAATTGTAACAGCTTTAGGTATAAAAAGTATATTTATTAAATGCAATAAAATCTCAATGTCCTCTTAATTGTAGTAGAGTAAAATGCACAATATTTCATTTAATTAAATGGAAATACTCAAGTAAAACACAAATATGTCAAATTTGTTGTTTGTTGCAAATGTACAACAATAATGGTAGTTAAGTTACATAGAAAACCTTTTATAAATGTTTAACTGGTGTCATCTATACATAGACTTATTTTAAAGACACACAAAAGATGTATTGATTTAGTACTGCACTTCTATTAAACAAAAGATTACATGTATTATATTCTTGCTCACCACCAGCATTGGGAAGAATATGGTGTTTTCTGTGGACCCTGCTGACCCCTGCTGGTTAAAGGCGGGTACTGCAGCTTGTGGAAGACCCTCTCGCTCGGGGTTATAAAACGTTTAAACACTGACAGGTCGTTTTGACACCAGTTCCGACACTTACTCTGTTTAAAGCCAGACATTTTCTGATCCGGATCCGGTCGCTGTTGGTGTATTTTACTCTGTTTGTTTGTTGTAATCGAGGCAGCTAAGCAGCGATGCTAACCGGGAGAATGAGAGGAGAGGAAGTCTGAGCCGCTCCATTTATAGACGGGGACAAAACTTTAAATTGTTGTTGTTTTTAAGCCTCATATTCCCTCCCTAAAGTCACTTAAATTCCCATATGAGAGACACATTTACTGTTATTCCCTTTTCGTAACGTTTTTATGGACGAACTGAAGTTATGTTGTAAATATTAACGTTTGATAACCCCCCCATCGTTCAGCGCAGTTGGTTGCGTCTGTTGCCGCTGTGTGTTGCTCTCCTTCCTGATAGACACTCGCACTGGAGCTGCTGAAGTCGCCACAGAGAGCTTGGTGAGTTCAAGCTTTTATATCTCTATTCCTATCCATTCCCTCGGTTATCAAATGTCATATTCAGATACTTATACCTCTCACGTGCTTTCCTCGGACCCACCTTTTTAATATGTAGCTTATTAAATGAGTGTTTTGCCCCTTTTTGTATGTGTATGTGTGTGTGTGTCTACCCCCTCTCTCTCTCTCATCCTCCCGCTGTGGTCGGCGGTGTCGTGGTCCTGGTGGGTTATGTTTACAAATCCAGCTTACAAACAAGGTGGAAGAAGCCAATTAAATAGCTTTTATGCTGAGCTGCAGCACAGATGTTGGCTCGGTAGTTTGTGGTAGATGGTAAGAATTGAAAGAAGCTAAATACATGCAGTTGAACCCCTTTTTTCCCCCCATAAGGGAATTTAAAAGGCAGCTTCTTCACACCGGGATAGGAGGAATATACTGATAATCCCGCTGCAGGTGTTTCCCTGTCTCCCTGTTGCTTGGTGCAGACAGTTAGCTGTGGAAATCAACAAATCCTCCACAAGGAGAGGGGGAACAGGATGCAGCAGGGCAAGGTGGAAGGGAAGTCTTTTTGTTGATAAAAGCAGCAGCATATTCAGGTGTTTCCTCAGGTGAAGGAGGAAGCTAACAAAGTGAAACTAGATTGCATTTGATTTCTCGTGAAAGCTAAAGGGAAATGACACTAAAATGGAGTTTAATCCTATTGTTAAGAAAGTGAGAGGTTACAAGAGAATCATAGGACATGTTGCAGGTTCTGTCTGATATTATTAATAGATTGTGCTGGTTATTAAGGTGGGTTTTTTTTTATCAACAACGCTCATGTCTTCTTTGTGTTTAAGTGCTTTCAAAGGGGACTAAAGCCTACTGTTCTCTCATTATTCATTCATCTGCTGGTTGTTGTTTCAAGAAATACATTTTTGGGTTAAGATGTTCAGAAAGTTGTGAAAAATACCCATCAGATTTTACCACAGCCCAATGTGGCATTTTAAGATTAGGTGTTTTGTTTGATTGATGGTCCCAAAATCCAAAAGTGGGTAATATATAGTCGTAAAGATAAAGAAAACAAATTTTAGAGAAGCTGGAACATATGAATGATTTCTTATTTTTTATGGTTTTTATTATAATTAATTGGTTCTTAATCTGTGATTAATCCAAATAGTTGCTGATTGATTTTCTGTTGATCCACTAATTGATTTTAAATTGTTAAACCTGCATTTTCATACACAGTTTTGAAATCTCTCAGCGTGAAATTGTCTGTTAAAAGGTCTCCTCATTGAAGTCAGTTTTGTTAATGTTTAACCAGAATAATCTGCTCCTGTTAATGATTTCTCTGTTATAAATGTATTAGTCCATAGGCTAGGTGCAATATAAACGATTTGTGGCATCTTACTGTTGCTATTTGTGATATTTCAACAGACAATTGAGGTGAAATCCCAAGATTCTTCTCAGTCGACTCCCCGCGTGACAGTAAACCACTCACTTGAAGATTAAACCAAGTATACCACCGCTCCAGAGAATTGCCCTCTTAGATGCCGCTCGGTCTCCGTGTTTGCAAATGGCTTGCTGTCTGAAGGACGAGCTCCTCTGTTCCATCTGCCTCAGCATCTACCAGGATCCCGTGAGCTTTGGCTGCGAGCACTACTTCTGCAGGAAGTGCATCACCGAGCACTGGAGCAGGCAGGAGCCTCACGGAACACGGGACTGCCCCGAGTGCCGGAGGACCTTCACCGACCCCCTCCTCTCGCCGAGTCTCAAGTTGTCCAACATTGTGGAGCGCTACTCGGCCTTCCCGCTGGACGCCATCCTCAACGCTCAGAGGAGCTCCTACCCCTGCAAGGACCACGAGAAGGTGAAGCTCTTCTGCCTCACTGACAAAAGTCTGGTGTGCTTCTTCTGCGACGAGCCGGCGCTACACGAGCAGCACCAAGTAACCACTATCGACGAGGCTTACGAGGAGATACAGGTCAGTTATAGCACGTACACTCTTGACAGCTCATTAGCGAGGGGGAGGCTGACATTTTCTTAAAACCCATCATCACCCTGCGCTACATTTAGGCAGTTGTACTCATTTGCCCCCGTGGGTGCTGCCCAGACAGTTCAGCCTCAGTCCTCCACTGCCACAGAGCAGCTCCCGTGAAGCAGTTTGGGGTTTTAGTGCTTTGGAGTGCAGTGGGTGCTGAGGAATGAAACCCTGATGCCGACGTTATCTAGCTCATCTGTGAGTTCAGCGTCATTCCTTCCGAAGCACTGTTGTTGTTTTTTACACAGAAATGCCATGGTTACATGACCAGTTTAAATTCTGGGAATATTTCATATGAAGTACAACAACAAATAAACAACAGTGATAATGGTGATAACGAGATAATGATACTGTGTTTTAGGTTTTAGATAAATTAGAGAAATATGTGTCAGTGAAGGGGTTTTTTGGAGTAAGGAGGTGGAAGTGCACGAGTAGATGTAAAGTGAGACCGAAAAAAGTTTCGATCAAGAATATTTTATATGACAGCGACTTTGAAGATACAAGCTTTCTTCCTAAGCTTGTATCATATGTGTTTACACTGACTCATATTTTCCACATTAACAGGAATGGTGCAGTGTTTGCTCTCCTCTCAGTGTTTGGATAATTCAGTTCCCACAGAGCCAAAATCCAATAACTGTGAAACAAAGCTCCTAATCCTGTTCCTTCTTTGCTCCAGTATGCAAAGAAACACATTCCAGTCTAATTTTTCTGTAGTCTGTCTCATTTCTCAAGTCTGCTCTTACCTACTATGCGTCTACTATGTAGACATTCAGACTTGACTCTATGTAACATGAAAACATTTGGTTTCCAGTTTTCTTGGTAGACCGCGAGGTGAACTTTCTGATAAGAAACAGACCAAAGTGTTGATGGTTAACACTCAGCAATGTGGGTTTGAAGGGTTTAAACTCTCCCATTGCGGCTCAGACCACACTGAGTGTCACACTAACATAATCTGTTTGGTTTCAGAGTTTCGGTGATCCATAACTGTGAGTGCACCGTTATACTTTCATCTTTGCTTTATGTCCACATTTTTAAAATGCCAGACTCTGTAACTCTATTATCCAGAGTCCTTCCTTGCAACCATATCAATGAGATGGCCTCGGCCTTTGACTATTCATTACACTGACCCCTTACACTCCTCTGAAACTGTATCTTTGACATTGCCAAGCTCATTTTGCCCTCACTGCTCTGAATCGGTGAGCAGGTTTTTATGCAGGCTGCAGCTGAATTATAAAGGACATCAGATGAAGAAACAGTGAGACAAAATTGATGAATGACATTTGTTTTTTAACACTATGGATGGCCGGAAATTACTTATATTAGAACTCAAGAACGGAAATACCATGCACTCAGTTAAGATGCTGTTACATTTAATTACTATCCAAGGAAAGATTGTTAAACTATATTTATGTTAGATTTATATTTATAGTTCTTGATTTTAGGTCATATTGTACAGCCCAACATCTACTAGCCTGGTTACAGACTACAAAAGCTGACAGCATCTGTGATTTTTCAGAGATTGAAGTAGGTCTGGTTTTGTGCTGATTGACAGCTGCCGGAAAAACAACCAAGCCAATCAGAGCTTTTGTAAACTGGATTAAGAACTGGGACATTATCTTTCTATGCCAGAGCTCAAAAAATGGCCATGGAAATAGTGACAAGTGTGGATGAGACAAGTTGTACGTTTACTTAACAAAGTTGCTTTACTCATCTCATTTATCTAAACCACTGATTGCATTGGACTTATCTGACATTACCAGTAACTTTGGACACAATGTACATATGATCCTTTAGACCGAACCTTACTTACTCTGTAGTACACATTGGTTCTGTGTATTTGTGTATTTGTACGTTATCATTAGAAGCGCTTGTTATCTTCCACAGCTGAGTGATTTTTTATTCTGTTGCTATTGTATTTCTGCACTTTGCTGTTCTGGCACATGCACCAAAACAAATCCCTTGTACACATGTGCTTGGTGAATAAAGTCTGATTATTAAAAATTGGAAATCCAGTCTAATTATCAGGCTTAATATCAATTTCCTTTAAATATTATTTGTTTTTAGGGAAAGAATCCTTCATTTTTTAATTGGATTATAACCAATTAACTCCATTGCGGTGGCTATGGGGAGAAAATGAATTAAAACATGAACTAAAAGACGAGTACAATGAATTCAATTAATAGATTACATGTAAACATGGTGAAGCGGTTGGTGTGGAGCTACAGTCGTGTCCTTCTGTGTTCTGCATTTAATGTAATTAACAGCGCTGTGAACATCAATGCTGTCCTCCTTAATTTTCAATCAGGCTCTGCGCTGGAAGCTTGAGAAAGGTCAAAACTGTGTAATCTTGGAGCAGAAGTAATTAGGCCCAGCACAAGATGTTTCTCTTTTCTTGGATACCAGCTTGTCCCTCTGTTTGGAGCTCTTTTCAAGGTGGTGATCTGGCATTTTGTATTCTGGCAGGAGCTTTGGAGGCTTCCCAGATCTACAATACTGAAAGAAAGTATGAGTACACAGAGGCCCCATAGGAAAACAACCAGGTCCCATGATGAGCTGGGCATACTCACTTTTTTAGATCAAGTAGGGTGGTTTGTTACTTAACATATCATCCTTACAAAACAAACACAAACAACAGAACCAGGCAGTAGATGGTGTTACAGTTATTTCCTGTCATGTTTGTTTGAGATCACAAAGTAAATTTTATCACAAATGTGTCGTCTGTCACTGTGAACTTCTTTTGATGTAGGATGGAGCCCATGTAAGTAATGTTATTAATCGACGTACAAGTTTACTTGTAATGCCTTTTTTCTCTCCAGTGAGCAGACAGGAGCTGTGTGTCAGATCCAAACAAATGTGAGAGCTGTGCCTGAAGGCAGAAACTTCACTTTTAGCATGAGGCTCAACAATGCTTAACTAAAGTGCCAAAACAACATGGTGAGGATGTGTTAAAGTGCAGCCGCAATCAGCTCCGCTGTTGAGACTATCTGGGCCAGAGGGGCTCACGTCGTGCCAGCTTTGGTGGCCTTCCTTTAAAATGAACCTTAAGAGTTTTTGTAGGGTGGGAAAGTTTGTAGATGAGGGGAAAGGGATTTGGTAGGTCGAGAGCCAAAGCTAGGCCTTTTTGTGTTCAATTGTTTGACACTTTGGCACATGGGATTGGCTCAAACTGTTTCTGCTACTCTATATGTTGTTCTGTCCACTGTTGGCCTGATATGATTCATCATGATTTGTGTGGTTCTGTGGTACTGTGACTCCTCTATAAAAAGAGTCCACAAAGAGGATTCTGCTTAAAATTGCCAAGTATTCTGTGAAGAGTTCTTAGGGAAAAGCCACAGAAAACATCCTGATGTCTGACTAATAATGGCTCACTATTACTATCAAATTCCCAGCAGTGTTTGCTTTCAGATTACGTCATCCTCTCACCTCATCACTTGCTAGAGGAGTCGGATGACGCAGATGTCCTCCATCACCTTGTTGTTGCTGAACACTGACAAATAGTGTTTCACAATCAAAGTCGTAGTAGACCAACACATCCAGTGGTCCACCATGATGAAATACAGAAACATAAAAACATGTCCTGCCCTGACCCAGAACTGCTGTTCCATATCAGGACTCTCTTGCCACATAGATATTTTACATACACATTTCAGTATTCAAAGCTTTAGACTTGATATTCTCAAACAGACTGACATCAACAACACACCGCCTTAACTCTGTGTTGACAGTGTGTTTGTTCGGCCAGTGACGAGGGGAGTCTTTGGTTGGTCTGTGGCAGGCTGTAATCTCCTTAGCTTGGCATGTCACTCCGCTGACCTCAGGCTGTGAGTCTTGTTGCTACGTTGAGAGCTTTACCTCCAGCTGATTTGCATCCTTTACTCCCCGTAAACGCTCCTGCTGCCAAATCACAAACACATCCAGCACCCGACCGTCACATTGTGACACACACACACACACACATCAGGCAAACATTCGCCCGACACATAATAGCTTGCTTGCGCATATTTCTCAACATAAAGGACATTAAGGTAGGATCGAGGAGGATTTGTCTGTGGGCCTGCCATTTGCTTCAGGGAGCGCAGCTTTCAACGGGAACTAATGCATTCTGATTAGGACGGGTTTTATTCCACCAATCATATTAGACGGCTTTAAACACCATTTAAATGTAATGTACAAGAACAGAATCACTCTTAATGCAAAATTATCTCAACTAAAACATTCAGATGAGCCCCAATCAGCACTAGAAATCTCCAGATTCTTAATGCAGTTTGACCATTTTAATCCTCCATTATTTTGTTGTGAATTATTTTCAGCCTGTCGGTCTTACTTTGAACTCAGTGAATGAGTTTATAACCAGAAATCCAGACATTCTTATCTGCCTGAGCCACATCCTTCACCCTGTAAAGTATGTGCTTTATGTTCTGGGAAATAATGCCTTTTTATTTTAGGCAGCATGGTTAATGGTGATGAGATTACAGTTCCCTCCCTCAGTCATGCTACTTGGAGTGCTGGCGCCATCTTAAATAGAGGTTGGCTGGATCGCTGTAACTCTGACTGGAGCTGGACGAAGTTGTGCACTTATTATCACACCACTATGGCCTAAAATTGGCAGGCAACTCCTGCAGAGAACAACGTGGAGGCCACAGCAACCACTGCGTATAATTGTGATGATCCAGACTGTCAGTTGGCCGGGTGCGACCACAGTATTGCACGGCGAGACAGACTCTTCCTGCAGTCTACTTACTCTAGGGACGTGTTTCCGCTCTACTTGACAGCGGTGTAAGACCAGATAAGAAGGGAAATAAGACTGCAGCTCCTGGTTATCCATGCATATTTGGGGACATAACTTTGTTCCAGAGACTATAGGTAGTGTAGATGGTATAGCAGCAGACAGCGGTGCATTGATGCTGGCCCACGCAGCAGAAGAATTAAATGATTACTGTGGTGTTGAGTCACCCACACAGACCTGTCGCTCAAAGTGTCCACATGGACCTATAGGCTGTCCTTGATTAGTACTTCCTAATACCTAGTTATGTTTTTCTTATCACGCCACAAACACAAAGGTTAATCATGAAAACGTATTTGCGCGTTCCTCGTCTGCCTCTCTGTAATGCACGGTGGTGTTTGAAAAGACAGAATGAGCATGCCGGCCTTTTAAAGCGTTCCTCTGGTGGTTTTAAAAACAAGGCTGTCTTTCACTCTCTGCCTGTCAGAGCCCAACCGAGAGCTCTCTCTCTCTTTCAGCCTGCCATCACCACGCATGGCCGTGCTGCTGCAGTAATGAGTCAGGCAATTTCAAGGGCACCCACGGCTTCCATCTCCCCTGTGGCTTGCTTCAGTCTGCTCTCCTTTCCTCTAGCAGCTCCATCTCTTTCTTTTTTTTGCACCCCTCTTGCGTTGTCTTCTCCCTCCCTCGTTTCTAAGGTACATGGCCGTATATTAAATGCACACAGATGTTGTTTGGTAACCAATTGAGGAAGCTAGTTCCCAGTCTCCCCTACTCTGATAATTTCCCACCACCCACCCCCAAAAAAGCGAGCTTGTCCAGCTTGGCGGTCAGTCAGGATGGTGTGGCAGAGAGGCTGCGGTCATGCGGAAATGGAGCCATGGGGAAAGACAGAAGAGTCATGTTCCATTAGAGGAGTGCTGGCATACTATCCTCATCCAGAGAGAGGCAGTAGCTTGTACTGAACGTATCACTGATACCACTGATGATGTTGGAGGCAGGACAGAGCCAGGCTGCATGTTTACTTCAGCTCATGCTGTTGCAAGATTAGCAGATAAACAGCTGCATTGATTGGAGAAAGTAGAGCTGGAGCTACGTCCATCACACAGAACATTTTGTCTTGTTTAGATGATTACTTTGGCTTGCGCTTCAGTTAAGTGAGTCAGATGACGGTACATCTGTTGTGCATTAGAACTGCTTATGTAGGCCTTCTGTACAGAGGAGTCTGTCTGCAGTTTGCCATATGTTTTATAGCAAGTAAAAATGGTAGAAAATGGCTAATTTTAGTCGAGTGCAGGAAACATGCAGGTGAAATATGTTTTAAAGCTACAAAGAGACCAGAGCCCTGTTTCTCAAAAGTATCGCAGGGCTAAGATGATTACAGAATGTATTTCACAAACCTTCTTAAGATTAAGCGTTTGGTGTTTCCCAAAAACATAGTAACTTAAAATACTCAAATACAAATGATCATAGACTGACTAGAATGAGATCCTCCCTACTTGCTCTTAGACTGCTTGTCTTTAGATGGCCTTGAACCCACAGGAGGAACTAACAACATGTTTCACTAAAGTTTAGTCTTTACGTTATCATTACCACTTATTCTCTCCATTTAGTTTTAAGTAAAATAAAAAAATAAAACAAACGCAAAAAATTAATTGACATTTGATTTGTACAATTGATTTTGACAGGAGTTTCATTCTTATTATTATTATTACTATTATTTTGTATTTTGTTGCATTTTGCATCTGGATAGTGACAGTATAGAGAAACAGGAAAGGCAAGAAAAGAAAGAGGATTATATGCAGCAAAAGGCCTGGGCTGGATTTGAACCCGGGCCATTGCAGTAAGGACTCAGTTTTTGTTGTCATCATGATCCTCTACTTCTCCTTTAATATCTTAATCTCTTCTAGTGGAATTTCTCCTTTCCTTTTGTTTGATTATGGTGTGGATATTTTGTTATATACAGTTACGAACTGTGGAAAAGGTGCGTAAAACTGAGTCATACAGATATCACAGCAAGGCTGCATTAGCGATGACTGGCACCAATAGAGCCTCATAAACACTGAGGGAAAGATAACCCTCCCAGTTTATTAGGTACATCTAGCTAAAACTAATGCAGTTTATTACAACAGTCCTCTAATAAATTATACTGTGATAAAGGTTATTATGTTCTGTTTCTGTTTCTGAATAATCATTGTGGACGATATAGTTTTCAGTGCTGTTGAGCTTTGATGGATCGTACTGAGAGGTGTTTCTAATAACTAGTTTACCCTAAGTGTAAATGGGATAGGCAAAATAACACCTCTCTGAATAATTCGGCCTCCGCACTACAGCCTTTGAAATGACCATAAAGTAGAATCAACACTTCTCAGAAATGGTTACTGCATTATCACTCTCGTGAAGGTTGGATTAATTGCAGCACTGTTGTTTTAGACGCCATTCATTTTATAAATGTACTGAGTAAACTGACAACTCAGTGTATCTTTGCTCAGCAATATTATAAATTATACAACCGCAAAAAAATAATTCTAGGGAGGTTTTTTGGTGGTGTAATTCATTTTCTTTAGCAATACACAAACTCTCACACACACACGTCTCTATCCCAGTGATTCATTATAAATGAATGCATTGTACCTGTTGTGTGATATCACTAGTTGGACTTGTATCTGTCTTCCTGTTAAACCTGGAGGTCACAGGAGTGCTGTGCGTGCTGAAACTGGTCTGACAGGCAGGCCAGAGGGCAAGATGAAGGATCGACAGAGAGGAGAGATTTACTGGTCATCTTAGTGAATGAAAGGGGAAGTGCTGTCCTTAAAGTTTTGCGGCTTAAAGTGAGGCTTAATGCTGAGCCCGAGCCCCCCTGATGTGAGGCGGATCAGCAGGGAGAGCGGCCTGCACGCCAGCGACACCGCTATAAAGCTTTCATTCAGTGAAAAGGTGAAAGATGTTGTATAAATGGTTACTTTTTCTCTAACTCCCTTAGTGGTAGAACAGTCTTTTAAAAGTGGCGAATATGAGAAATTTAGAGAGTTTTTTGAGAATTTTTGAGAGTTTATCGGCAGAGACAAGTGATTACAGAGCAGCTATTATTTAGGCTTCTCTGCCTTTTTAGTTTTGTCAGTCTGATGTTTGGGTGGATGTGAACTGCTGTACTGCTGCAGCCTTGAGACTCGTTGCTTGATTAGCTGGGGCATTAAGACAGATTATAGGCCATTGTTCTTGGGATGGGGGGTTTCTGGGCAAGGCTGGAACGGGCTGTAATCTCTTGTAATGCCCCGTCTGTGATTTTCTGCAGATGATTTAATTAGCTGCTGATAGGAGTCCTCATCTACTGTACGCCTTCCAATCAGCCAGATCTGACCCCCTCTCTGAGCTAACCGGTAATTCAGAGGAAGAGAGAGAAGGAGCCTGAAGATGTCTGCCTCTTTTGTCTAAATGAAAGAGCCGAGCTGTATTTCTACATCTTACCCACAAACCTGTGGTTCTCGCCCCCAGGCCAGGTGTAGAGGGACAGCAAATGATTGATAGGCAGCCGTGTGCTGGGAAAGCTCTCACATGCACAGACTCAGTCTAGTTTTAGCTGTGGAATTAGGAAAATATTTTGCAAAAAAACGATTTGATTTGAAGCCATTCCTGTAATTAACAGTCAAGAGGAAAAAAGCCTGTTAAATAATCTGTTTTAGTGATTAAG
Organism: Morone saxatilis; assembly: GCF_004916995.1. Classification (NCBI taxonomy): domain Eukaryota; kingdom Metazoa; phylum Chordata; class Actinopteri; family Moronidae; genus Morone; species Morone saxatilis. The sequence goes on along the minus strand of NW_023339740.1, from coordinate 17,528,002 downwards.
TGTGGAATAGAAAACACCCAATGAAAGTGGTTTGGCCTGTATAATAACTGATATCCTCATTAGCTATTTTAACCAGCATAACTCCATAACATTAATGTGATGTATGGTCAGTTCACATTGCTCTGGCTAGGTATACTTAGAGCTTGTTTATTTCCCATAATGCATTTAGGACGCATCTGGGGTCAGGCTCAGTGGGGAGCAGCCAGCTGTATTGTCTGTCCTCACCCTGGTTCCTCTACTCATCATCGCTCTCAGTCTGCACATTAACACAGGTTTCCTGCTCCAGCAGCTGTTAACAGTTAAGGCATTTAGCAGAAGCTCTTTTCCACTGTGACTTACAAAAACTGCAGCTGTAAAACATGTGAGCATTCGTCAAGCATTAAGAGCTAATGCTGCTGTAAGTTGTCAGACAGTTTAGAGAGCTGTGAAAAGCTTTAATCAGGAAAAAGTCAGGAAAAGAACATCCATCTGATCAGCACGCTCAATATTGAAGTGACATTTTTTTCTTTTCTTTACAAGTTATGCTATCAAAAAACATATGTCTTGGTGGTGGTTTACAAAGAAAAGGCACTGTTCAGAGGAGCAGCAGGGGTGTTTGCTTGATATACTCACCTCAGAAGTTAAAAGAAGAATCTTTTTAATTAATTTTGCCCTATCGTTAAGTCAAGTTTTAAAAACTCCAGAGTGATTCAATTATTTTAATGTGAACGAGGAAAACTGAGCTTTTTTTGAAATGACAAGAGCCTGATTGGAGGCTCTGTGGCACTGAAGTTCATAAGACAGCTATCTGCCGCCTCTAACCCACTTTCATTTTAAATCTCAACCTAGGTGATTAGCAGCACAGGTGCTGTCGTTAAGGCAATTTCATGATCATATTGATTTGCTCCAAATCACTGCACAGCAGCACAGGAATTACTGTTTTATTGTTTGCTGAATGAAGTCGGACCAGAAAGAAAAGATTTAGCTGTTTTTGTATCGTTCAGTCGTTTAACGTGTGGCTAGAGATGTAGCATTTATCACACGAAATCAGTGTTTTGCTTTGAATCTAGACGACTTAGTGTGGATATAGTTTCAGCCATGATGATGTGTGGATATTTGCTAAAAGTGTGTGAGAGTGTTTTCTCAAGAGGCCGTATGGAGAGCGGAAGTCCTGCCCCACTTTCTGGTTAGCTTCTGCCCCACTAGCTTTCGGTTCTTTGGGTATGTTACTATAGAAATGTTTTTGACATTGTGATTTTCTGACCATATTTTAAACTAAATTGTGTCTACAGCTGCAGCCTTTTGTGAAAGCTTTTTGAGAGCCCAGTGAAAGCAATGCTTCATTTTCTGTTTTTTGTTTGAAGTGCAAACTGCAGTGAAACAGTTTTTTTTATCTTAATCATATCCAGTATATACCGTTTTGGAAGCCTGATGAAGACCCGTGTGGGTTGAAAGTGGCTGAGCAGTTCCTGAAATTGTTTTTTTAACGATGATCCAGGCTACAATATGTAGATCATCGGAAATCATCAGGGGATTTAATAAAACGCAGACCTGACTGAGGGCCATACTTAAAATTCATGGAACTGTACCGCCAGTGTCTGCAAAACAGTCTGTTATCTTACAGTGTGACTTGACAGAAGAGGCATATATCCCAAATATTTATTTGATGTCAGGGGACTGAGTGGAAGAGAAGCAGACGAACACTTTATTTGGTCAGATAGAGCTGCTGGCGAGCTGTAGCAATCACGCCTGCGTAGTGCATACACAACAGCTACAACAGAATAGCTTCCAGCTGCACCCATGCCGGCAAGACGAAGTAGAGGCAAACAAATCTGTTTGTTATCCCTGCCATGTTCGTGTCGTGCTGGCTGGCATGCAACCACATCATGTTTTTTCACAAGGTGATTTATGCGCCTGACACATACTACATGGTTTTATATTAACAACATGCCGACTATTAGATGTTACACTAATCCTAAGAAGCTTTTTCTAAAAGATGACACAAGCATGTATTTGGTTGTGGTGAAAATGTGCTGGCAGTCAAACATATCCAAGGGTCATTTTCAGGCTGTGTTACTGTTTACTCGGTGTGACCACAGAGTGAAGTGACGGTGGTAAAAAGATAATAGTGGCAGCAGAGAATTCAGTTTTTGAGAGCTGTGTTGTTATGCCTGCATTAGAGTTTGGTTTCTGTGTGTCTGATTCCTGCATAGTCAGGTGGATCTTTCACATGTCGCTGTTTAACCTCTTCCACTCCAGCTCTCCCTACAATTAACCCAAAGTCTCAATAAATATTAAATGTGTAATAAATATTGTGTATTGTTCAGGCATATCTAAATATTAAATGGTTGGGATGTATAAGGGCATAGAACATTATGATGGAAGTATATGTATGATGGCATTTCCCATGCTCAATTATGTCTCATGAGTTGTTGCAGACATTTTTTAGTTGATACTATTTGTCACAAAGATTTGGTGTAAAATGTAGGCATTTTTGACATGGTTGTTACAAATGGATGGCTTTAATTAGGCCAGTATCTTCACTGTACCATTAACACTGAGCCCAATACAGCCTCTGAAAGACAGTCCGCCTGGAGTGGAAGTGGTTAAGTTCAAGTTTCAGACCTTTATTTGTCCCCGAGGGGCAATTGGTTCTGCTGCAGTAGCAATAAAAAACAACAACAGCAACCCAGGGTGAGACACGCAGATAAAGAATCTGCCACAAATACATAACTACACTCATAAAAACACATAAATACAGGAGTAAAAGGTTAAGTACAAAGCTACAATATTTGGGAAAAAAAGAAAGGAGAAACAGTCCTGGTTGGAGATGTGCTTATGCTGCCCATACTTCAGAGTTGAGCAGAGAAATGGCAGAGGCTAAACTAGTCTGACCCTTTTCTTTGGAAACTAGAAAAGGCTAGAGTCGGCAATTAACCTAACCTGTATGTCTTTTGACTGTAGGAGGAAACCGGAGCATCTAGCAGAAACCCACACAAAGCGAGTTCTGCCCCAAGCACCATTTTCAGGATTCAGTTTAATCCATATCTATACAATTTACCTACTCACCAACAAAGGCCTTCACTTTGATATTGAATAATTAATAATATATATATTTTTTTTTATTATCCTCTTTATCTAGACATATGGTACCCACTTAAATCAGTTTTACAAATGATTCCTTTCTTTTGAACGAATTGCAGATGTCGGTGATTCATGGGAGAAGCATGTGGTTTGTTTTGGATTTTATGTAATCTCACAAGCCCATAAGAAGTACTTTTTTCTTTTTCTTTTTTATGTTCATGGTTTTCTTTAATCAGTTGCCTGTTGAGATGATGCACAACCGTCTCCAAGATTAGCATCGTGCTCTTGACGGGGTTGACTGATAGCTCTTCAGATATGGGGTGAAACTAGTTGCTGCAGTGAGAATATCCTGAAATCTCACCAACAAAAACAAAACATTTCAAATTTAAACTGGCTGTCTGTCAAAAAACATTTCCAATGTCAGCTGGGAAAATTGTGTATATATCTCGGACTCTGAAGCTGGTTGTGCTCAGCCGTCAGGAGGAAACTGCCTCAGGACTAATGGTGAAGCTTCTGTCAAGCTGGTGACTCTTTAAAAGCAGCAGGCTCGCTCTTATCGCTCAACACTTCTCAGATTTCCACTCTAGTGCCAAATACAAAACCCCTGTTCCTCTTAAATGGCTTCTCCTGCACTGTGTAGATTATCAAACTTAACACTGATGACACCGGTTTGTCTCTCTGACATCTAACTGCTTTGCTGCCCTGCTAATGCCACACACTCTGTTCTCGCTACTCCCTCAGCTACACGCTAGTAGACTCTGTAGACCTTCAGCAATTCAGACATCATGAATCTTTTTTCGTTTTAAGGATGAAGATATTAAAACTGATATGCAGTGTTGTGGTTTTTTTTTAGCTGTTCATGTTTGGGGTAATAGATTTGCATACTCTGTGCCCTTCCTCGCTCCAGGAAGTGGAGCAGCAGGCTCTGAGCATTCATCATTTACATGACGTGCCCTATATTCAGAGGACTGGAGGAGGCCGCCAGCATCAGCGCTTCTACTCCATCCCCACTGGTTTTAACAAATGTTTCCTGTAAAATACAAGTTGTACATGTGGGGTAGGGGGGTAGGGGGGGGCTCAGACCCAGGATCAGTCACAGCAGACCTGTTTCATCTGTGAAATAATTGGTTCTATGTGGATATTTCTGTCAAATGTTGGACTATTGGGCTGAAACTGTAGCAGTAGATTTGAGGAATTGTCCTTCTGACTTTATATGTTTAGGTTGTCAGGTAAATTTACTTTAATAGGAATTGAACTATTGAACTCAGTATTTATTAAACCAATCCAGTATGATGATTTTCTGCTTTCTTTACATAAATTTTTTCATTGCAAGTTTTATTTATATTTTATATTTATTATCTTATTTTGGACTCTTTAAACAAAACACTTTTTTTTGTGAAATTGTGATTGTGTTGCTATTTTCTGACATTTTACAACAACTGATTCACTTTCAGCACTGAAACTTACTTAATTTTTCATCAGAATCAGAATCAGAATTTTGTTTATTGCCAAGTAGGTTTTTACGCCTACGAGGA
>NW_023339740.1:17512399-17523304 GCF_004916995.1 Morone saxatilis | reverse complement strand
GCCTGATGGACTGGTGACTGGAGGTGCATCGTGATTCATGATCTATTAATTTGTTTTGTTTTGTTCCAAGAGTCCAAGGTGACGTCTCCAGATTTCTCGTTTTGTCTGACCAACAATCCAAAACAAAAACATAATCAATTTACATTCATACTTTTTATATTGAGTACATTTGAAAAGAAAAAAACAGAGTTTGACATTTTTGCTTGACTTTCAACATAAAGGACCAGTGTGGAGGATTTAGTGGCATATAGCGGTGGAGTTGCATATTACAATGCCACCGCCTCACCTTCCCGTTCAAGGAGGACTGGCATTAGGGGTGTAAAAAATGTTTTAAATATCGTATTGCTATTAGCAGAGTTGTAAACTGAGGGCTAGGATGTTGGATGCTACAACTGTGATAAATACAAATGAGTCCACTGTGGTTGCATAAAAAAGTAAGCATAAAATGTATATATCGCAGTATATTGAATTCTTTCCAATAGACGGCCGTATCTGGCATATGAGAAGCACAGTAGAAACCAATCCAGAACTTAAAGTTTAGCAACACCCCCAACCTGTCCTCTAGTAGAGCCACACATACCCATGTACTGTACAGGCTGTTCTGTCTCAAGTTGCCTCTGTCTCTCTAGGACAGATGTTGGAGGTGAACAGTTTGTCTCTGTCCTGCAGCTTTCTGAGCCAGTCCTGCGCAGTCAGCTCAGCTGGTCTCCGCCTGCTCTGCTGGCTGAGCTCAGGCTGCAGGGACGCACTCGTCCCCCTGGAGAGGCTACAGGCTCTGCTGATGCTAGAGGAAAGGAGGCTGCGGGATGTAAGGCGCAGCTTGAGCTCAATTTGATGTCTTGGAACAAATATACCAGAGTTTGCAGCCTGAGACAGCAGTTTTGTTGTTCAGCTTTTTGTTCCTTTTCACAAGTTTTTGTTTCGGTTGCCGCCCGAGGAGCAGAGGGCGGGGGCAGTCATCACGCCAGACTGACAGGTGAAACATTTTTGTGACTGGCTTCAAATCCTCTGGCCAACAGTTTATCATAGCATAGCTCAAATAAATTAGCCTGTGTTGGCTTATCCATGAAAATGATGACTTGTAATAACATAAGGAAACATTTTGAAAGACTGTGTGGTTTCACAATGTGTTGATATTCCCAGAGGTCTTTAGTCTGCATTTTAATATTGCCCTAAATAGCAGAAAACAATGCATCAGAGATGAGGAAAATAATAACATTTTATAAATTTTGCACCTTAAATCTCAGTGAGTATTTCTGTGGGTGTAACGTCAGTAGTTGCTGTTTGCTTATGGAGGTCTGCTGTTAGCTCTTTCCCTGCCGCCTGCGTCAGTGTCTTCAGGCAGCACATGGTGTGGCATTGAGTGCTGTGAAAGGGTCTCCGCACTGTGAGGACAGGGCCACGCACAGGCGAGTCGCTTGTCATCATGTTTCAGCGGGACAACCTGCTGATGAAATGGCCTGCACACTTCTCTGTTGGTTTTATTTTTGTATTTTCAGTTACTCATCGTTGGGATCACTTTCAGAGCAATTTGATGAACAATATTGTGGTATACAACTTATTAAATGCTTGTGTAACATAATATTAGGCTGCAGATTTCACATAAAAATGTGATTTCTACCTGATACATACTGCCAAGTTGTCTTATATACTGATATAAAATTCTCAGAAGTATTTAAGTATTTAAAAAAACTATTTTTTCAAATAGCACATTTTCAGAGATTGTTGTGTGCCATGGTGTTTACCTTATTAATAAGGGTTAGTTGGAGGTTATTGTTATAAAGTTATAATCGTTAGTAAGAAAGGTTCGCAGTATGACTCCCCTCTCAATACACACTGCACAGCATGCGGCAACCTTAGCGCTCCTGCAGCAAAAACGTGTTGCCCATTGAAGAGTAGAGAACGGTATGGCGGTATATAAAAAGTCACACTGGAATATCCGAATATCCATCAGGTGTGTTGCCCAACACCAATGGGGGAATACTGTGTGTGCACACTCGTCTGTTGCTTCCCTTATAAATCACCTTGAATTCGCTGTATGCCGTTGCCCCTGTGACTCTGTACCTGGGTGTAAACCCCAGCTGGGAGTGGACAACATATTTCAGACCGGGTCCATGTTAAATTAGAACAAGTCTATAAAGCTCACTGCCTGACTGTAACGGCTGCACTGTGCTCACTGCTTTGATATTGGCTGGTGTCCTATTTATCCGCCCTGTCTGATACCTGACAGAATTACACCCTCAGCTCGACGAAGGTTACGCCAAACTGTCCTTGTGAAAATCATTTGCAGTACATTGAGTTGTTGTGGGCGATGCTAAGGTTTCCATTCTCATGATAAACAGGTGAAAGCGCTTCCTCTGTAATTATAATGTCTAAGTAGAATATCGGCTCTGCATCCCAGGAAGGAGATGAGTTGCAACTTTTCCCTGTTTATTTTTTCCCCCCGTTATCAGCGCATGTGAATGAAATCACTGGAAGCCAGTCTTGTCTGTGTGTGAGAGGAAGTTCTCCACCCTGTAGGCTTTTTATTATTCATGCTGTGACACTGCATGTTGTTTTGTTCGCCTCTTCATCGGTGCCGGCAGTTTGAAGCCAATAACGCTCTTTAAATCCTGAACGAGCTGCTGAATGTAATCAAGCTCGCAGCTGTAAGGAAACTTGGAGGGGTTTTAAGTCCTGTGCACATTTTTGAAGAAACATGCACCGATAGAGTATTATTTCATTCAGTTATTTACTTGTAAATATCTACCAGAGCTGCTAACATGACAGGAGAGGAAGAGGAAGAAGGCAATGACAGCAGGATGAAATGAGTTTTAGATTTATAATCCCCCAGCCGTGACCCCCATTTCCTGCATCTTGACGTCCTGGGGAAATGTCATGTCAGACTTGTGTTGGCCAGATGAGATGGACAGGAGAGAGACGCCTCCACACACTTGCACACTGCGCACGCACACACTTACACTTCCCTGTCAGAGTCCCTGCTTATACCAGCATTCGTTTACCTGCATTATTTTTGGTTATTTCAAATATTAATGGTTTGCTTGCCCTCATGTACACACTTCCCCCTGATACCTAAGAATCACATCCTTATTCCTTGCCCATGTGGAGTAATGGTAGACTACAGCTGCTGCTTTTTCTCTGTTTCTGCTGGAAATGTCATCACAGAAAATCTCCATCTGTAGGATACCCAAAGGACGGTTTTTGCTTCCAGGAAGATTAAAGAGGATTATGCAATTGCACGTTATGGAGGAGGTTTTAGGGCCTTGAAGTGTGTGAAGATGATTTCACCGAGGTTGATTTCTGCTGTTTCTAAAATGCTTAATTTCAGCTTTAAGTACTGTACACATTCTCCTGTGCATTTAATTTTAGTGTCAAGTTCTATTCAGTAACAGGAACAGAGTGGGTATATCCAGTTTGTTACACACTGTAGTGCGGAGGATGATGCAAAAACTTCTAGACAATGTAAATCTAAAACTGTCTATTAAGAGAACCATTTTGCAGATGATTTGGGGTTTTCCGAGATGTGTAGGTTCATGTTGATGCATCCGTCTATTGGCGTGGCAACAGCAACAGTTATAGTTGCCCTTCGCTGACCATTCAGTCAGATGACGTGCAGCAGGAGAGTGAAGGAGCATGTTTTCTCTGCCAGTCTGTCAGTGTTGGTCCATCTCGGTGTGTGGGAGTGGCCTTTGACCTGCTGCAGACAAGCGTGTAGCGATGAGGCGGAAAGCCTGCTGAGCCTGCCGCACTCCTATCATTAGCATGGAGAGTCACGCTCCCCCACTGCACCAACCATTGTTTTCCACTGTTTCCGTCCTTGAGAAGAAACATGCTTCATCTTCAACAGGCAACATTTGCTCCTTTTCAATTTAGCAGCTAATGATCGAGGTCAAGGATATTCTGATGCAACACAGATTGATGCATGGCTTATTTTTGCCTTTTTCGGCTGATACCTTAGCCTTTTTTTCCCCTTGTGTACTAGATGGTAAAATTAGTATGTATTTTTCCTGTCAGGGGAGATCTATTCTGGCATTTATTACAGCCCGCTAGCTGAGTGATGGTTGTTTTCTTTGGCACGCTAAGCTGACAGTTCCATTTGGTGGATTTTTTGCTGCAGTTGGTGTTCAGTAGGGGTGACAGAGCAGGCGGAGACCAGCTTTGTGGATCACAGAGAAGGTGATGCACAGGTTACACTGGCAATGAGACGAGCAGCAGGGGTAGCTTAATGGTGGGGTTTGAGATAAATGAAGCTTGTATCAGGTTGTTTCCTTTTTGATCAAAATGTTCAGAGCAGATAAAATGATGCCATTTTTACTGCCACACATATATTGTCATTTTATGTACAAAGCTTTTGTCCAATACACAGTTTCTGTTTAATTTGTAGCTGTGTCTATAATTGTTTGTACTTCAGGCCCATTTTTTTGTTTACATTTGTATGTAATGGCATAATTCCACTGATGTTCAGTTGTGTGTTTTTTATGAAGTCGAGATGGTGAACTGCCAGCTTTGAATGAGCAGAAATCCAGACCCTCTTTTCCAGATAGACCCAGAATGCTATTTTACCACCGAAAAGACTTTCTGCTTTCAGTAGTCTGCAGGGGTTCAGGCTTGGATCGGGTTGAACCAGAATCCACATGACTTTGGGTCAGGTCGTATTTTGAAGGTCCTTCATGCATCTTTTGGATATTTGTGCTCGTAACTGTTCGTACTTCCTCAACATACCTGGGGATCATTACTCATTCTCTATAAAAGGAGGAGGATAAGCTCCGGCCATGGTATTGAGTTTTTGTGCGTGTGTGGTTTTTTTGGGGTGCTGCTATCTTGGTTTATAAGTCAGACTTGCAGCTTTTCTACAATACACCATGCTTTGTTACCAATATTCTTTTATCCTGTCTGCTGTCACCCAGTTGTTTCAGTTATTTTGTTTATGACCTGGAGTAATCAACCTCAGCAGTACTTTGTGTTTTGTGCTTTTAAAAACTGTTAGCGTGCTAAATTGCTATGATTGTGAACATAATAAAATAAATATTATACTTGCTAAACATCAACATGTTAGCATTGTCATTGTGAGCATGTTAGCATGTAGCTAAGGTTGTCAAAAGTATTATTCTTTGATGATTTGTTTCGATACCACATGTTTGATACAATACTATAATCTGATAGTTTTGAAGTACCGAAGCTATAAAAAGAAGACTGATCTGCAATCAGATTTCAACCCAAGGCTGCACGGATGAAAAAATGGGGAAGAAAATCGACTTATCCTCATTATGTGTTCAGTGTGCAGGTTGTTAATTTCATCAAACGGCAAAAAATTATCCTATTTTTAATGCCTGAGACTTTCTTTTCCTTTTGCTGTGGTATATTTTTATAATGGTATTGTATTGAAGTTTAAAATTCTGGTGCCATGACAACCTTATATTTAGCTCAAAGCACTCAAGTTCCATCTTCTTTCAACCTCACTTGAATGAAAACTCAACATGACCGATGTGTAACCCAAAAAGTCACCATTTTTATTTTAAATAACATTTGCCCAACATATTCAGGTTTTTGAGTAAATCATTCTTCATTATTTACTCAGTGTAAAAGCATCAGCAGAGTACAGAGTACAAAGTGCAGAGCTGCACCTACCTTGAGTCTTGTATCCTCACATCTTTTTGTATAAACAAATCTCTACTTAAGGGAGGGCGTCTGGTGAACTACTTCTGTCCTAAAACCTAAATCTGAGTGCACCGATGTTGTTGGCACACGGGGCCTGCATAAAAAAAACTGTGTGCCATTTGTGACAGCAGCCGTCCCAGCCAGCCCCCACAGACCCTCTTTCCTGCCTTGGGGTGACTTGGAGGTGGCTGAGCGGTGCAGGTTCTGCCAGTGTGTGCCTGACTAGAGATGAGACCCAGTTTTCTCTGACACAGCCCAACATCTCCAGAGATTTCATTTTATCCCTTTCATATCTCGCTCTCCATCTGCCTTGCTTGTTTTGTAGCTGAGGCTTAAATCTTGCTGCCTCGTAACCGAGCTGAGAGAGCAGTTACAGAAATAATTAAAATAAATATGTTACAATTTAGACTCGCAAAAATGTCTGTCTGTCAAATATATTATCATTATTTATTTATTTATTTTTGAGACATTATTTAAGCAAAGAAGTGCACCATTTTAGCGCATCATACAGCATTTAATGAAATCCTCCTAATACGTTGCTTAATTGAATGTATTCTCTCCTGTTATATTGACTTCCAATAACCAATTACTGACCTGTTGTTTGTTGTTGTTTTGTTGCGCTGCAGAGGGAGATGAAGGAGCAGCTGGCCACCCTGCAGGACAGTGAGAAGGGACACACTGAGGCCCTGCAGCTCCTGCAAAGACAACTTACTGAGACCAAGGTACTGTAACATTTTTGATTTAAAAAAAAAAAAAAAGCTAAAATATCTAGTTTATGAAAAAGAAAACTAATGAATCACACTCACAACTTCCCAGAGGTGAAGTGATGCTTTATCCCACCATAAGTAGTGTCAGTCAGTTTGCAATGATGAAAAGCAGCCAATCTTTACATTTGAGGAGCTGCACCCAGGGATTATTTGGCATTTTTTACTGGATAAACATCTTACAAATTGATCAATTAATTAACTAATTGTTTCAGCTCTCAGGTCTAGGGCTGGCACACTTATCAGCAACAGTTTTGATAATTATCAGGCTTCAAGCAAAAATCACAAATATTCCCAAGTTCCAGCTTCTTAATTGTGAACATGTGCTTTTGTCTCAGTTGATAGTAAACTGAATGTTTGGTGGAGCTGCATCTAACGATTATTTTCAAGTAATCGATTAATCTGTTGATTTTCTTTTTTTTCTTAATTAAGCATTTAGTCTATAGAAAGTCAGGAAATCAACATGAGATTATGCCCAAAGGGAGATGTTCAGATGTCATGTTTTGTCTGATGAACAGTTCAAAAATACTCCTTTTACTATCTTCACAATTTAAAAAACAGAACCAGTTCATTTTTTTGTATTTTAGCTCTAAGAACCTTAAAAGACAAATCAATTTTAAAACAAATACTACTACTACTACTACTACTACTACTACTGCTGCTGGGTCTGTTTTCAATAGACTAATCACTTAATCAACTAATGGTTTTAGCTCTAATCTTAGGGTTTTGGTCTGTTTGTTGGACAAAACAAGGCTGAAAGTGTGATGACCACTATTCATTGATTTTCTGACATTTTACAGACAGTTCATTTAGAAACTAGAAAATAATTGTTAGAATTCCTATTTTGATTTGAGAGGTCCTTGTTTGCATCTTAAGCAGTCAAATGAAAACCGTATGATTCACTTAGTCAAATAAGAAAAAAATGTCAGGAAAATAAAGGACAGGTGTGTTTAACGTATGCAGTCTTTTAGTCACTGATTATCCTTCTTTTCTTCCAAACTGATTTAGATTGACGGGTAAATTCCGACAGGTAAATTGGTTTATTGAGCAGCTGTTTACTCTGACACCTTGTTTTAATCAACGAACCATGAGCATCCGCTCGATATGTCAGTCCTGCAACCCCCTCACCACGCACGCACCCACACCCACACACACACACACACACACACACACAAACACACGCCTCTTCTCTCTCCTGTAGTGACACTGAAGCTATTGACCAGGAAAAAGGTTTCTGGCAGAGACGATGTCGCAGCCGTCAGCGTTATTTGTCATTTAGGGAGCGCGGTCCCCTTTTCTCCTGTTTTTGTACCTGCTGTCCGATGTCACAGCATCACTCATCTTTCTTTCTGACTTCTGCACTGCAGGGCCCTCCACTGCCAGACAGAGCCAGGCCCCTGTCCGTTTCAGTCTGTCCATCGACTCACTCTGACTGCTAGATGCAGGCCTTTCAGCCGCCCCCACTTCTCTTTGGAAATTAGCTGATCTCATTAGATTTACATCCATTTGCACAGAGTGCTCTGGAAGAGAGCCACGCTGTGACTTCATTGATCTCTGATGCATTTAAGTAGCTGACAATGAAATGTCTCCCTGCATTTCTTTATCTTGCTAAATTTGAAGTTATTTTTCTTCTTCGTTTTTTAGGTTATTGTTGTTTAAATAGTAGTGCACTCATTTAGCATTGCAAAAAACAAATCAAAGTCAATATAGAAGAACCAGAGATGTCGTCTTTTTTATTCCGTGCATTCTTGTTCCTTGTCAAAACAAGGTACCTACATTACCCACAATGCAACTCCACTGTTGACAGTTTGTCAGAGATTCGGGTGTGATATGCTAATAGTGGTTAATGTAGTCTCGAGCTGCTAGCCTCAAGAAGAGATGAGGAGGGTTACAGAGGTCTGCTATCTGCTTTTCAAACTTGTAGTCTTCAGCTCCAACTGATGCTGACTCAAGTGATGTCACTTGAGGTAGTTTATTAAATTTCACACACAGCTTCCCCTGGAGCCACAAAAGCTTTTTATTAACTTTAACCTTTTTTTTTTTTTTTACATATCCAGTAGTACTCCTCAAGACCTGCAAACAAATCGTTGTTAATGTTAGACTGAGTTCTTGAACTAAGGCTGAGAAAGAATCACTGCAGCAGCCCTGTCTTGTTATAACTGTATGCACCTGCCTTGCACTCCAATTTTAGTCCTTGGCTCGTGTGTGCCTCCGTCTGAAGGATAGACATTGTGTCCTATTCACATGCCCACCGGGGATTCGCTTGATAATCACATGCTTCCCTGAAAGGTAGCCAGCCTCCTGTCTCCAAGGGCTACAGACACCCTCTCTGTGCCATCACAGCCTGCCGGGGCCAAAGCAGCAGACACGTCACTGAGAGACTGATAGGTGGGCTGCTGCAGTCCTCCCCCTCCTCCCAGTCCTCCTCCATACAGTCAGTTTTCAATTCCTAACTAGGTAGGAGGGCAGGGATACAGCCCACCTTAATGTCATAGCTCTCATGCTTGCTTGAAATAGTCATCTGAATAGGTTCCCACAGGCAGAGCGAGAATACCTTCCCCCTGGTTTTTGAAAGAACAGGCCTGCTGTGTAATTAAACCTCAGATCACAGTTCCTAAATCCAGCTCCTCCTGAAAAGATCAGAGGGACTGGTTGGATTTCCCAACAGAGAAAATAAACATTCAGTTTCATCTGAAATTCTTTTTAGATCAATTTAACTGTGAGTCAGTAGTCATTAATTTCCTCTTGTTCTGAGCTGCTCTTTGATGAACAGATGCTTGGATTTATTTAGAATCTGTGTACAAACACGAGTTTACACAAGAAGTTTTTCAGTAAAATGAGGACAGGGTCTGAAAGAGGCCCAGTCTTTGCTTTCCTCAGAAGCTTCAACCTGAAAGGGTCCTGCTCGTCTCATCTCAATTTTTACGGGGTTTCCACATCCAACCCCCTTTGTTCTGTCTCTCTGACACTCAGACCAACACTCAGATGATTCATTCTCTTTGTTGTCCACTTTCCCATTTTTCCTCTTCAGCTACAAATCAGCTCTGTGTGCTGTCCTCCTGCTGATCGATAGCGTCAGCTTCACTGCCCGTCCAACAGTCTCGTAATCAGCCGTCTTCACACACCAGATGCCCTTAGCGACCCCGTCCTCAGTTATTTCTGTTACAGTGTGCTCTTGTTTGTTTCTCCTCACTAAACCAGTGTAAAAGCTACTTTATTGTCTCAGTGGAGTGTTGCACGCACACTGTTCTCAGAGAGCCACTTAAAATCAATACATGTACAAGCTGAATCAATGAATGAATGTTAATGTAATATTAACACAATTTAGAACACTTTTGTAAGCTGTTGAATTACTGACCCGTGTCTAATTAAGAGTCAGGCTGTTGTGAATGAAACTCTCAACAAACCCAGCTTACTACAGTACAAAGTCTATTTCACAGTCCTTTAATGGCAGTTATAAATAGCCCCGGCGGAGGGTAATATGTTTAGTTGTTGGTTTTTTTTCCTTACAGTAAGTAAACCAGCTTTTTCCTCTTCCTTTCAGTCCTCAGCCAAGAGTCTGCGTGCGACCATCGGAGACGCGTTCGAGCGACTTCACCGCTTCCTCCGGGAGCGTCAAAAGAGCATGCTGGAAGAGCTGGAGATGGACACGGCCCGCAAGCTGGCCGACATCGAGCACAAGATCCAGCGCTACAGCCAGCAGCTGCGCGACGTCAAGGAGGGCATCCAGATCCTGCAGGAGCGCCTCAACGAGACAGGACGACACGACTTCCTGGAGGGAGTAGCCGTCACGTCTGAGAGGTGCTTCACCTGCCCCGAGTTTGCTAAAACAGTCCCACTATCATCACTGCAGTCCAATAAGAAAAGAAATGTGGTTGTAAACACATTGGCAAGAAGGATCAGGTTTTTATCAACTCTTAAAGTCTTGAACTGTGACATATTTGCTGTTAAAATTGCATGTATATAATAATACCTCACAACATGCCAATTGTGTGTTCTGCTCTTGCTGAACGTAAGGTTGCTTAAATTTTGGTGAAAGTACAGATTTGAGCAACAGCGTCAGCTAATCCCTGAACAGATGGTGTATTAGGCCAGAAATAAACCAGCTGTTTTGTTTAATCTGGGAGGAGTACTTGAGGACGATTTAATTGAACAGTTTAATATCTTAGAGCAGTTTAATGAGGTTGAATATAAAGCTAGCAAGAGTGACAGACTCAAACATTGTTTTCACAAAATATCGCAGTGTTTTTTAAATTAAAATACTAAAATTATTTTGGAACAAGCTTTATTTGATCTAAACTGGAGTTGGATGATGATGGATGAGAAGAGATTGTAAATGTGGATTAGATGGACGAGCATGTATGATCAATGTTCACTCAGTTAGCAGTCACAAGAGACTTTTCAAAGTACAGAAATGTGCCATTTGTAGAGTTGGATATTGAAAACTGTCAAGAATTGTTTCCTATATGTATATGTACAAGTA
>NW_023339740.1:17508920-17512351 GCF_004916995.1 Morone saxatilis | reverse complement strand
TCATCTATGGTCAAGCAAACATATTGTATTGTGTTAAACCTACAATAACTGATAACTGTTGAGTTTTATATGATGAGTGGAGTTAGCTAGTTGCCCCAAATCCCCTTTGATTGAAAACATGTATGTACATTTTAATGTTTCACATGAAGAGAAAGGAGATTTTGATTTATTAAAGAGATTAAATTAATTAATTATTTATTTATTATAGTAAATATTATTTTATCAATACATTTTATTTATAACAGAGGGTTAAAAGTTAACACGGGTACCCAGGAACTTGGAAAATATATTTTTTAATTAACTCCTAAGTCCTTAAGTGACACTTTCTATTCAATTTCTACAGAAGAACAAAACTTGTACTGTTGGAATTGGACCCAATGAATGGTACTTACATAAACACTGAAATATTAATTTATCTTCATTCCTAACACTTAACCTGATGTTTCTGCACAAATGTATAAGGTCCCTTATTTAGCCTACTGTACTGTTTCAGGATTTCAGTGTGTTAAGCAACCCACTCAGTGTCTTGCCTGAACTCTAGACTACATGTAGGAGTGCACTGAGTGATTCATGTGGAGGTTCATATTGAATCATATTGTAATGGTGTTAGAGAGGAGTCCCCCACCCCCCTATGCCCTCTCCTTCTCACTGATGCATTCATCTCTGTTTCTGGAGATTCATGAAGCAGTTTGTCAGCTGGTAAATGTCAATAATGGCACATTTCAGTGACACAAGCCAGAATAATTACTTGAAGCATCGACATTGTGGGTTGAACAAGAGGCAGCATTATTTGGAAAATGCAGCAAATTGGATTTAGACTCTTATTGATCTGTTTTTCTGTCCCAGGATTAAAGGGAAGATACATGAGACCAATCTGACGTATGAAGACTTCCCGACATCCAAGTACATGGGGCCCTTGCAATACACAATATGGAAGTTGCTCTTCCAGGATGTCTCACCAGGTATGTGAACATGACTGGAACATGAGATTTAACTCGAACATGCTGGTTAGCAAATGTACAGCTTCAGCATTGCAGGTGTTAAAGGAATAGTTTAACAAACATGCTCTTGCAGAAAGTTAGATGAGAAGATCGTTACTACTCTCATGTTAAATATAGGACTACAGCCAGCAACCAGTAACCTTAGCTTAGCATAAAGGCTGACCCAAGCTAACCTAGCTCTGTCCAAAGGTAACAATATCTGCTTACCAGCATCCTTTTAAAGCTCACTAATTAACTAATTAACATGTTATGGCTCTTCTGTTTATTTAATCTGTGATGATATATTTAGATAGATAGATAGGTGCTATACAAATAAAGTTATTATTTTTTTATTATTATATTTAATTTTTGAAGAGAGAGGCGTCAATCTTCTCATCTAACTCTCGGCAAGAGAGCGATTAACCATATTTTCCAAAAATGTGTAACTATTCCTTTAAAAACTGGTTGATTATCGAATTTTTCCTCACACAGAGTGCAGGAACTGTTTGCCCTGCATTAGGATGTCTGGGATGCTTTGAGCTTTTTCTCCCTTTCTGGATGGTGGTCGGACCTGCAGGGTAGTGATGCCTTTCTGTTTTTGATAGTGCCAAGAGGAGCTCTACTCCCTCTGCCCTACAGCCATCACTCACTCACAGGAGATTATTTAAAATAATGTGCTGAGGAATTTTTTACTCCCTCAATCAATTCTCCCATTTCAGCCCGCTGCCGGCTGAGGGGAGGCCAGGCAGTCTTTTGGCCTCCCTTGACTGGCTGCCAAATGGAACAATTGGTTATGATCCATCACCAGCGGTTGCCAGACACGAAATAAAGACATTCCTCCCATCATCCCTCATCCCTCGCTGTCACTGATGGGTTAGTGGGAATAGGGCTTTTTTTTTTCTCCCCTCTCTCACATTCAGCAGGAAAGATGGTTTCTCTACTGATGTGTGTATGCTTGCTGGCTTCTCTCTCTGACACAAAAGAGGCACTCAGGTTATGAAATTTTAATGACTTGTTTGTAACAAACACTGGAGATGTCATTGACTAGCGAAGGCATTGTCCTGTCCGCTGGCCGGGCGCCAGACATTTCACCTCTAGTTCTCCCAGCTGGTATAGATACAGAGGATCTGGAAAAATGCATTCTTCCCCACTCTGCTTTATGTGAAAGAGAGCGAAGAGAACAAGCCTTTATTGTTCAGCCTAATACAATTCCCTCATAAGCAGACGTGGGTGCAGATTTCTCCCTCCCTAAAAAACCACATAACTGCACAGAGAAACAGTCTCCTACCGACCTGTAGCCTGTGGAGCGAGCTGGAGCAGCTCCTCCCATCACTGTAATTACTGCTTCACTGTATTGTTTGCTCTCTTCGCGTGGTCTGATATTGCTCAAACTGAGCTACCCTATCAGACTCTGGAGAGCACTTGACTTTGAAGACTGTATTTTATGCACAAAGGTAAAAACAGATTATTAAAAAAAATGTATTGCGGTGTACTCACACAGCCGCACTCGTCTCGTTGTACAACTCCATGTTTAATTTTCCCGAAATTGGAGTCGAGCAGCAGTTGGGTGTGCTGTATAATAACACAACATCAGTCATCTTCCACCACAGGGCACGGCTTTGATCACCTCCTCTAAGTCTGGAAGTACTGTAATATCTCCACCTGGTTGTTGGTGTGACGGTGAATAAAATCTTTATGGAATACAGCAACATTTATTTCCATTAACAATGTCTTTACTCTGGATAATACACAGAGGGAATATTTCATTGATTCCACAGTGAGGTCGATCACCTGGACACTTGTAATGTAATTGCAGTCTAAGGCACATACATACACACAGCGTTATTGTAACGTCAGTCTGGATTGATACATTTCATAAAATGGCACTCTGTCTGTTCTGTGATACTTGTGGGTTTTTCCGTTTTCGAATAAGCATAGAGGGTGTTGTATGTGCACAGATTGTAAAGCCCCTTGAGGCAAATTTGTGATTTGTGATGGGCCATATCAATGAAATTGACTTGACTTGAGTCGGACGAGGATGGATGTCAAAAACATTTTCTGTGGGACTCCCGAGTTGCTCACCAGGTAGAGCACGTACAACATGTCAAGGCTGAGTACTTAGAGCAGCGGCCCGGGTTCGAGTCTGGCCTGAGGCCCTTTGCTCAATATCATCCCCTCCCTCTCCACTGCGGTTCCTGTCTCTCTTTTTACTCTTTGGTCAAATATGTGGATTGCTTTTTGAGAGTGGAAGCAGAAACCTCAGAGACATATATATCTGGGGAAATAAGACCAAAACCATTTTCAGGACCTCCGGGTCAAAACATAAAACCTTTAGTATATATTTTCCAACCAGACAGTTTTTATATATATATATTTACTTGGGGGCTTTTATTGCCTTTTAACTGATAGAAATGGCTGAAGAGTGACAGGGAGGGAGGGAGAGGGAGAGAG
>NW_023339740.1:17495926-17508823 GCF_004916995.1 Morone saxatilis | reverse complement strand
CAAAGAGCCACAGGTTGGAGTTGAGCCCATGACCGCTGCAGCAGGTTTGTTTTTAATAAGCTGCCTGTGATGAAATCTTTTCAGAGATCAGTTCAAAACCTTGACTCCACCTCTCCTGTGAAGTAGCTGAGCAGCCTGGATGTGTTTACTCACTGCCTCAGCATTAAACTGTTCGCACAGCACCCGCAACAGTAAAGAAAAATGAGGCGCTGAGAATGACACTGCAGTCCTCGCTTTTTCTGTTTGGCCAAGCTGAGTCATAACATATTGATGTGTTTGTTTTGGGTTTTTTTTTTCTACTTACTTATATCCATGACTGGCCGCTTTATAGAGGCTAACTATTTTCACTCCACAGTGTTCAATCGAAAAATGAAAGAAATGCTGACTCTTTGTGCTAAAACTGTCTCTCCCTTCACCTCCCTTTTCTTGTTTTCCTCAGTGCCAGCAGCATTGACCCTCGACCCTATCACAGCCCACCAAAGACTAATCCTCTCAGACGACTGTACCATAGTGGCCTACGGGAATCTCCATCCGCAGCCTCTGCAGGACTCCCCACGCCGATTTGACGTTGAGGTGTCTGTTCTGGGCGCAGAGGGGTTTTTGTCGGGCGTCCATTACTGGGAGGTGATGGTGTCGGAGAAGACCCAGTGGATGATCGGCGTGGCAAACGAGACAGTCAGCCGCAAGGGCAGCATCCAGATCCAGCCCAGCCGCGGCTTTTACTGCATCGTTATGCACGACGGGAACCAATACAGCGCCTGTACCGAGCCCTGGACCCGCCTCAATGTAAAGAGCAAGCTGGAGAAGGTGGGGGTGTACCTGGACTACCCCAAAGGCCTGCTCATCTTCTACAATGCAGACGACATGTCCTGGCTCTACACCTACCGAGAAAAATTCCCCGGCAAGGTCTTCCCCTACTTCAGCCCGGGCCAGAGCCACGCCAACGGCAAGAATGTGCAGCCGCTGCGAATCAACACTGTACGCCTTTAAGAGCTATACACCTCTGTGGTCGTGATTGTCCTGACAGATGAATCCATCATTGGTGAATTCACAGGACTTGTGTAGGTTTCAAAAGATGTTCAAGAAATCAGTAAAAAAGATGTTTAATAGGGTGTCTGAAATGTTTATTTCTCTCCTTCAGTTCAAGAATTGTGCTCGATGTTGCTCTTAAAACCTGCGCTGTTTTTTGTGACTTGAAACGACCATTCGATAATGGCCTGCACTTGAGCTTCATTCCACGTCTTTAAATGAAAAGATGACACTAAATGGAGACAGAGGGGGCTCCTCTGGGGTCTGTGGCTCAAATGTAAAATAAAAATAAAAAAGAAGTGATTTTCCCTCTCAAAGTGACTGTCCCAGGCACACCTTGCACACTCCCAGGGGGCACTGCCCTCTTTATCAAGCTCCGGCCTCGTCAGACTCGATGTCCCCTCTCTGTCCAGGCGGACACTGAGGACTGGTCACTTGTCTTCTCTGTGCTGTATAGTTGGCTTAGCTTTGCGTGTGGAACGTGATCAACAGCACTCTGCTCCTGTCTTTTTTTTGGCTTATGTTTGGCCAGCAATCCACCCTGAGCTTGTCGAGTCTGTTTTATTTCTGTCCGAGACCATGATGTCGGTTCCTCCTGCAGCTCACATCCACATATGTCTGTTCAGTCTTTGTCATTGCAAGTAGCACAAAGCTCTTGTTCTGTGTGTGCACCAGCAATTGTCCATGCCACTTAAAACAAACTAAACGAATCAAAAAGTAGTTCATAGGCTGCCCATCCTTATCCACTGCCCTGTCCTACCCACTTGGTGGGAAAGTCTATTTGGAGGTTGTCCAGAAATATGCTGCTATTGATGGAGTAAGAACTTGCATGTTTGTGTATTTGAGTATAAAGGGTTAAAAGGAATTTTCTCATCATGCTGGCTCATGTTTAAGCTTCCGCTCTTTCCCCCAAAACCACAAATATGCTAGCCCTTAGCATATACGATACCTGTGGGATATTTGTCCACTTCAGTGTTTCCAGTCGTTCTTTTAAAATCAATGTTATTTAAAATCATATCATTTATGTAGATGAAGTCGAGCTGTGTGTTTTGGGAAATGACGGTTATCAAGGGAAACGTTGATGGATGGATGGATGAACTTTAGCACTAATATACTATTCCTACGAGACTGGCATTCCCGAGGCTGCTGCTGTGTTACATAATAACAGAATCACTGATAATTCCTCTGAGGCTCACCCATGTTTATTTCTTTGCCCCACGTGCCTCAAGGGCTCTTGTTTATCAGTAGTTGTACACAAGTCCTGCAGAATCTAAGAGGCTCCGGTCACTCAGCCAAGTCCAGCATACTGAGAGTTATGTGTGTGTGTGTGTGTGTGTGTGTTTGTTTGTATCTCTGTGGGTGGTGGTGGGCATGTGCGGTTATGTTTGTACGGCTTGGTTTAGCTATAATTTTAAATCCAGCTTTGGTTGTGCTTGATAAAGCCCATCTGGCCGTTAAAGCATACCCATGCAGTGGCCAAAAGTGATTATGACAAAATACTTTGTTATCAGGTAGAACTTAACAGATTTTTCTTTGGTTAATGTACAACAGCAAAAAAACAAAACAAAAAAAAAAACAGTCACCTCACCCTTAATTTTCCACTGTACATCTTTGCATTTGTACGTGTGTTGTCTGTGTTGTCTGTTTAAAAGAAAATCAGGGCAGTGCCCTTGTTTTTTTGTAGGATGTGATTCCGGTATTTGCAGTACGATACAAACGAGGGTCAAATGAGCATTTGCGAGTTATTCTTGGTCTTTGTTTTAGCTTGCACAGATCTGCAGGGGCCTGTTTCAAGAAGCATATCTGCTATGTTGTCTGAATAATGTTGCTGAATAAAACCTGGAACATGTCTGTTTTCTGGGATGTACTCTGCAAAATATATTCAGATAACCCAGTCAACCTGCTTTGCGAAACAGGATTTATATAAATATGTGTGAAGATAATAATTTAAAAAAAAGTTTAGACAATCAGGACAGTATTTAGTCATTTTACTTCTCAATTGACCCCATGAATTGAATTGAGAAGTAAATCCCACCCAGCAGGTGCTTCATGCATGTTAAAACAAGTGCTCAAATCTGACCCCAGTTTGCTGTCTTCATTAAAGACTTTCTGTTTGAATATTAAGAAGGAGATTATTGTGACGTGGTGTTGGGTTACTGGTGGTGGTGACGCTAATGGTTAAAATGATCATGATGATAACTATGACACTTTTAATGATTATAATGATAATTGTGTCTTTTGATGATGGCAGCTGTGCACCCATCATTGTGTGAACACACTCTAGTGTGCTTTTGCTGCTGGAGGTTTGTGAGATGTTTTAATGTACAATAAATTACTGCTAAAATGTCTTTAACTTTGTCCTGGTTTTGGATGAGCATCAACACAGGCTGTAGAGCATCAATAAGGATGCACCAGTCCAATTTTTTCTCCCCCGCTACCGAGTAAAAATCCACCACCAACGCTCTCTTTTTTTTCCCAAATTTAATATCTGCACGCTCCTCTGTGGGAAACTTAATGGAATCATCTTTTATGGAGGTATCATGAGTCTGCACGAGCCGTGACTGAATGTAACTGATAGTGGAAACACTGAATTCTGCTACATTTAATGTGGATGAAGTCATGTCATAGCCAATTCCCGATCCATTTAGGGCAGATACTGATCCGGTATATCCGATCAATGCATCCCTAGTTTCCAACCCTGGGGGGTTCATAATCTCCAAGGGGTCACACTCTAGATCTGAGTGGGTAAGAAAGAGAAATAATTTAAAAATGATCAAATAATAATTTAGCTGCTACGTAAAATGTGCTGATGTTTTCAGACCTATCTCATATCTTTTGAAAGGCTGGATGGTTTTTACCTCCTCAGTCTACAGCCATGCTAGCAGCTCTCTGAGGCTGTACATAGGCACAGTGATGCTTTGAGATTAATGCTAACGTCAGCACAATGACAACGTGGACATGCTGTTGTTTAGCAGGTTTATAGTTTTCCATGTAGGCATGATAACATTTGATAATTAGTACACAAAACACAGCTGAGTCTGAATGTGATCATGCTTTGACTGCAGGCACTACATGAGAAGGTTTGGAAGATTCATGCTTCCATAATCGTTTGTACAAACCTTAAAAGCAATTTATCCAATGGTTGTTGAGCTATTTCAGTCCGGACCAAAGCAGTTGATAGAGAGCCCATTCCATCCATAGAGCCACTTCTTCTGAGAAAGCAGAAAGTACTCTTTGCCTCAAGTGCTCAAAGCTCATAAAAAAAATTGACAAAGGGTTAATGAGTTACCGTGCTGTAGGGGGCATACATGTCAATTTGCTTTAATACTGAATACTGAAACACTGTTTAGTCTTTAATCAGAGAGTGAACATGATCTACCACATTACACTGAGAGCAGGAATATCAAAATAGTTTAAACTGAAACTCACAAAATGAAACTTATCTGAGAGGCAAAGAAATCCTCTATGAAATCCAGGAAGGCTTGTCAATACCTGCTCCAGTTCAGTAAGAGTTTCATGCCAGACATTTTAGTTGAGATGTGCCAAACTCTCAGCCATGCTAAGCCATCCAGCAGGGAGGTGGGAGGTTGCGCACTCTTTTTATTACTGTTCCCCGTTTTGGCATAGGCTGAGGCCCAGGCGTGTGACATGAAGAATAAAAAAGATGTCTGCATGGGTTCAGTGTTCTCTCACTGAGGGTGATCCGCTGCTTTCAATGGGTCCTCCTCATTTGCCATCTGTGACGCGTTTTAATGACTGGTTGTTAAACTGGAGGGAATACATAGTCAAGCAGTTTGAAATCATGATATAAAGTTAAGATCTGAGTCATACACTGCGCCAGAAACCCAGAAAGTTGTGGTTTTTGTAACTTTGTACACTGATGCTTTATTCTTTCACACTCCAAAGCAATTGGGTCTTGTTGCATCATGATTACAGCTGTCCCACAACAAACTGCAGTTTGAAGCAGAGTGCTGTCTTTTCACAGCAGACCCCGAGGACAAGTGGCTTCATATCCTCAGCTTTGATTCAAGGCACTTTTCTCTTCTCACTCCTGTGAGGGAGACATTTTTATCTGAGGAGAAGGTGTCCATCCTGTAATCGACGTTTTTACCTGAGGGGAAAGTGTCCATTAGAAAGTCACTGAGCTCTCCTTTGAGAGACCTATATCTGATTCCAGTCTGATGTGGGTCTCCTGAGGCAGGAGTGTAAGGGTTTTAATCTTGTAAGTGATGGAAAGAGCAGAAATCAAGGCTCATTTCTACCATCACTTACAGTTAAAGAAAATGAGCTGCAGCTGTAAATCCAGTGGCAGGAACAGATCTATTGTCTCTATTGTTATACGTGTTACAGGGTTATGTATTAGATTAAATATTATAATAATTTTAAATAATGATGTTTTTCTCTCTTTTATATATCTGAAAAGGATTTATTGAATTTTGGGCAGCTGGTTGGACATAACAAGCAACCTGAAGATGTCACTTTGAAACTTGACGTGGCGGGCATTTTTAGGATTTTAGGATATTTTGTTGTATTGAACAGTGTTAAGTTAGTTGAAAAATGATTAACGGGTTGATTAAGAATAAAGATTTTAAATTAGTTGCAGCCATACTCTCTCTGTCTAGTGTCCTGGAGGATGTAGTTACAGTATATTCAGGATGGTGGAGTTTCCTCAGATTAAACTTCTCTTTTTCTTTCCTCTACTTTATGTACAGTCAAAGTCAAAACACGTCCAAACATTGAAATAATTATAAGAATAGTCCCGAAAATTTTGAACAAGGGACTTGCTTCAGAAAGCTGAAAAGAAAGAAGTCACATGAAGGTGAATCAGGAGATTGTTAATCTGCCTGCAAGCAGTTAAATCACTCTGTGCGTGTTCTGTTAAAGCAATAAAATGAAACACCATTAGTAAGGAAATTACACAGAGCACAGTCGCTGCACTGAATAGTAACGACTTCAGGAAACTTACAGAAAGTTAAGACATTTCCTCTTAATGTCATCATGCCCTAATTAAAACTAAAAAAATCTCACTCATTAACCTTTAGTCTGTTCACACAATCGTCAGCACAACATTTGATCTTACAGTTATGAAGCAATAATTTGCCTCTGGGTACATCAGGGCATTAACAGTATATCCATCTATCCTAAAATAGGATGAGCGTGGCCTTCCTGTTTAATCTTGCCAAAGTCAGTGTGAGCTGCGGTTGAAGTATTTGTCTGCACAGGTCTCAGCACTTTGAATGAAGAGGTGTGCAGGCCGCTCACTCAGCCTTCAGGCTCCATCAAAGGTAAGATAACCTAAAAATGCCCTCTTTTGTTTCCTGAATCCCCTTCATCCCTCTCCTGTTACTTCCTAAAGCTCATCTATCAAACATTTTAGGAGCTTCAAGCCAGGTCTTTGGTGTCAGTCTGCTCTGAGTTGTTGTACCAGAGTGCCCTCTGGTGTTGACATCTGTGTCCCTGCACACCTTTCAACACCTCAGGCTTGATGGGAGCATATCTGTCTCTACATGAGTACAAGGCAAGTCTTCTGCATGATTTGCTATTTCCAGTTTCTGTATTAACAATTCAAATACCAAAGTAGTACAATGACACACTTTAGTTTAGTTCACTGTTTTTGGCCGGTGCAGTAGCTAGCTGTTAGAATAATTAGTTGGAGACTTGCCATTACAGTGCGGTTGCCAGGCAACCACCAGTCTTGGGGAAGTCCCTGTGTAAAAACAGGTTTTTACAGATTATACAACAGATATAAAGTGTTAATTAGCTGCCTTTAGATGTGGTTTAGAGGAGGTTTTGTTACCTTTTGATAGAGCCAGGCAAGCTGCCCCCCCTCCCCCTTCCAGTTTTTATGTTAAGCTAAGTTAACTGGCTACTGGCTGTAGCCTTAGATCTAAATTTAATAGTAGAGATAAGAGTGATATCAGTCTTCTCATCTTAATCTCTGCAAAAGAAAAAAAGAGAGA
Organism: Morone saxatilis; assembly: GCF_004916995.1. NCBI lineage: Eukaryota > Metazoa > Chordata > Actinopteri > Moronidae > Morone > Morone saxatilis. The sequence continues at coordinate 17,501,834 of NW_023339740.1, read as the reverse complement.
AAACTACTACTACTTACCTGTAGATAAAGGACAGAAATATTATAAAGTAAAGTATGATAAGTAAAAGTACTTGTTATGCAGAAAAACTGATGCTGTGACTAATATATATAAATTATATAATCAATACTGATGCACCAATGTATAATTTTACTGCTGTAGCTGGTTGAGATGAAGCTAGTTTTAACTACTTTATATACATTTTGGTTGTTTAGCCCAGTGACTCTCAACCCTAGGTATGGGCTCTGACCCCTTAAAGGATCACAACATAAATATTGAGGGATTCATGAGATGATTCATTCAGCTTTCCATTTTTTTTTAATCTTTATTAAATAAATAAACTGGCCTTGAACAGGTATTTCAGCAAAACTATCTGAGAAGTTCAGAGGAGAAATCTCTCTTTGGAAGAACTTATAACAACTAACAGGCATCTGAAACAGGGGTCCCAACCAGAGGCTGCTTTTTTGTTACAAGCCAAAAATGTTGGAAACAAATGTAGAATCTTAAAAGTAACTAGCATAAAATGGAAATACTTAAGTAAAGAACAAGTACCTCAAAATCTGACTTAAGCACAATACTTGACTAAATGTACTTAGTTAACATTCACCTCTGAGGAGTGGTACAATCCCTTGAAACCAGCTGACTTCAGAATAAAGACAAAACTACGAAGAAGAAAAACTAACTGTGACACACCCTCAAGTTACTCAGTATTTATTTATACATTGCTGTATGCAGGGTTTATGTCAGCATCAGCACACTTCATATTACTACTCCTAAAACACTGTTTGCCCCTGGATTAGTCTTATTTAAACTGGAGAGGCTCATTCTATAACCCATTGTGTAATGACAAATCGTTGCAGAGCTTAAGGCTCTGTGCAATAAAAGCAGGCCTTCCAGCCGCCTGTTTCAGTCAGGTTTAGTGTCTTCCCACCAAGCACGCCTCAACCTGCCTCCTCAGCACCTTTCTGCAGTTTCTACATATTAGTCCTCATATGCAAGCTGCTCCAAAATGCTTATTTACCCCCTATTCAAACCAACGTTGACAGGTAGACCTGCTGTCTGCACACATGCAATATTAATCTGGTGATCATGTTGCAAATAGTCTTTAATCAGCGTCCACTTTTGCTTCCCACCAGTCTGGTTTTATACAAGCGTTCCACTGTGAGAGGTGGATATCTTGTTTGTGTTTGCTGCAGATGAAACTAAAGATTTGATACACAGCTCCAACAGAGTCTCTATAGTCCTGATCAGAAGAATGTTCACACTGAGGTTTAGAGGTAACACAAAGGTGAAGAGCACACCCACGAACCCTATTATTACATTCACCCCCAGGCAGGGAAAACCCCACTGTCGCCACCCACCCTGGTTCCTGTATTGTGAGTCCACATGGTCCTCGATGATAAATGTCAGAGGTATACCTCTCTTTGTCCTTTCGTGCTCCTGTCCTGCAGACAAACACTTGGGGGAGATGAGGACAAAGTCTCCATGGAGATGCGCCGACATCTGCACGCTGTTCCGGGAACACGCTCTGTGAACAGTGCAGCTGCTCTCTGTTTTCTCTGGGTCAACACACTGTGCTGCCTCTGATACCGACATCTCAGGGTTCACAGGCTTGGAGGGTACAGGCAGCGCTGGTTCGAGGTCTTGCCAGCAACTGTTGCTGTTATTGTTAACTCCATGTTTCTCTTTCTGTGTTCTTGACATCCGTGCCGGGGCCCCCTGTTGCCTGAGCAGGCCCGTGCTCGTGGTTAGGAGGAGCAGGAGGAGGGAGAGGAAGGCCATGACCCAGCAGGGATTCACAGTGCTGGATACGGGGCTGAACAGGTTGGGCAAACATCTGATGAGGGAGTTGGTTGTGTGCAAACAGGCAGCAGCCCACACTTCCTCCAGCTTCCATCGCCACCTGACATTCAGGGCCACGACGACCCACACAGACAAACAGCAGAGGTAACTGGCAACATGAGACAACCTCTTTTCTGTGTCTTTGTCTGGGTTATCGCTGTCCTCCTGCTCTTCTTCCACTGCAACCTCCCCAACATAACAATGCTGTCCATCAGAGTCCGTCACTGTCTTGTGTGTGACAACAGAGCGAGACCACAGCAGCCTGGTCAGAGTCTCTACAGCGATCAGAGGTGTGGTCAGGAGCAACACCACACCATATGTGTGGCTGAGAAAGAGCAGGAAGCGCAGGGCAATGATGTCACCGAATGGGCTCAGCTTAGTCAGCCAGGACTCAAAGATGCAAAGAACACTCAGAAAAACTGAGGGAGAAAAAAAAAGAGTGTCAGTGAGTGAGGTGACTGGATCGGATTAGAGCAGTGATTTCCAGCTAGGGGTTTGTGGAAATATTGCGGAGCAGCTCAGTTAACTAAAAAAATATAAAATGAAAGATTCCCTCCAGACATCTTTTAACACACATAAACTCTGCTTGGAATATTAATTTTTGTCTGACGTGTTTCTTTCCACAACAAATTAAATTACCTAGTTAGAAATTCTTTAGATAGCATCTAGTCCTTCTCCCTCACATATTGCTCATGTCTCTTACTCCACTGAAACATCCATTCCTAGTGTATAGTCCTAGTGTATATGTGCACTTGAGGTTTCCAGTTCGAATGTCCAACCAGTGTAAATTGCATATTTGTAAAAATCACAGCTGTCCCTTGAACTAGTTATGATGTCACAAATTTGTGCTTGTACGCACACATCTTAAACTGAGATGAGGTGAGGACACTGTGTCTTGTAGGGCTGCAACTAAAGATTATTTTCATTATCAATTAATCGAATAATTATTTGGTCTATAAAACGCCGGTCACAATTTCCTTAAAGGACCAGTGTGTAGGATTCAGTGGCATCTTGCATGTGAACACCGCTCGCATCTGTATTTGACAACCTGGGAATGAGAACAGGCTGTGAAGTGTGCAGGAGACACTTACGCGGATAGACACTGTAAAACGGTAATCGAAACTGATCTCTGACTATTAGGAATATTCAGGAAAACCAATACCTATGGAGCATAATTATATTCAATTTCTGCCCAATAGAATCCGTCCCTTGAAATGAACACCATTGGACCTTTAAATCAATAGTGACATCTTTAAATGACTTGTATTTGTCCAGCCAACACTCAAACAAAGATATTCAGTTTGCTAGCACATAAGACAAAGAAATCTAGCAAATCCTCACATTTGAGAAGCAGAAACCAGGAAATGTTTGGCTTGCTTGCTTTAAAAAAAAAAAAAACGTTGTCATTCAACTAATCTTTTAATCAACATTTTGTTCCAGCTTCATGTCTTGAATGAAAAAAATCTTATAACAACATCCACTTTGATCTAATTAGTAGTGTTAGATAATGTCCTGTTTAAGCTCTTGGGCTGTGGGAGTACTTCAGACAAACTGTGGTGACCAGCACACCTGTTTACATCCCGATACTCACCTGTGACCAGGAAGTCGGTAAAGATCAGGAGGCAGCAGCAGCAGAAACTGACGGGACTGTGAGAGGCCGCCAACGAGGGCAGGAAGAAGAGACTGCAGGCCAGTTTACACACACACAACACCGCCGCCCCTTCCAACACTCCATCCATGGCTACAGCAAAACAACAACACGGGTTAACGTATCGAAAAACTGTTTTAATTTTTGCCTGGGGGGAGTAGGAGCTCAGGAATGTCAGGCACTCTGCTGACACTAAACCACCAACAATATTAGATATTTCTGTACAGGTTTGTAAACTGTTTCACTGTCAGTGAATGTTTCTGCCCCGTTAATGCAGATCAATATTCTCATTGTTTACATTAGCAGTGAACCCTGGACCAGACAGCTGTTTACATTGGATCAGAAATCAGCAAACTCAGGAATAAATTAAACTATCCTCTGCTGTCAACATGCAATATATTTAAAATCATCTAAAACAATCATATTTACAAGGAAATGAATAAACAAATGATATGAAACACATCAGTAATGTGAACACAGATTGGAATTTGTAGTAAACTCTTTTACTATGACCTGACTGCAAACATTTCCACCTCCTGACCATGACACTACAATCAGACTGACTCAACCTGTTAAAATAAACCTTGGTATCTCTGTCAAATGATAAAAGTAGGAACATTCAAACTACATGTTACAGAAAAATGTTTATTAGTTCTTACCTGGACTCACAGGAGCTTTAGAGCAGCATGTCAGTATGAGCTTCAAATGTTTCATCCGTTCACTTCACCTCCCTCTTTGCTCCACCCTCAAGGGGATAATGACCCTCTCCCTCCTTCCCCCTCCTGTGCTCCCTGCACCTGGCCTGCATAGAGGTGAGAGAACATGTGCGTCTCAGAGGGTGTGGCCCTGTTTGCACAGGCAAGAAAACCAGTCTAACAACTAACAGTGAGATATGCAAAGTGTCTCTCTGTAGGTGTCAGTACAATTTTATCTATACAGCAACCTTTTAAAACAACCTTTTACAAAGTGCTGTACAGGATACTGATGCCTAAAAAACAAACAACATACAAATACAGGAATATACAGAAAAATAAATTACAGCACTATTACAGGGAATGCAAGTTGGCTGAAATGGGGTTTGATCTGTTCTTTAAAGCTGTTTACAGACTTAGCTGAACAGAGGACGGAGACTGTTCCAGTGGGACGGGGCCTAAAACAGAAGCACAGCTACCCTTGCGCAGGGTACGGGGTATAAATAAGAGACCTTGGTCGGATCATCTGAGTGGGCTAGAGGTGAAATAGAGATGCAAACGTTTGGAAACAGGAATGGGCAAACCCGTGTAGGGCCTTGTTTGTGATAAGCAGTCTCTTGAAATATATTCTATACTTAATAGGGAGCCAATTAAGGTGTGAGAGGACTGGTGTGATGAACGGTTGGTTTTGGTTAGCGTTTTGCACGAGTTGAAAGTCGTGATGCAAGAAGAAAATAGAGTATGAATTAGTAATTTGAGATCTCTAGTTGATAGCATTGATTTGCAGGTTTGCACAAGCTTGTTTACGTATGTGTCAAAGTTCAGTTTTAAGACTACACTGAGGTTTCTTGATGAGGGTTTAACACTGGTGGCCACAGGGCAGATACAGGGTTTCACTTGACTTGTTAGGACCAATAAGGAGAACCTTGGTTTTCTCTGGATTTGGCTGGAAAAAACTGAGGATACCAATATTATCCATATCATTTGGCTTCAAAATACAGCTGTTTGTCTTCAGTGTAGCAGTGGTGAGAGATATAATTAATCTGACTCACCAGGCTGCCTAAAGGTAACCTGTAAAGTAAAAAAAATGATTGAACCCTGCAGGAACATACTGTATGATGTTTAATTTTCATTGAGAGGTTACAAACATTCCTGTGTTACACCCACATTGTTCAAACTACAGTATGTTATTCTAAAAGTGTACAACGAGTACACACAAGCAAGGTGTTTCATAATGCAGGTTTAGACTGTAGATCACTTAACTGTGATGAAGATGATGCAATGTCTGTGTGTTGGTGTTATTCTTTTAAATCTATAATCTAGACAACAACATGCATGCTTTTCAATGCTTCTCTATAATTTATGATTATATATGTTTTATATTAATGATAAATGATGATTGCTTTAGTTTGCAGTTAACACCTGCTGTACATTGTTTGGACAGGTGGGACCAACAGAAATTATTTGCATTTTACATTATGTAGAAGAAGACTCTCCTGGGAAAACAGCCTCATTACCTCTTTTCTCTGATTACATAAAAATACTTTAAATATTTTATTTATAACTTTAGTTGTACCTCATGTTCAAACCATACTTTAATAAACATGATACTCCTTACAGATGGAATCAGATGCAAAAAAGTTAAAATCACTTTTTCTATTTGAAGACTTTAAAACGTTCACTCTTGGCCTTGGAAGTTGACAAAAGTTTAGTAGCTGTTCTGGAGCTT
>NW_023339740.1:17493831-17495847 GCF_004916995.1 Morone saxatilis | reverse complement strand
ACCTTATGTTGAGAGTGTTTTTCACTGCTGTTTACAAGGTCAAGAGTGAACTCTGAAACTCTTTAAACTTTTAAACCAATATTGACAAGAAATCCTAAAAGTGTTCCAAAAAATACAAATTTGAATAACCTTCATCTCCTGAGGAAGATTGTGTAATACGATCCAGCTGGTAAACTGACCTGGTCATAAGATTGTTTTGTATGTTACATACACAATAGACAAACTAGTTATTTTGTTTTGTGTAATTGTTGTTTTATATTTTCAAATACTTACTAGGTCTCTTCTGAAAACCTGTTGAACTGTCAGTGACAAATGATGTTAGTTGTGTAAAGTGTAATGTACCTTTTTATTATAAGCAGAGACAATTGGTCCTTAACAAAGTGTAACAATTCTAATAAATACAATTTAACAGTGTGAATGTAAACTGCTTGTATTTCCTGTAGTGTTATTATCTATAGAGAGTTCAGCTCTGCCTCTCTAATTATTGGCAATTGCCTCATTTGAACATGTTTTGTATCCCCAGTTTGACTCAAAAGATATGAGATGAAGTCCGGTCCGAGTTTTGCATTTGCTATGGATATAAGCATACATTTGAATGTGTGTTTGAGTATTGCTTTGTATGTGAGGCAGATGGGAAAGCCTATTCACAGGGGAAGAGTTGTGGTTTTAGTGCACAAATGTGCTTTATTCACGACAATAACATGGTTTGTTTTTATGCCGACGATCACACTTAAAATGAAATGACTCATAAAAAAACTGTTGTTTTCACCCAGCTTACGCCAACCATAACTAATGCAATCTGGCTTTTATGGTTTCAGTGTTTGTTAAAACTGTTTTAGAGAGTTGTTGATTCAGTGTTATCATCATTTGGAGGCTATTGTGGTGATAATAAAATTGAAAAAAGGTGCAGGATCACTTTAGAATAATGCAGTGTATAAGTGTTTGCGGTGAGCACACCTCCCTGCAGGTTGGGCATGAAAGCTACACAATGAGTTGCTGTTAGTAGTTTGTCCTTCCTTATTGATTTAAATACGATAGCCAAAATATTTTATATAATAGTTTAGCAGCATCACAAACTACAGGCTGTAAAAAAAATTGCATAAAGTAGAATAAACACCTCTCTAAAAACAGTTTCAGCCTCATAAATAAATTGTCAATTGAATATAATCCAATTATTCTTAATACAAGAAAATGTCCTAAATAATAATAAACAAATCTGAAATTAATCTGAGCGCTTTCACATGTGACCAGTGATGGTTCATTCATTCATATCTCCTCCATATATTTTCAGCCATGAGGCAGCTGAAGCTCTCTGGCTGTGGCAGCAGTGCCATCTCCTGCTGAGCTAAGCACAGAGCATATTAGCAGCCTGTCATGCTGCTGCTGAGAGGATTACACTTCATATTTACTGTACATGACCGTGGTGACCCGGGACAGATATAGTTTTTATACTGAACATGAGAATTAAAGATGACACCTGCGTGCCACAAATGATTCCCCACTGTATATTTAATCCTGGAGCTCAGTGTATTATTATTATTAAAACAGCCTTATTATTGTGTTTATTTGAGACTGTGTGTGTTTGAGGCTAGTGATGACAGACACAAGAGAAAGTCTGCCACACACATGCAATAATAAATAAATACCACGACTGTCACTGTACAGGAAAACCACGATAAATATGAAACTTCCCTGCGCAAGATGCTCAGTTTCTATCTGAACGCAGGAGCGCACAGGCGGCCGCAGCATCCGCACAAGAAAATCACCAGCGTTTCAATTAGAAACCAGAAAATGGGTTAAAAATCAGTTTTCAGCTCAGTGTTTAGACGCTGAACATTTCCTCGCCTGCAGCACCCAGAAGTGAACAGCAGGCGACCCGGAAGGTTTGAAGTCTGACTGAGACCGAGCAGAAAAGAAGAGTCCCAATCCCTTTTATAAAATATTTCTCCTCTCTCGCCGGTTCAGGTATGTTGGCCGCTCGATGCAAATTATCTGCCTGTTTTTTTTTTTTTTTTT
>NW_023339740.1:17492326-17493824 GCF_004916995.1 Morone saxatilis | reverse complement strand
TCTCTCTCTCTCTCTCTGTGCCGTGTCGCTTCGTCACCGTTTCTATTTAAGTCATGCAAAAGTTGTAACAAAAAAGAAGGAGCATTTTGCAGCGCAGAGGTGATAAAAAGACCGATTTCTTTCCCCGCTGCCGTGCACGCAAAAGCTTTCATTACGCGCCTGTATTAACGTCGACATTTGGATTTATGGCTCAGCAGCTTCAGAGCATTCAGCAAAGGCATGATGATTGTTGTAGGAAGTGTCAGGCGTTTTTTTTTCTCCCCCCTCCTCAAGCCGGGCTATTCAAACCTGCAAATCAAAGTAAACAATCGTTCGTACGCTTAATGCAAATATGCCACATCCCGACGCATCGCACGAAGCGTTTGACTGCATCCGGAGAATCGTCTCTTTATAATATTCGGATCTGCAGAATATGGCGTCCAGTGCTTATAAAAATAAGACAGGGCTGCCATTTTTGTTTTCCTTTTGTCTGAAATTTTTTAATAAACTGTCTGAGAATGTGGGAGAGGCGGCGAACAGACCGAGGGCGCTGCGGAGGATCGTTTCTATCTCTGGAGGAGGAGATGCTCTTATTTAAAACCTGCTCGGGTTCACATTGAAACATCTTTTAAACGTTTCTGTTTCTTTTGGGTTTTTTTTTTTAAACGGAGGAATAATACAGCACAGCAGGTAGAAAAAAAAGGGGGGGGGGGAGTTAACCCTAACTTTTGCTTCAGGGATGGACTTTGTATTTCTTTCTACAGGTGATGTAACAGTGATGATCTGATCTCTGTTTTATTACACTGAAGCTGCTTTTTGAAGCTCAACTGTTGGGATTTAAAAATAGTTTTCTAGTCTGCAAAAGACGTGCTATACCTGCACATCATTGTGGTAACACTTGACCCTGACCAATGGCCATCCGTAGGATTATTATAGCAGATCAGAGAGCATAGATATAGATTCCTCTTATGTAATAATAATAACAGCATGTAGCCTATGTCTTTATAACTTAAGTACTGCTTTCTTTTATCCTTTATAAGGGTATATAAGTTGTAACAAATGGCTTAATTAAGGAACTAATGATTTAGTAATGATTTATAGATCCGTAATAAGCTTATGGTTGCCAGGTTGTGTAAACTCTCTCTGACTGGTATTAGTTACACATGTTGGCAATCTATTAAAAGTCCAGTTAAAAAGTTATAAAGTCTCCAGTTATAAATGATAATAAGTCATTGATAAAGGGGTTTTTCAGTCCATCAGGTCTGCAGTTGTTTGTAGTCTGTTTTAAAGAGATTATTCACAACCTGACAACCCAAAATCTGTTTAAAGGGATCTATAAAACATCACTAAATGTTTAACAGCCTTTAATAAAGCCCTTAGTTAATTATTACTTATCGAAGGTTTTGTAAAAGTAAAAAAAAAAAAAAGGGGGGGGGGGGGGGCTCATATCAGCTCCTCAGCCATCCTTATGGAAAATCAATGAGCATGCTGAGTATGTGAATGGGAAACAGACTTTTGG
>NW_023339740.1:17486412-17492226 GCF_004916995.1 Morone saxatilis | reverse complement strand
TTTTTTTCTAGCAAAAATGCAAAACTTTCTGTCCTTACTGCTTCTCAGATGTGAAAATGTGATGCTTTCCTTTCTCACATCTAGTAAACTGAAAGTTGTTGGGCTTTAGACTGTTGGTCAGACGTCACCTTGAGCCCTCAGAAATTATAATGGGCATTTTTCACTATTTCCTTACGCTTTATTGACCAAATCTGACCAGATCTGTTGCTCAAGAAAGTAATCTGCAGAATAATCGCCAATGAAAATAACCGTCATTTGTATTTTCTTACATGATTCTATACTTGCAGGAATAAAGATGTAAACCCTATAGAAGCTCAGCTGCATTTGTGCAAAAATAAATAATACATTTATGGCAAAAATTGGCACAAGTAAACCTAAAGTAAGTCCAAAAGCAATACAGTCTAGACCTGATTCTATGGTACATTCAGACCGACATACATACAGTCTGAATGTACCACAAATACACAGGAACTGTAAGTCACACACAGGGCCTTGCTGCCATTAGATACATTCTCTGTGAAGCGTGTTTTTTAAAAGGTGACACAGAGATGTCCAGCAGCCATCAAACTCCTGAGCCTGCTCCCTCGACGCAGAAAGCCTCCAGGAAGTGAAACTGATCCCCACTGGCATCATTAGAGAAATATTTAGTGGGGTTTACTGTACGCTTGTACCACTGGACGTATCGTTTTTGTTTCTCTTGGCTCGCAGATGTGGACTGTGTTATGCCTCCGCTAAGCCAAACAGACTTAGGAATGGTGAAGTGTGCCAAAGCATGCAATGCAAAATGTTTTAAAAAGGAACTTCATACGAGGTTGAGAGGAGAAGCTATGGAAAGAAAGGCCTTCAGATCATAACTCCGACAGAACGCAGCTCTCCCTGTTGAGAAGGTTTCAGTCCGTCTGACCAAACACATCAGCTCGATCAACTATTGTGCTTAATTGCAGCCCATAAAAATCAAACATTGTCATTTAAAAGAGAATATATCACACTCTTGTTTTGCAACAACAACAACAACAACAACTGCAGTGTCACTTACGAATCTGTGTGGAGCATCCTCATTTTAGTCACTCCATGTTCATCATACTTACCACTCAGCTTTTGACACTAGTTCATTCGTGAGACTGAGGTGAGACTGTGCAACGTTTCTCCTGTTTCCCACCACACTCTTAAACAGTCGGGCCCCCACGTGTCGAGGAAATCAGATAAGGATCTGAGCCACATCACTTGTAACATTTCTGTTTTGGCTGATAACTGTTTTGGGAGAGTTCCCTAACTAGCTGTTGTAATCATGTGAGAGCCTATCTCTCAGGCAGCATGCCCATCATGAAGTCTTGTGGTTGAAGATCCTAAAAAGGAAAACTGCATCACCCAAAACGTTTCTTGCTGACTTCACTCACCGCAGCAGCTCAGAAACTTCGTCCCTGCTGTCATTGATGAAGCGCCGGTTTGATGAAAGTGTTAAGACACAAGATCTCCTCTTGCACTTTTGGGGAAGGAGAACTAATACAGAATGTCTTTGAAAATACACTATCACAAGACTGGGACAAGTTATCTCAAATTATCACATAAAACAGTCAGCTGCTGTTTGGGTGGGGAGCTACTGACACAAGTTTTTAACCACTGTTTTCTACACTAACAATAGATCTTCACATAAATTTACAGCAGTCCAGCAGTCGTTCCCAATCTGGGATAAACAAAGTAAACCTGAGAGGCTGCACCTCAGGATGATTAACAGTTTTCTGCTGCACAAAGTTATACTTATTATTTCAGATTATCCTCTAATCTTTGCCCATTTTTTGTGGGAAATTTTGACTCTGAACATGAAAGATTAAAACAAGACAAAATCACTCACCCTTGAACCAGGTTGAGAACCCGTTTCTACGAGTTCGACTGCAATATGTACTCAGTACGTGTGCTAAACAGTATTTCACTGATGGACAGATGGAGAAGCTGTCCTCATCTTGTTTATGGCTCTTGTGTATTTATTTCAGGATGGCTGAACCTCGCTTTAACAATCCCTATTTCTGGCCTCCACCTCCTGCTATGCCTGGTCAGGTGAGTGACTCTGGTATTCACACATTTTATGCAAACTCAAATCTGAGTAAAGTCACTGTATTAATTCTGTGTAAAGGTTTATTGTTTTATTTTATTTTATTGATGATGATTTTGAACAAGGCACTAGTAAATGAAACAGTCTGAAATTTTGGGAAATGCTTGCATTCACTTTCTTGCTGAGAGTTTTAGAAGATTGATGTCACTCTCGTCTGTACAGTAAATGTGAGGCTACAACCAGTGGTAAAAAGTAACAAAATCCACCATCCTGCACCTCCAAAGCTCACAAATGAACATTTTATATTTGGTTCATTCATTTCGTACCAAAAACTACAATAAGCCTTCTTACTTTAGATATTTATTATCTTTAATTAACTCATTGTATTTTTTACACTCACTTTTTTTGTATGGATCAAATAAACAAGATATGTCATGTTAATTAGTGAGCTTTTGAGGTATTGGTAGGTGGATTTTTAGCTTTGGACAGAGCTAAGCTAGCTGTTTCCCCCTATTTCCAGTCTTTGTGCTAAGCTTAGCTAAATGGCTCAAGCTACATAGTTCAATCAATCTTCTCATTTAAATCACAGCAGAACGTGCCAAAATATCAAACTATTCCTTTAAAACAGTGGTTCTTAACCTTGTTCCCAGGATAAATCTGAGTGGTCACCATATGATTATAGGGAGACCTTAAACAGTTGAACATTTTTATTTAATTTTCCCTCATTTCAGCCTTTACTTGTGAAATACTGGACACAGTTTATTCTGGCCTAAAAAAATTTGAAATGAAAGAAATCAGAGAAAGAAAGAGCTCACAGCTCATGGCCACACTATGACATTGCTTCATTTTAAGGGGAGACAGAGATGTTTGCAGAAAGGGAGTCTAGGGTACAATGTCACCTATCAGCCATTAGAGGGAACCATCGCCTTATAAAGTGACACTGACTGAACTGATGGCTGTTCTCTTGTCACAAATGTTGCTTCCTGGCTGTCAGCTGGATAACCTAGTCTTGATCAATAAAATCAAGGAGCAGCTGATGGCAGAGAAGATCAGACCGCCACATATGCCCGCTGCCTCAGCCCCTTCCCAGCAGCCCTTACTGGCTCCTTCCAACCAAGCAGATGGCGGCCAGCACGGGATGTCTAAAGCCCAGCAGATGCAGGTTCTCCACAGCCACAGCCCCTCTCAGCCAGATATCGCCCTGCACGCCCGCCCGGCCTCCAGCTCAGTCACAGGTACTCCTCCCCTCACCTCCCCAGTCAGACAGATATAATAATACATTATCATTGATGGTTAAAATCATGATGATGTGACTTTTTTGGGGGGTATGCACCAAACAAACTTCTTGATTTGTTGGACAGGGTGTCTATGCAGCACTATAGTACTTCATTATAATTTTACTTTGATCAAAAATGTCTGATGTTGTATTTGGCCTTATTGAAATTTTGATATGTGGATTAATTGTGCAGCCCTAGTTCTGAAGATTCTGGACCCTCTTTAACAGCTCAAACAAACATATTTATCATTGTTTTGTAACCCTTGATTTTGACATAAAATTCATAGTGAGCTTTTGGGCACTCTGGTGGCCCAAGAGCTATGGCACTGAATGTAACATCCTTTGTTTGCGACTTGCAGATAAGCTTTGTTGCATATCAATTCCATCTTTCTATTTCCTGTCATCTTACTATCAGCCACCTGTCCTCCGAAAAAGAATTTCAAAGAAGACACAAACAATGCATTACAATGCTTTAAATGTGCGATTAGTGTTGACAGTGCTTTGAACACTGTACTACCCCATCCAAATATTTACTTCTATGATGTAATAACAATTATTTGTGCTAATTTAATGTGAATGTGAAAGCATAGTTTGTGGCAAAGGGTTACCTCCTCAATCATTTTCTACAAACTGGGTTTAAATCAGGTCAGAAGCAAAAGAAAAGATTGATTTTGCAATTTTTATGTTTAGTTTTATACATCCAAAGCAAGTCTGTGAGACCTCAAACAATAAGAAAGTAAAGCCACTGTCAATAAGGGTTAAGACTTGAGACTGTATGTTGCTATTGTATGTTAAACTAAATGAAAATATATTTTGTTGGGTGTCTTTATACCAACTGTAATATGTTGATATTAAGACACTCGAGTTGATCAGGATGAAAGACGTATGTATTCTGTAAATGTGAATTTCCTGCACACTTTACCAGGTCGCATTCTTGGGGATGTAAATTTGAATCTGGACGATAAGGCAGCTATAAAAGCCAGAGGATTATGGGAAGACTGGCATCTTCGTCAACTTATCGACCATCCTTCCAGGACGAACCACGTCTCAGGTAACCACAGTTTGTACACACAGCTTTCAACATGTTTTCCCCTTGTTGCAGAAACAAAGATTCCTACTCAGGTCTGCCAGTGTGTGGCTGTCCTTTATCATTAACTGCCTAAAGGAAATTTATCTTACGGGGGATAAATAGAGTAACTTATTACTACTGACTCTTATTTTATCTTATCTTACTAGTAATACAAAAGGCAGACAGAATAATGGAAACACTTACTGGAAAATTTATTTGCAAACACAGCTACAGAGGAAAGTCATATTTTAACTGCCTGCCCGCCAACGAGTTTGCCAACGTCTTATCATGGGTCCATTATGTCCCTGTTGGTTTTTCTGTGTTCGCCATACTGTGTTATCATGAGTTTTGAGACTGACACGGATTTTCCAGTGTTTGAAGTTTGCACTTTGAGAAAAAGGATTTGGCGACTGTCTCTTAGTTTGGTTGTGTTGCTTTAAAAACTCTCATATCAAAGCACTGTTTGCTAGATAGTTTTTATAGAAGTCAAATGCTGATTACTTGCATTCATCCTTATACAACCCACCTTTTTAGAAGCGTTGTGTAAGTAAGTATGATTATGTTACTTTACAGCTGAAGTCCTTCACCTTATTTATTTATTTTGTCTATTCCCTATATATACAGTATGCATTGAGCCTCTTTGTAAATCTCAAATTGCTGCCCACATTTCTGATTTGTTCACAGCGATTCAGAAAGAATTAATCAATGAGGGTAAATTAATTACACACATATGTTTACATATCAGTGTTTAGAAATGAAAGTATATAAGAGGTCAACCCGAGCTGCAACATCTGAAAGTCAGCTACAAAACGCATTCACACACTGATTTCCAATTGGAAAAGCTGTTCTTCATTTTTATACTGAAATTCAAAATATAATTTTTTATGTTTGTGTTTTTTCCCGCTGTATTGTATTGGGTTTTTTTTTTTTTTTTAAATATAACCCCTCAATAATAACTGCTATCTTCTTGTCCTTTTGCACCTATCAGGTGTGGCGCTGGCATCCAGAACAGGTAACCTCAACACCTCAGAGATCATCACCCCCACCACACCCACCTCGAGCAGCCACAGCCGGCTGGGCGGAGCCCCCACACCTCACCTCATCTCAGGGTTAGCCTGCAGCCACGGGATGGAGCCTGGGAAAAACAACGGGGGTCTCGTGGGGCTCCTCGGCCCTCCTCCGAAGGAGGAACGAGGGCGTAAGAAGATCAAAGCAGAGAACGGGTCTTCTCTTTTGGTGGTGCCCTACCCAATCCTAGCCTCAGGCAATGACCAGTCCTGTGTCACCATCACTGCCAAAGAGGGGAAAACCTACAGGTAAGAAAAGACATTTTGTTATGCAGCTGCTCTCCGTTGGTAGTTTCACATTTCTTCTTAAATATTACTGTTGCTCACAGTGTTTTGTTTTTAAGATAAGTAG
>NW_023339740.1:17486173-17486370 GCF_004916995.1 Morone saxatilis | reverse complement strand
TCTCACTATGAACTGTTAAGAAAGGAGGAAATAATGCTTAGCAAGACCAACGGTTAATAACAGAACCTATGACTATATATAACCTTACGTTCCACCAGATTGTAGAATTATCTTTGGCTGACACACAACAAGTAGGGTAACAGAACATAATATGTTCATTAAAAATCTAAATAACATTCTTAAAGGACCAGTGTGTA
>NW_023339740.1:17474368-17486098 GCF_004916995.1 Morone saxatilis | reverse complement strand
CTGAAACCGCTCACCTCAACAAAGCATGCAGGAGAAACTACGGTGGCTGCGTAATTGAAAGACGTGCCCTATCTAGATTGTGCTATTAGTGTTTTCTTTCTGGGCGACTAAAGAAATATGGCTTTTCTCTCTAGATGTAGATTTCCTGGTGATTATACACAAATGAAAACATACTTATGGATGTTATATTCCAATGAAAAAAGTACGTCTTTACTTGGTTGAGTAGAAATGCAAGAAAGCTATGCAAAAATACTCCAAGCAGTAAAGAAAATAAGTTTTATGTGCTTTGTATATGTTGTTTATCTGCAGAATAACTAGTAAAAATGTAATGGAGTAAACATTACAAGTTTAAAGTACTTCAGTAAAGTACTGATCACCACTGACAGACACAATGCATAACACAGAAGGTCCATATAAATACTGCTGGCAGCCTTAAATAACTTTTTTTTTTAAATCGTGACTTAGTTTAAAGTGAAAGTTCTTCTTCATGAATTGAGACGTCCTGTGCATCCACTTTCACTCACTGTGCATCTTCTGTCTGTGTTCTTGTTACAGGTGTAAAGTTTGTCCACTGACCTTCTTCTCCAAGTCAGACATGCAGATTCACTCCAAAACGCACACAGAGGCAAAGGCTCACAAGTGTCCTCATTGCACTAAGTCCTTTGCGAACGCATCGTACCTGGCCCAGCACCTGCGCATACACCTGGGTGTCAAACCGTACCGCTGCTCCTACTGTGAGAAATGTTTTCGCCAGCTCTCCCATCTGCAGCAGCACACCAGGTCTGACCTCTACACTCGTCACAGTCTGTTCATGACATATATATATACACACACTAAAGATTACAGTTTATCCACACATTAGTAGTACATTAGTGCCCTCAAATTACTTAATTAATTCAAGAAAAAACACCTTTTCTCCCCTTTTCACTTCCCTCTTGTAGTGTCTGCTGTGTCAATAGAGACAATTTTTAAAAAAATGTATTAATGAGCACATTTCTGACACTAACAATATAAGGTATTTGTGCATTCTCAGTAAATGCAAATTGGTTCAAACCACTGAAATTGTTTGGAAAAGTGTAATTTACATAAAATATTCAATACCTTGTAAGGATTTTGTTTAAATGGACACTTGAGTCACATTCATTTGTAGTGAGGTGTTATTTGTAGTAATTCTTATATACTGTTAAGATAAAAAAAATCATTACAGATGGTCTGGGAACTGTTTGCACTACTATTGCAGGATATAATTACACCCATGTTGTAGACATCATATAGCCTATAACAAAGTGCCTGTGAAGAATTCTGTTTTGCACCAATAGCATACCATACCATCTTCTGGGCGGTTTTAATTACTCGTTGCAGATCCCTCCCTGTCCTGGGCTGCAAACTAGAGTTGTCTCAATGCCGATCGGGGGGGTTGCAGTCACGGGTGTAGAGCGTAAAAGGGAGGGGGTTGATTGTGCACCCAGATTCTGTTGAATGCTGAACTTCCAGTTCCAGTTTGCTAACGTTTGTGTCTTGTTTCCTGTTTCAGAATCCACACAGGCGATCGGCCGTATAAATGTGCCCATCCAGGATGCGAAAAAGCTTTCACTCAGCTGTCTAATCTGCAGGTAAACATTAAACCTCCCCCCCAGTTTGGATGAATTTGTGACAAGACTGTGAGGCAATACCCTCTGAAATGCTGCATTAAGGTGACTGAGTTTGTGTATGTTTTGTTTTCCATGCTGAAGTCTCACCAGAGGCAGCACAACAAAGACAAGCCTTTTAAATGTTCCAACTGTTACCGTGCCTATTCGGACTCTGCCTCACTGCAGATCCACCTGTCTGCACACGCCATCAAAAACGCCAAGGCCTACTGCTGCAGCATGTGCGGCCGGGCGTACACGTCGGTGAGTTTGACAGCCAGGTTACGCTTTTAAGATCTGGACTAACTGCAGAGGGGATGTCTAAAAGTGTTGTTTTTCTCTTGTTTTTTTTTTTTTTCTTCCAGGAGACGTACCTTATGAAGCACATGTCCAAACACACAATGGTAGAACATGTGGTGTCCCATCACTCCCCTCACCACAGGACAGACTCTCCTTCCATCCCTATACGGATCTCCCTCATCTGAGCGCTAAACCCATTTCCTGCCCTTCCATCAGAGACATTTCCTGTGATATCTGCGCTCCTCTGATGGACTTTGAACCCACTAATGGGTTCCAAAAATGTGCCAGATTGTACAAGTATCTTGTGAAGAGGTGCTCTTTTAATGAGTATATCCTCCTTTTCTTTCATGCTGACCAGATAGTATTATTGGGGACATCCAAAGATGACTTCTCAGCACTTTCAGGCCTGGAAATGACAGGCCTTAAAATTTCTTTTTCTATGTGACTTCACAGAAAAAAAAATGCTCCAGGCAGCTACATTAAAAATCTTTTTAACTTTTTGTGTTACAACAAATTACATTGTCTTTTTTATATGGTCCTTATTTTACTTTCTTTACTCAAGTCTTTGCAAACAAAAATATATTTGCATCAGAAATAGTCTTCCGTTAGCTGGGTTGCCAAGTGAACATAAAGGTGAATGCTTATATAAAGTGTATTCATGTATAACGTGCCACTTTTTATGTCAGTGTTTGCAATGTTTCATCAATCACGTGGCCATAAAGCACACGTAAATAATGTGTCAACATTTTTGTTCGAGTCATTTTCACTCTACTACCAACATCGCCCTGAACAGGATGTGTGACTCACAATTAGATGGACATATTTTCTTTTACATATATTTTGTAATGTTATGATATATGCTCAAGGCAGTCCTCAAGCTTTATCTAGACAAGTTTAAAAAAACTGTTTCATAATAATCATCCCACAAACCTGAAAAACTGAA
The DNA here is from genome assembly GCF_004916995.1 of Morone saxatilis. Classification (NCBI taxonomy): domain Eukaryota; kingdom Metazoa; phylum Chordata; class Actinopteri; family Moronidae; genus Morone; species Morone saxatilis. The sequence continues at coordinate 17,483,227 of NW_023339740.1, read as the reverse complement.
CTGAAACTTTAACTGAGTCAATGAAAGAGAGAGCTTTCAAATACTGAAAGAATGTGTATTTTTTGTAAATTTTTTGTAAAATCAAAACCCTGTGAAAATCTGATAATTTATAGCATTTATTTTGCCAAATTCATCACAATATTTATGATTATTGTTACTATTAGATTGAATGATGCACTCAGTGCTTTTTTTTTGCCCACTTTGTATTTGACTGAGTGTGCAAATAAATAAATGTAGCGATAAGACTGAAATGCACCACCTCTGCTGCTGCCACACAGACAGATGTGTTACTGCCCTGGAATTAATGGGTTCTGGGTTTTCAGATATAACTATATAACTGAAGTATCACACTTCTTTGAATACTCCTTTTACCATTGTTTTATGAATGAACACTTTCCATTTTATATGCATTTAAGCCTTAACTTTGTTACAACTCTAGGGTCCACGCTCGTTTTATCACTTTACATTTGCCTTTTATGTCATAGCATGATAAATACTGTAAATGAACTATATTATCTGTCAACCTGTTTTATAATAAATAATTCTATAATGCTAGATTTTTTTTTTTTCCTGGCGGCACATAAACAAAATCCAAGCTTGCAAGGAAATAAAAATTCCTAGTAAATGCTTTCACATACGTGATAACTTGGATGTTTTGTTACTGAGTGGAAACTCAAGAAAAGAATTGAAAGCAAACAAAGAATACTATTTTAGCAACCTTCATAATGCTGATGAATAAAATGTCACACAGTTCCTTGTCAGATGCCTTTTTATGGTGCAACAGGTGTTTGGTTTGTCTTTTCTCTCCATGAAAGTGTACGGTTACCCAGGAAGATGTGTATGTAGAGAAATGTGCTGGTCTTACTGCCGACCATTGATGCAGACAAGGAAATGTTCCTGGTACTCTGTGATAAACCAGACAATTAAGCACTAGTGCAAAAACAGTGTCCATACCAAGCTAAACAGCAGTCACCACAGACAAAAAAACTGCAGTTTATGTAACAACACGTATGTGAGATTACATATTTTTAAATTTTTTGGCTTTTTATTGTTGCTTTATGATGGTGACAGCTGAAGACAGAACAGTGAAAGGGGGGCAAGGAGAGGAGGGGATGACATGGCCAGCAAAGGGCCACAGGGCGGGGTTTGGGACCCTTGGGCAGCAAGGACTTGCCTTCGGGTACGATGGGCGCCAGCCTACCCACTTGGAGCTAACCTGGCGCCAAGATACATGTTTTCGTTCATTAACAAGGAGACACAGGTTTGATGGAGCTTGGAGCGCAAACCAATTCTGAAAAGGAATAGCCAGAAACAATTTACAGGTCAATTCCAAAGGCCATTATTGTAACCCCTCTTACATTTTTTTGGGGCACTTTGGACAACGTAGCCCCATGGGGGGTAGGTTTTATAGAGACTGGGTTGCAGAAATTTGCGGGACCTGCCCTCTGCCATTACCCTCTCACATGGTAGGGTGAAGACTATAAATTCCTCGGGTTGGGATATCACAGATTTAAGGGGATTAAGATAAGATAAGAAACCTTTAATTTGTCCCACAGGGGGTTGGGAAATTGGGCAGTTTGCAACAGTATACAGAAAGACAGAATAAAAAATGAACAAGGAGCAGATAAAAAATAACAAGGAGCCAAAGGCAGTAGCTTATAAACATAAATAATGGAAAAAGAATAGCATTGCACAGACTGTGGACAAACTGGTGGGGTTTTTGTTTGGTTTGTTTTTTTTTGTTTTTGGTTTTTTGTTTAATACTGTGCACATATCAAGGAGTGTTCATTGGTGGAGCCTAACAGGCAGCAAGGAAGGGAAAGACCTTCTTGTGATGTTTCCTTCACACATCAAGGGTGAAGCAGTCTGTCAACTGAAGCTGGCCTTCTGCAGTTCTGTCAGGTCACCATGCAGGGGGGGTGGGACTGCATTGTCCAGCATGGGATACACTTTAGCCAGGACTCTCCTGGTTCCCAACCCCTCCCTCACTGAGGGTCCCAACAGGGGCGCCCAGGAAGAGGCTGGGACTTCCTGGATGATCTTATCCGAGCTTCTTCCTCCCCCCCCCTCTCTGGTGATGCCACTGTCCAGAGCAGACCACTCCGTACAGGATGGCTGATGCCTGTACAGCAGACCTCACACGGTCGGTAAACATGTGAACAAGGCCCAGCAAAGACTAAATTACTTAAAAGGTTCCTGGTGAACTTTTACTTTTATCAGAGCCTCCTCAGCTACTAATGCAGAGTGTGGTAATGTTTATTGTTTACTGCTGACAAGCTGTTATTATGTTGTGCACTATAGCACTGTGACAATACAGATCTATTCAGTTTTTCTATTGGAATATACAAGTGTACATTGATGTTATCATTGGGACTTTGGACTATCAACAAGGAGCTATGCTGTACTTTAAGTGTATCTGAATTTACACACACGCAAAAAAAAATTCTTTCTTATTCTTAGTTCAGGACAATTGGTGTCAAAGTTTAAAGAAGTAAAGAACTATCCACCTGGAGAAGATAGGTATTTATTTAACCTCCTCGTTTTGGTGTTCCAGTCATTTCCAATCAGGGAGAACCAGAGGTGGAAAGTAATGAATGGATGGAAAGTACAAATACTTTTTAACTATGTTTTTTGTTTTCTTTTTCTAACAGCTTTTGACCTTTACTCCATACATTTATGCGTAAACATCTGTATTTTGGTTTTTAGTACTTGAGGGGGATTATCTGTTTATTTATGTATTGCATTATTGCACGCCTTCAGGCTGCTGCATATCACACATGATGGACATAACAAGACTAAAACGATGGAAAGACATAAAAACATAATGATGCAACAAAACAAACAAACAAGAGAGGGAGACTCAACCCTATTTGAAGTTTTTCCTTCTATTTGATTCAGATGTGTTTTTCATGACACTGTGAACAGCACAAATTACATGAAATCAATTCTTTTCAGTTCTGAAACTTTTATTTGTGGTCCAAATTAGATACAGGTCGGATTTTTTTACAATGTGACCTCAGTGTGAACAGTCGTATCACCTCATATAGGTCACTTCAGGACTATGATGTGTTCACACTGGAATAGGATATGGATGATATGGTCCACTTTCATAAAGTAATGTGAACAGCCAAACAAGATCCCCCCTCCCTCCCAAAAAAAAATCTGATCTGAGAAATATATCAGAATTGAGTACAATACCTTGTGCCACAGGACTTGTTTCAGGATTTGAGTGTCAGGGAAGAGACATCTGGTTAGTTTAAGAACCAGACATTTTACTGAACTTCTCTCTCAACCTCCCCTTCAGGCTAAATTATTGTACAACCAGTGTACTTACGCTGGTAAAGACATGCTGGTATGATAATGATGAAGGATAAGGATGAGTGACAAAGTATGATAACGATTATTTGTTTCTGTTATATTTGTTATTAATTTTTATCTAATTCTAAACTTTCTCTGTAAGATGGCTGAGATGTCTGTAAAAGGCGTGTTAAATAGCCTCAGCCGGGCGTAATGCCATTATTGATGTTGCTTTCATTGGCGGACCGGTTGAGCAGGTTGCGAATCAAACTGCGTGTGTGTGTCTATTGTTGTCACATGCAGGTGTGGGTATTATGATAAATCCAACAATCCCTGTTTGTGTGCAAACACAGATTTCAGTTTTGTGCGTCTTGCACCTGAAGTGTGTTGACACTCCTTTGTGTTTGAACTGTAAAGTTCTTTACTTTAGTTTTTTCTTGGTGCCATTTTAAACTGAATTGCAGAAAACCTTTTTAATTTGTTGCTTTTTTCTGGCCAAAACACTCTTGCTCCGGTCACTTTCTTATCTGTCAAGTGAAATTCCAGCACAGAAACCTCGGCTGGGAGCTTTTGGATGGACACGGTAGTCTACAGCAGACCTGATAGTAACTCCAGTTTCTGCTTTAACCCAGAAGACATTTCGACGTCAATCAGACGTCTAATACGAGGTCTATTGCTGATAGGAACCTTTTTCTGACGATGCATGTTGGTAATTATATTTCAACACATATGGACAACAGTTAGAAAAGAAGAACACTTTCCCTCAAACTGTGTCAAGATCAATAAGTCTGATAAACATCTAATAGATTTCAGGTCACAACTTCATTATTAATAGCATTTATGTCAAAATGATACCAATATTGGGTTTAATAGGTCAATATTTAAGTTACACAAACATCAAACCGAGCATTAATACGTGGCTTGATACTCTTCAACGAAACACAACCTTCAGGGAAAAGTTCAGCATGCTCGTTACATCTTTAAAACAAAACAAAAACATGTATGAAAATTGTATTTATTGTGATTCAGATCCCATTCCTGCAGTCCTTGGAGGTGCATGCTGAAGGCTGCTTCAATTTCTCTTCCTCTGGCCTCCATCTTTTCACAGCAGCTGGAAGGAAAGAATAAGAAAAATAATAATATTCATCTTTACAGAGTGACTCTTTTGATGTTTTTAGCCTCAACCCCCAAAATAAAGACTTCCTACAGTCTTTAATCTTGTGCACGAAAGCACCAGTACTTGGATGGGGGAGAGTGAGACGACTGGCTTGCAATATTCTCATAGAATATGCTGGATGCTAGATGTAATGACAGTATTTGATGCAGCCACTGTCCCCACTGGATGCTAGATATAATTGAGTGTGATTTTTTATTATCTCATACAGAGTCCTTCCCTGCGCATGCTTAGTGTAAGCCTTGCATACCAATGTACGATATCCAGTGCTCTGGTTCTTGTTATGTAGCCGTCAATAAAAGGCACAGTCATAGCAAGTCGTTGTCCACATATGCTTTTCAATTCAAATGGGATGTACAGCATGACGAAGCATTCAGAAAGATGAAGGAGCTCATCACACGAGAGCCAGGTCCAGTCTTAACATATTTTGACCCCAACAAAGAGATCAGGCTGCAAGTTGATGCATTGACGTATGGACTCGGTGCAGTCCTACTACAAGAGGGCAAGCCCATCAGCTACGCATCGAAACCGTTAACAGACAGTGAGGTCAATTACGCACAAATTGAAAAAGAGCTGTACGCCATTCTATTCGGATGCAAGCGGTTTCACCAGTATGTGTATGGACGTTACTTTACTGTGGAGAGCGACCACAAGCCACTTGAGTCCATCATGCGGAAACCACTTGCAGCTGCACCTCCAAGGCTACAGAGAATGATACTTCAACTGCAGAGATACAACTTTACGATCATCCACAGACCTGGAAAAGACCTGTTGCAGATACTCTTTCCAGAAAATCATAGAGCGCACAGAGATGTTATCCACAATATATGCCGGACACATGGGCATGGAGAAGTGCAAACAGAGAGCACGAGACATCCTATTTTGGCCAGGGATGAACAAGCAGATCGAGGAGATGGTTGGAAAGTGCCACACCTGTCTTGAGCACAGACCTTCCAACACCAAGGAGCCCATGATCAGTCACAAGATCCCAGATAACTAAGCCATGGCAAACCGTCGCTACCGACCTATTCACATGGAACGGCGAGAACTACGTAATCACGGTGGACTATTACAGCAGATACTTTGAGCTTGACAAGCTACGCACCACAACAACCGCTGCTGTGATACACAAGCTGAAAGCAACATCTGCCAGACATGGAATACCAGAGACTATTATCTCAGACAATGGGCCTCTGGGACTTTACCCACATCACCACAAGCCCACACTATCCCCAAACCAATGGACTCGCTGAAAAATCAGTGCAGATCGCCAAATCTCTTATGGAAAAGGCCAAAGCCGACCAAAGAGATCCCTATTTGAGTCTCCTAGAGTACTGGAACACTCCTGTAGACAGGACAACGCCTCCAATTCCAGGAAGGTGGCTATTGGATACCAGCAATAGTCGTGAGACCGGCTGAAACTGACAGATCTTATCACATACGCACAGCTGAAGGAGGGCAGGAGTACAGGCAAAACAGATGTCACCTCATTGACATAAAAACAATACACACATTGAGAACAACTCTGATCACACACAGTGCAGCACTACATCATACACCGCACATACAGCCAGGGAGACAACCCCTCTCACTGTCCTCTACAAGACAAGGTCTGGGCGAGAAGTGAAACCCAGGGTTGTTTTGGATTTAATATAATATAATCGCATGTAAAAGGCTGTAGGCAGATCGCTGCCCTTAACAAAAATAAATGAATAAATTGTAAAATGTTATTGATTATTGAGTTTTATTGAGAAAATAAGTTCATCAACACCAGTGTGTTATTAATGTAACATGAGGGTTCGGTATGTGGTGGTGGATCACTCTTTATGAGAATAAACAGCAGGATGGAGCGATGCTTTTCTCCAAGCCAGTACTTTACTGAATTTCACAACTCACCAACAACTCCCAAATTCCCTTGTTGGACCTCCTCACCGTGACTGAACTAACCAATCAGAACTCGAACTTAGACTGAGGCAAACGTGAGGGAATCAAGAGGAGGCAGATTCAACAGAATATCCTGACTGTGTTAAATATGTAAACATGTAAATAATATTGTGCTAACATAAATATGTCAATAATAAACTGACTAAACATTGTAAATACATTTCTAGTAAATTAACTCAAATATAAATTATATTAAACTTCTGAGCCTTACAATTTTCAAATATGAATTAACTCCACTTCTAAACCTTACATTAAAATCATGATGATGTGACATTTTGGGGGGTCTGTACAAACAAACAAATCAAAGCCTACAGCTCTTATCATACGCATACTGCCCATGGCCATTTTGTGATTTCGATTAATTGTGCAGCCCTAGAGCATAATCAGTTGAAAATAATTCCTATTTGCACAGTTGGTACATTTTTTCCCCACAGTATAAGTGAAGTGAAAGTGCATGTCATGAGACACTTTGCATTATAAGTCTGACAAACACACTGTACACTCACTAAAGGGCTGTCTGCTACCTCAAGCCCAGCTTAGCTATCAACATCTGAAGCTCTTACCGTTCTCGCTGTGAATAAAGGCTGGACCAACACTAATGCATAGGAAACCCTGCTTTCCCCGCCCTCAGTCCGAGAATAAACGAATACAACTAACAGATACCCATATGAGGATGCTAGGTAGCCTCAGACTTAAATGTTTAGCATGAAAATGAGAAAAGCATAATGCCTTTACAAACACATTTGCATTTTAAGTTGAAGCGTCTTTTTCACCTACAACCTGTAACTCGCTGAAACTCATCGATCTTGGGTCAATATATTGTTTTATTGTCGGTAAGTAAGTTTTTATGGGCTCATGATTGTACTTCTTGTTCGATTTTTTATTTGTTTTTTGTTGTTGTTGTTTTAACCTGTCAAAACTTAATAAAGATTCTTTAAAAAACAAAAAACGTAACGCGTGTAGCCTAACTGAAATCACCTGTTGCGCATTCGTTGGAGGCCAAATTGATTACTGTTGGTCCGCAAAGAAAAATAGATCCTTAAATGGCTGGAAAACAACAACGTTATCGCTTTGTAACATAAATGTAAAATGATGAGCTGTTATTATTCTAAACACAATATGTCATGTATATGGACAGGATAGGGGCTAAAATAGGGGTTTAGTATATGCCTTTACACAACTTTAAAATACATTTAGAGATGTTTTCCGGTCGGCAAATGATCGAAATGTAGTGAACGACACTACGTATATGAGACGTGCGGCCGTCCACGATGACATTTTGTTCAGGTAGCGAAGCAGAGGGGCGGTGCGGTGCGCTTCTTGTTTACCAGGTAAAGAGAGAAAGAGCCACTCCCGTCTGAATAATGCTGATACAGTTGAGGACAGAGTAGACAGACAGGGTTGCCCGCAGAGACCTCACTCAAAATCCAGGTGAAATTAGTGGCCTGTGAATATTTGGGACGAGTTGTGGGTGCAATGCGGCTGACAGCGACTCACAGGTAAGTCAGCAGCTGCTTTAGTGTCTTAACCTTGTCTGTCATGTGTTGAGCAGACAAGTGGTTCACTTAAGGTTTGGGATGGACGCGTACAGTTTAGTTTTTGGGTTTAAGGGCTCTGAAGAAATAGTTAATCTGAGTAAAACGGAAAGGAAAAGGGAATATTGATCAACATTTAGGTTTTTATAATTCAAGTTTACAAACGAATCAGGATACATAATGTGTTACTTGGAGATTAAAATATAGGCAAAACCTGTAGATGGATGCAAATAATTGTGTAGTCAGTGGTGACCCGTATTTACCCCTTTACTCCATGAACATGCTGGTATAAAAAACTGTTTGCATCAAATATCTGGTTTGATTCATTTACTTTATTATTTTTTGATCAGAAAGTTTCAGATTTACAGTATTTTTTTTAATTATTATTGTCTATAATATTAGAAACTATTGTTCTCACAAGATTCAAAGTGCGAAGAGGAAAATGGACTCATGTCTTAAATGTGAACCAAGCTCAGTCCTCAGAATACAGACAATGTTCATGTTAGCACAAGTTTAGCACATGGCTCAATTCTCGCTGAATTATTGCAACATGTTTGAAAACATTTTCGCAGTTTTGCAACTTAATTGCATAATTACTTTCCTACCACCTGATCCATCTAAAAGTGTGTGGCAACAAAGGATTGTATGTAAAAGAAAGAGACAAAGAAATGCTTTTTTTTGGTCTAAATGTTTCGATGTAGGATTAATATATAACTTTTACAGTAATGTTATATGTTGTCCAGTATATCAGCTCAATTTGATTAGACTTTATGGTTGATACAGAACTGAGCTAATGCAGTGAAGTACTGATCATCATTTTATCTTATCTGTATTTACAGTAAAACAATAAATAAAATAAAGTCATTCTTACTCTGCATTACTTTAAATACTGTCGGGCTCTACGACATA
>NW_023339740.1:17473748-17474268 GCF_004916995.1 Morone saxatilis | reverse complement strand
AAGTATATAGTTTATAGTCTATATTAAGTAGTGATATAGGTCTGTAGTCTGAACAAGTCTCGCTGTTATTTTTCTTAGGGATCACTGATATTACTGCTTCCTTCCAGGATGGGGGGATTTCAACATATTCAAGTGTATAACTAAATGATAATTCAAGTAGTGGTATAAGTTGCTCGCTAAATGTTCTGTACCACTCAGATGGTAGGCCATCACTGCCAGGAGATTTACCTGTTTTTAATTTATTTACTGTCTTTTGTATTTCTTCTTTTGTAATGGGTGAAGCCAGGAGGTCGTTCTGATTTCTCCCAATTGCTGGTAAGTCCAGTTTCTCAAGAAAAGCTTTCATTTGGTCTGTATCAGCAGATGGGGGCTGACTATATAAATCTCTATAATAGTTCATAAATTTAGTTTCAATCTCCTTGGGTTCATTGACTATCTGATTTGTGTTTATATCCCTTATCTTATGAATTGTCCTGTCCGCTTGTTGTTTTTTTAATCTTTTTGCCAATAATTTGGTTGC
>NW_023339740.1:17469605-17473723 GCF_004916995.1 Morone saxatilis | reverse complement strand
TTTTTAATTGCTGCTGTCTTTGCAATAAGTTTTCCTCTAATCACTGCTTTCAGGGCATCCCACAAAACAACGGGCGTGACCTCTCCATTGTCCTTTTCCTTTTGATAAATTGTGATGTCTTTCTTTAGCTCTTCCACTATTGATTTGTTATTTAGTATTCCAACATTTAACCTCCATAGTGTACTTTTCTCCTGCGGTTTTAATTTGACTTCAAGATAAACCGCACAGTGTTCCGATACGTCTGCTTGTTGAATTTCACATTTCTGTACTCTATATAACTAAAACCAAAACTTTAAAGCAATTTTTCTCAGTTTCACTGTTAGCGTAGTTACTGTGGTTATGCTTTGTAGGGCAGTATAGACAGCGCAGCACTCAGCTGACAGGCTCACAGTAAACAGGTTTTTTTCTGTATCAGACTCGGCTGAAGACTAAAGGGCACAGAGGGAATATGGCAGTCTGAGTTTGTGATTTATTTATTTTTTTTAAATCTAAGCTTAAAGGTTCAGTATGTAACATTAAGGAGAATGCATTAGCAGAAATTAAATATAGTACTCCTGTTTTCATTAGTGTAGAAGCTGAGCTCTTCTACAGAGTCCGGCCCGCCATGTAGAACCACCATGTTTCTACTAGTAGTCGACGGATATGGGTTTTTTAATAGATGATGTTGATATTCAGAGAGCAGGGCTGACATATATTGCTGATATCAATACAAAGAAAAGTCATGTATGATTATTTTCTGTTCTACAAGAAATTCAGCCATATGTTTACAGCAGGATGCTGTAAATGAGAGAGGGCTAGAAACCTCACTGACACGGCTACCTGGAGATGTGTCTAAAGAATTTTTTGTTTATCGGCCTAAAACATACATTTGAAGCCATGTGACAGTTGGCAAAGCGGAAGCAGTGCATATCAAGTTACAAAATGGGAAGGCACAATAAATGTGTCACAGGATTCCAGTCCTATGAGGTAAACTGAATGTGAATGCAGTCATTCATAGTCAAATACTGTTTAAATATAGTCAAAAAATATGATCTACATAATTATTCGACCATTTTTAAATGTACAAAAACAAAATTATTGTTTTATACCTATTATATCATAGACTTACAGACAATATATCTATATTTAGTGTAACAGAATGATGAATGGTTGGATTGTAACCTGAATGTAACATTAAGTGGACACATCGGCCGATGTCGATTACTTTTATTTTTTGCGTTTATTGGATAGGACAACTGATGATAGGCAGGAAAAGGGGAGAGGGGAGGAAGTGCAGCAAAGGGCCACAGGTTGCATTCAAACCAGTGGCTGCTGCAGCAAGCCTAGTTACATAGCCGTCAGCTCTACCAGGTGAGCTAGCAGGATATCCCCAGAGCAAGATTTCATTACTAACTATATATACAGAAAAAACCTATTATAGTCTAAAAGTTGCTATATTTATGAATATGGATATTGATTTAACTATTCTGTGCTGGATAGTTGCTTGAGCTGCGTACTCACTCAACCCTGTATGTTACATAGGCCTATTAAAAAATATATTTTATTGTTTGCTTTATTTTGCCATTTTTTTGTTGACTTAATCTGTCTTGACATTGTTTCTGCAGATACGTTCAGAAGATGAAGAGTTTTAAATGTGTGCTTTGCTTTCCTATTGCACTCTGTGTTCTCTACTTCACATCTCCATCTTTGCAGTGAGTACCAAAACAATTCTGTATTTAAAAATTAAAGGATACCATCTGCACTCAGTTTATTGCTGTGGGTATGCCTAGCTAAACATAATGCAGTTTTATACAACAGCCCTGCAATAAATCCTCTCTTCGTGAAGATTAGAATTATCGTTTTTGGCCATTTTAGAGAGGTGTGGATTCACAGTTATAGTAATTTTGAAGGTTGTAGTTTGTGGAACTGCACTGCTTTATACTTACTGGTGTTTTTATTATTTTGTCCACCCTTTGTTTTTCAGTGAAAGAAGGCTAAATAACTTCAACATTATAACCTTCATGAATACATTTTTAAACTAACTATTACATGTTTCTGTTGTCAGACTTTTAATAGGCCTGCTACCTATGGACAAATGCTCTTTGAAAAGTGCAATGATGCTCTCTCTGGACAACAGCGTGGATGCGAGCCTTGATCTTGGGTAAGACTTTGGCCCTGTTTAAACGATTTATAGTGCGTGGGCTGAAGTGCATGGCGAGTCCACTTTTGCTAGTTAAACTGTGAATAATCCGAGCACAAAGTAAGACACAAGTCACAAAGGGGTTGTTAGTTTCCTAATTAATAATACCTGTATTTTGGGCGTAACATGAATTAAAACCAATCAGAATCTATTTGCTGAACCTGATACATGTGTTTTTAACTTTAAATAACTTTGTTATTTCAGGTCAAGACGTGACGTGCAAACATGCACATCTTGGGGAGCTCCCATTATCTGGGATGGGATGTTTGACCCTGATCTTTATGACCAGATGCACAAGAGGGAAGGATCCTCTGTGGCTCTAACAGTGTTTGCTGTGGGAAGGTTTGTTTTGTAACGTGTATATATATATTACAGCTGAATATGTGGTCTGCCATATTTGGGGTATTTATGTTTAGCTGTGGTAACTACTATGTAAAAATAAAACATTGTTCAGACATTGTTCTTGTCTCCACTTCCACCAAAGGTACCTGGATGCTTACCTCAGCACCTTCCTGAACTCATCAGAGCGTCACTTCATGGTGGGTTTGCCCGTCACGTATTACATATTTACGGACAACCCAGAGAAGATGCCGGACATAAAGCTCGCCCCTCAGAGAAGCATAAAGGTTATCAAAGTGGAGAGGCAGGACAGGTGGCAGGACATCTCTATGATGCGAATGAAGGCGATATCAGGTGTCATAGAGTCAGACATTCGCCACCGCTGTACTCATGTCTTCTGCTTTGATGTGGACCAGGTGTTTACTGGGAGATTTGGCTCGGAGGCTCTGGGAGATTCTGTGGCTCTGCTGCATGCATACTACTACCACCTTTCAAAGAAGTGGTATACCTACGACCGCAACCCAAAGTCCAAGGCATTCATGGAAAATGGGGATTTCTACTACCACGCTGCTGTGTTTGGAGGCTCGTGGAGGAGTGTAAAAGCGCTGACTGAGGCCTGCTATCAGAGCATCATGGAGGATAAAGAGAACGGTGTGGAGGCATTGTGGCACGACGAGAGTCATCTCAACAAGTACATGTGGCTTCATAAACCAAGCAGGGTGCTCTCTCCGGAGTACTGCTGGGACACCAGTATCGGCTACAGGAGCGACATACGAGTCTCTCGATTACTGTGGGCACCAAAACATTATGATTCACTCCGTACAAATTAGCAAGGTTTGGAATTGGTGAAAAATCAACAACTATGCTTAAAACTATGACAAACTGAACTCTCTCAGGTTTTCAGAGCAGTGATTTGCTCATGTGCAAATGTGTATTTTCCTAATGGAGTGACATTCACCGCCTCCCCTTGTAGATAATTGTAAAAGTTAATCTATGCAAATGCTGCCTTTGCTCCATTGTCAATTTATGTGTACAAAACATACTGTCAGTGGTACAAAGATGTGTAAACACAAAATACTTTATTAACTAAATGTAAGTGTACTGAAAAGTATCACAGAAGCTTTTTTTAATCATTTTATTTCTCCCTCTTTTTGTAAAATACAGGTTAGTTTTTCAAAGTTACATAACACTAATCAGCCCTAACAGGCTATGACAGGTAAAGTAAATAACACTGATTATCTGGTTATCATGGCTCCTGTCAGTGGGTGGGAAATATTAGGCAGCAAGTAAACATTTTGTCCTTGTTGATGTGTTAGAAACAGGAAAAAGGAAAAATGGGCAGTGTAAGGATTTTAGCAACTTTGACAAGGGACAAATTGTGATGGCTAGATGACTGGGTCAGAGCATCTCCAAAACTGCAGCTCTTGTGGGGTATTCCCGGTCTGCAGCGGTCGGTACCTATCAAAAGTGGTCCAAGGAAGGAAAAGAGGTAAACAGGAGACAGGGTCATGAGGGGCCAAGGCTTATTGATGCATGTGGGGAGCGAAGGCTGGCCTGTGTGGTCCGATCCAACAGACGAGCTACTGTAGCTCAAACTGGT
>NW_023339740.1:17464015-17469505 GCF_004916995.1 Morone saxatilis | reverse complement strand
ATGAACATAAAATATTATACTGTAAGCCTGTACAATTAAACATGGAATAACACAACATAATATAGTTTGCTTCATGTTCACAGAACCTTATCCCTGAAGGCATTTTCCCACTACACAACAAATCCGTTGAGCTTGATCAAGAATTAACACACACATGAACTTGACTGATTGCTTCTTCCTTATATTGTTCTTTTACAGTTCCAAACAATTTGCATTTTTGTTAATTTATGGTGTTTTTAAAAATAAATTCCGTTCTAAATTGCACTTATTTAACTTTCACTCAGGGGAGCTTTAAACTTATTGGTGATGTTGATAATGACTGACCTGTGTAACCTAGTGAGGAAAGATTCAGTGTTATAGACTTATTAATTAGGTGAGGTTTTAAGCCCTTACGACAAGTGTGCAGTTGCAACAGCTAAAAGACATTTATATAGATAAGATATATAGATTTGTTTTCAATAGAAATCTTCCAAATATTTGATTATATAAGAAACTATTGTTGATTTGGGGTGGTCCAGATTTTTATTGTGTTCAGTATGAACTTGATAATTAAATTAAAAGGGAAGGAAAGGACAGAGAAAGGTAAAATATTGTTTTGTTTATTAATTAAAATTACTTACAAATAAAATTGTTTCTGTACAGTATATTCATGAGCTGCTGAGGGCAGCAGAGGGAGTCGAGTGGTCTGAGCTGCTCTGAGCTGAGGTCAGGTTCAGGTAGCCCATCTCTGTGGATCGAGACAGGGGCCCAGAGATCAAACAGCGTGTGGAAGAAGTCACGTCTGTCTTTCTCTGAGTATTCTCCAATACGCCTTGAATTTCTGGCGGCTCAGGCATCATCACACTACGGACACAATAAAAGTTCACAGACATTTAATGGTGTTTAATTTAGCAGACAAACAGGTTTTCCTGAAGTTCTGAATAGCGATCAGATCTACCTTGGAGTTGGCACAGGCAGATGTTTAAAAACCGGTGTAGGAGTAGAAATTTTCTTTAATTCCTAAAACAACAAATGAAAAATTATGATGATTAACCATCTAAATTTCCCCTCTAGACATGTATTAAGAAATAGTCTGCATGGAACAATAATGTGTGTCTGATTCTGCAAAAAAAGTATACATTTTTGTCTCCTACTTCAATGTACTTCACAAACTTTTTGTGCTGCCCCAAATATGTTGCTCAGTGAGCACAGAGAAACGTTCAGCAGATGAGTGTGAAAACATTCCTTCTAGTGTCAAACTCTGCACATAAATCATTCCGCACAGTGACGCTCAAACATCTAACTGTAGGAACAAGAAGAAAAACATTATTGGATGGATTACGATGACGCTGGTGGTACACACATTCATGTCGCCCCCCAGGATGAATTTGAATCACTTTGATCAGTTTTCATATAGCGGCATCATCTGGCCAAAATGTGACTAGTTCTTTGGTTTATGACTAAATACCTGCAAAACTAATGACATTCCCATCAGCCTCAGCCTGTACGTTGTGTTTTGTGCTAATTAGCAAATGTTAGCAAATGCCTTAACAGTCTAAACTAAGTTGGTGAACATGGTAAACATTATACCGGCTAAACATCAGCATGTTAGCATGATCATTGTGAGTATGTTAGCATGCTGACGTTAGCATTAAGCTCAAAGCTCAGCTGAGCCGGAGTACAGCGCTGTTATATGGCTGCAGACTCTTAGCCTGGTTAATCCATCCAACAATTTAGTTTTCTGCCGTCTTACAATGGCCAAACAACAATAACATTAGCAGCTCCAGATCATAGCCTGTGTATAAAGATGAACAAGATTTAACTATGTCCGGTACCTCAGCAAAGTGAAGTGACTGCATGGTTTGCAGGCTGCGTTCCACGACAGCTAGCTGATTGGACATGTGGACTATTTTGTTTCCTAGTTTCTTGTTTTCCATCTCTAGAAAATCCACCCTTGAGATAAAAACAAACATCTCTTTGTCAATAAACACACATTAGAGAAAAGCACAGCATCAGCTATACAAATAACTTGAGCTATTTCCTTTGAACATAATGTGTAGATTCAGTGTTGACTGTAAGAGGTCAGTGTACCTGCATTTGGACAAAGAAGCTGTTAGATAACTGTCCTTCTGGTTGTGCTCTTCCTCATTTAGCTGTTGTAGAAGTCTCCTCCTCTCAACAAGTAGTTTGTCATTTTCCACAGTTATTTTTACGGTAAGTTCTTTTTCCTGAGAAAAAAAAAAATCTTCATCCAATTTTACACTGGATATTTACATTATTTTATAAAACTTAGCATTGCAACAGTTTTTTTTTTTTCCGGCTTTTATGCCTTTATTTGATAGGACAGCTGGAGACAGGAAAAGGGGGCAGAGAGAGGGAATGACACCGCAGCAAAGGGCCGCAGGTTCAGATTTCGAGACCCTGGGCCGCTGCAGCAAGGACTCAGCCCAGGCAGAATGGGTCGCCAGCTCCACTCACTGAGCCAACCGGGCGCCCAGCATTGCAACAGTTTAACATAATTTACACAACCTGTTACCTTGGTCACTGAGTCAATATATTAACATACTGTAGCTACAGAAAGAAAAAAGAAAAGTACTCACTGAGCATATAAACTTATAAATAAAATAAATCTAAAACAAATAATGATACATCATGGTATCCTGGTTTCTTTAGTTTAAAGTAGGACAAAGTTGCAGATTTACCTTTGCTAATGAATGGGAACACAATGACAGTTCTCGCTCTAGATTTTTTATCTTCTCATCACGCCATGTGGTTTCATCATCAAATTTCTCTTTGGCTCGACACAGTTTCGCCTTGTGTTTTTTCTTCATCTCGTGGTATTTACTATACAAAGATGGACAAAAATCACACATATATAATTAGCACAGTCTACTATAATGCTGATTAAACTGTGTCAAAAAAGCAAAAGGTTATACTCCATATATTATTATTATTATTATTATTATTAAGGGACATTATCTATAATGTCATAGACTGTCGAAGTTTTCACTGTCCTCTACAGGGTCTTTGGTGTTTCTTAATTCATAGCTTTATATTGTGTCACATTGTAGTATCGGTTACCTCCGCTCTTTGTCGAGGCATTTAAGTGTTTCACAGATCTCCTTCTTGAGTGTCTCACACTGAATCTTCGCTGCTTCTTGATAATCAGGACACTCCTGCAAGTACAGAAATCAGCAGTGATCAAGAATCTATGGTTTCCTTATGAAACTGGTATGTATTCTCTGAGCTTAACAAATGGGTGGCAACTGTTGGGTGTTACATTTTAGAAAATTATATGACAGAACTGAGATGAAACATATCAGTGTTGGTGTTAATATTGACATTATTACCAAAGTTATTAAAATCAGCATTTCGTGGATTGAAAATGGCTCAACACACCCTCTACTGTTTCAAATCACTCTGAACCTTGCAAGGCCAGTGCTGACATAGAGTTGACAGTTTGGAGCAACTATACGTCATGATGTTTATACTAAAAAAGAGCATTAAAGCCCTTTAATCAGAGGAGCTCAGCCCACCTCCCCAGCATCCGCTTTCATTTTGAAACGTAGGCTGATGGAGACACATCATTCATGGTAGTTTATGCAATTATTTTTGCTAATCCTCTACTTAGTGTTTTTTAATGGTTTAATGGTTTGGCATTGACGGTAACCCCACAGACACACACACATATCGAACAGTTAGCCTCTCTAAATCGTTCAAACATAGTCCAGGTAAATTACCAATTTTCCAGAATATACAAACGTATAAGACATTACCTTACACAGCTCTTTATCTTCTGTCGCAAAGGAGTCTGTCAGCTGACAGTGAGTGTTTCCACATTGCTGTGAATTGTCCTCTTTTTGCTTCCACGGCCTTCAAACAAACATATGGACACACACACAGAAACTTTCACCTACCTATGTATTACTGCAACACTGAGCTTGCATGCACACACAGCAGTTGTTGGATGGTGTAAGGTGGTAGAATATCCTACTTTTGATCCTGAACATCGTTCTCTTTGGTGCAGATGGTAGCTATAAGGTTATCCAGATCTTTATGGGAATTATCAAGCTGCTGCTTAAGGAAATGTACCTGAAAGGATAGAAAAAAGTTTTGATATCTCATAATAGGCAACAAATGCCATTGTAGAGCATTTCTCTTAAAAATAAATTTGTGTATCTGTTAATGAATATGTCGTCAATGTAATTATCTGAAATCTCTTAATAATCTTTTAATATACTAAAAAAAAACACTCACTTCTGACTCCTTCTCCAAAAGGCATCTCGTCTGAGTGCTGAGCTTATTTTTTAAATCTCTACAGATTGCATTGCTCTGAATCAATTCAGTTGCCTGAGACTGGAAACACAACAAAATCAATATCAAAGTTGACACTGTGTTTAAGGTGGAAACAAATTTTCAACCCGAGCCTAGCTAATATAATAATAAATAATATAATAAAGCAGATGTAATATTCTCATGTAATGCTCAGGGATTTGTTTAGTTAGACTTACTTTAGCTAACTCATTAGCCTGAACCTGCAAGTTCAGGAGCTGCTGCTCAGTCTGCTGCTGCTGCTGCTCCTGCAGGGCTGACTCAAGTTGCTCCACCTCGCTCTGCAGAGATACAACCTGAGACACATAACACACAGATCAATGAAGTCAAGCACAGGGTCCACATTCACAATGCACTTTAGAGGTTTGACATGGTCAGGTCAAAACCTGCTCTATTTGAAAATAGTCAGCTGCAAATATGGCTTGACCCCCAGAAAATTCTAACTAAAGGTTTCTGAGTGGTTTACAGTAGTATCAGATGTACTTAAAAACATACTAAAAGTTGACCGTCGTCGAAAGGTATTCCTAATCCGCCGGCGCCCCCAGTGAAGAATTGCTCCCGGATGGTTGAGCATGCGCCTGTGTTGAATGTGTGTGAAAACGGTGACCCAATTGCTTTCGGCCACGTCTAGTGTTTAATGTGCTTCACTTGAGTGGTTGGGACAGACAATGCGAAAGGCGCGAGCTAATAACCACCAAGTTACAGGCCTCCGATTTACCATTTTACCCATTTTGAAAAATGGAAAGACCTCGGCCAAAAACTTCTTGCAGTGATGACTCCACCAGTCAAAGTGGTTTGCGCCAAGGACGAACCAGGTCTTTTGTCGCGTTGCTTTTCTCAATCATTGAGGGAGGCTCAGAGCAAAGAACAAGCCTTTTTCAGCAAGAAAAATCTGTTAAACGCGCCAAATCATTTGTTAACCCCAGAAACGTCTGCCTCGCAACTAGTACGGTCCTAACAACGCCAAGGATTACCACTTGCCAGAAGAGTGTGAAACTTCCAGATTCCATATTGGTTAATTGGATTTGAAAGGAACCTGGTTTGACAGATCTGAACACAGTTAGAGGATTGTGGGGGAGTTGGAAGAACTTCTCTGTGTGACAAAACCGGTCCTGGCCAGTTCAATGGACCAGGTGATAAGACTGTGGCCCAAGAAAAGCCCTTCCTTGCAGATGCATC
>NW_023339740.1:17446659-17463990 GCF_004916995.1 Morone saxatilis | reverse complement strand
CTTCAACACATGGCAGGAGGAGCCAGGGATCGAACCAACAACTTTCTGATTGGGGGACGACCCGCTCTGCCTCTGAGCCACAGCCTCCCCATCAGTCCATTGCTTTGGTATTATAGACAAAAAGCTAATTATTGCCACAAGCTACAGGAAAAATGTATGTGTAAGACTATGGAGACAGTAACAACGCTAGAATTAGATTCATAAACATTATACTGTACAAACGAGCAACAACAATTAATTAGGCAATTTTTCAGGCTTAATTGTAATGTCCCTAAAAATGTGCAGATCTAACACACAATCCTATAAATTTGATCTCCACTTTTAATATGAGCCCACAGTCTGAAATAGGGTTGAGTGAAATATCTCCCTCTGTCCTTTGCCTGCACAAATGACTTACCAACTTAAAGCATCAGTGAGAGTTAAGTGTCTGGTACCTTCCAATACTAGCTTGTTCTGTTATTGAAACCCTTTACTGCAAAGATTGAGGAAAATATAAATTCTTGGATGTCGCGTTATCTCACCATGATAAAATACCTGGTTCCAGCAGGTATCTTACCATCTGCTGTAGAGAGCTTTTCTCGGCATCCAGGGCGCGTACCCTGCTCCTCAAGGCCCTGATCTCAAGATCCAGACGATCGTTCAGCTCTTTGGCCTTTCGCAGTTCCACCATTTCTTTTGAAATAAGGTCAGATAATGTACTCATTAGATTATAAATGAAACATGTTACCATACATTCTGGTCTGTAAAATGCTGGTCGAGTATTTTAACATAAAGCATACTTAAAATACAAAATTGAGAATTTAATTTTTAGAGACTTTTTAAGGCTCTTTTTTTAAATATTATTTAGCAAAAGTGTAAATATTGTTGTGAGGACCAGACAGTTGGGTGGCTCAGTTAATGGCACTGTAGCTTCCCTTTAGCAAGGTGGGCTTTTCTTGGTGCATTATCAACATGTGTATTTTGCATTTTTTCCCTGCAGGCTAGATGGAAACTGCAGATAGTACAACAGGCTGGTGCCTGCCTCTCACCCAGTGCATGCTGGAATAACCTCAGGCCCCTGGACAGCATAAGCAGGTATGCACAACAGCTGAATCTGAGCTGTGTAGGGATTGTAACACATATTTTTTCTAACCCTTTTACAATAAGATATGGCAGATCTTTGAAAATGACTTAAAGAAGAAATTAAAGAAAAGTCTTTCTCACCATATTTCTTCAGTTTTTCTACTTCCTTTCTGAGTTGCTCTACCTCCTGCTGGGCTGCCTGCAGCTCAGGCTCTATAAAAACAAATATAAACACCAGTGATTCCACAGTAATCTTCACAAAGTTGCCAGTGGAGTTTCCAAGTTGCTGGAGACAAGCTAAAATAACTTCTTCTCAACACTAGTGATATACAATATTTATGAAGCATTCTGCTGAAAGTTTGTGATGTTTTCTCTAGCAATGGTGGCCACCTTGATTGAATGATAAAATATAAGAAGCACCGAGATGGTTGTGGCAACAGGCTGCTGTAATATCGCCATGTGAAATCTCTTTGAGAATGACTCTGCTTGTAAGTAGCTGATTAATATCTCTCACCATAAGCTCTTTGAGTCAAATGAGCAGACTCCAGCTCATCAGTCAAACGCCTGATCTCATTGTGGGCCATGGCCAGCCGGCGGGAGCCCTCCTCCAGGTCCCGCTCCAGACGAGAACATTTCCTCTCCACACTGCTTGCCTGGCCGGCTAAATGCCTGGCCTCAGCCTAAAGAGAGAGAGAGGGAAGGAGCCACTGATCAAATGGCCATGATTAAAGTGATTGTCATAATATGAAGAGAACCAGTGAATACAAACAAGAATGCTCATAAATACATGCAAGAACAGACAAGAGACCTTGAAAAGTACACTGGAGCAAGTGGTGTAGTATCTTGAATTCCTTCAGCCATGCAAAGTTACCTAGCTTGTGCTGGTAACAGAACTTAATAACACTGGAACAGAAAAAAGAGTTTTCAGTTCACGTGGATGCTGAACAGGAATTCTGAATGGAAAAACATGCAAAAATATCCTTGCATTCAAATGTGCACCTTGGGTTACACAAAAGAAAGTCAGTGTGGCTTATTTTTCGACTGACCTGAGTGCAGTTTAGTGGTTGTTAGTATGGGATGCAGTACCATTACTGTAGATAAAAGGACATACAGGAATAAAAGTATGTTTGCTCTGTGAAGCTTTGTGGAGTCCAAAGAGTCTCTTCCACGGGCTCTGGCCATGACGTGGTGCCCCCTTGTGGCAAGACTGTGGAATAACATTGGATCACAAGTTGTTTGACAGCAGAGAAACGTACAAGACATGCAACAAATGCAAAGTGTGTGGCGTTGAGGTCCACAAGAGAACCAATGTGATTGAGGATTTTTTTTTCAGTTTAAGAGTTGTATAGCACGAGGACTTGCAGTGGGAAAGACATATGGACATATGGTCACATTATGTATCAAATAACAGGGGGAATATTACAGACACTAGGGGAAGAGGCATCCTATTTAATCTTTGTAACAGAGTTTATTATACACCGATCAAATGGCTTTGGATGGGGCTGAGGCAGGATTAGACATGCTGGAGGTCTAGAGGGGCACAATGTCCCCGTCTTCACAGTGGCAAAATTGGCCAGATGTTCTTCCTCTAACCTGGTGTGCATTGGTGTCCAGCCCTTGGGCTTCGGTCCCCAGCATGGCTGTGTTTCCATCACCCGTCAGCTGGTCAGGAGCCTCACTTGTCTCAAGTAAAGAAGCTCTCTCCACCAGGAGGTAGGCCACCTGCTCACTGGGGCTGCTGTGAATCAACTCTGTGAGACCCTGCTGGTACAGCATTTTAGCCACCTCACTGATCTGGGCATCTATCAAAACAGAGAATGGTGAAAAAGTAAGATTTATAATGCTTTTAAATCTGTGGACTAGTGTCTGGGGTCCCAAGAAGGCGTTCAAATTAAGTTAGCTTTACCTATAGAAGTACCACTACCCCTAGATAGGCACAAATGCATTGCATGTTTCAGTTTTAAGAGAAAAGACTTCAAGGATTAAGTTGGTTTGGTTTGTTTGGCAAATGTACATCTGGTTATAACCACTCCACCTCCTTTAAAGAGCGGCACACTTCCAGTATATTCTCAAAATCTGTACTATTCATCAACTGGAAAATACCATACAGTAATTTAAAAAGATGAAAAGACTTTGTCATATGCAGATAAAGATCCACAAGTTTGAATCTTGCCACTACTGCTATTGGATTATTTAATATTTGTCGGTGGTGTAGAGGTAAAAAAAAATTCAAACCTTGAAGAGATATGATGCGTCGCAGCTGATCCTTGAGCTGATCATTTTCATCTTGTATCTCCTGAGCCAGAACACCTTTGTGCTCTGTAAAGATTCGGATCTGCTCCAAGGACTTGCGTACCTTACAGACAATTTCTTAGTCACTAATAAACACAAACCTTAATTTATTCTTCTTGACCATTTCTGACATCCTTTGTTGGTAATTTGGCTAATTTGATAACTTACCTCTTCCATCTCCGCCAAGTGTTGGGACCGCTGGGTGTCCAGGTCCCATGTTACACTGCTTAGACGGCTTCTTGTGCGCTGGAGGTCTCGCCAAAGCAAACACAGCTGAGCCTCCTTAGGGGAGTCAGGAGCAAGTCCCTCCTCATTAAACCATACAGTGATCTGCTTCAGCTCCTCCTAGAGACAGTATGGGTGACATGTGGACATCATGGTCTCTGACTACTGCAGCTTCAGATAACTTACTGTAAGAGGAACTGATACCATTACAATGTAGAAACCAGATTTTAGGGTAAGATGTGGTAATCATTAACCTTGTGCTCACTTGTTACAGTCCATCTCACAACTGCAAGATGCTTATCAAAATATTCAGTATCAATGAATCCAACTCTAGCGTGACATAACTTCTCTTGGCTGTGGCTAAAGTTGTTTGGAGGAGCAGCTGTTTCTTCCCATAGAGTCATAGAGACAGCTGGGGTTGCCAATATGTGTGTGTTGAACTGCTTCTTCCACACTATAACGTTACTTGTGTGTGTTAAACCTCTGAAACTTCAGTCATGGTAATCAACATGTTTCACAGACACACTTGCTGAAACTCACAGAGCTTTATTTGTTGATTTTTTAGTGAAGATCCCAAAGTTTACAAAAGATTCAAACTATATTATGAATTTTAATATTTATAATAATTTAATAATTATTAAATGAATGACACACAAGGAAACATTTCCATTTGATGGTATGGTGCAGCAATAAAGCAGCAACAACAACAACAACAAGCTGATGATGCCGTTTTGTGATACAATACAATGTTTTCACCCTTTAAGTTGCATAAGGGGTTAAATTAAATCAATCCCATCACCAGCTCTGCACTTCATCAAATGTCACATCTGGATAAGACTCAGAGTTTAGTTAACGTTAAAGGTTTTTAGCAAACTAACGTCAGCTGTTGTTAAACCGAGGGACGAAGCAGTAGAATGTGCTCGGTACCTGTAGTTGGTCCATTTTGTCCTGCGGTGTGAAACAACTTTCGTCTGTGGTTTACGCTCATATTTCAGCCCTCATTATTGCAGTTTTTTTTTTTTTTTTTTTTGTTTCACGCTAAAAAGTCCGAAACCGAAAATGAGCTTTCACTGGCACCGTGACGTAAACACGCGAGTCTCCCGTTGTTGTGTCCTCGTTGTTCAAAGGTTAAAACGGTACGTAACAAAAGGTTACAAACGGAAACTTTCCCGTTAAAAGCAGCGACAGAGGGTTAAAAACACAGTGTGGGTTGAGACTACGAGAGGATATCACTGTCTGTGGCTTTAATGGGTGGCGGAGCGAAGTTCTGTTTGTTCTTTGGAAGGCTCACTGTGATCGTGGGCTTTCCTTGGGTCCTTGAAGGAGTCTTGAGGGACTGATAACTGTGTGTATAGTTTAGAGTCACTGGTAAACTTCAGTAAAAACGAAACTTTGTTATGAACAGATTTAATCTTCGGCTTTTTGTTTAATCTGAGTAAAATAAGGAGATACCTCTTTTACTGGCAGTGTTGGAAACTAATTGCTTGTTTTTAAGTCCTATTCCAAGTACCTGCTTTACGAGATTATTTAAATTTCTACCCTACCTTTAGCCTACTCCACTAACATTATAATTGAGGGGTTATTGTTTTCCCTTTTATACATTTATTTAACAATTAAATTAAGATTGTACATAATACCTTCATGATGAGTTTATAACATACGATGCATTGTCATTATAGATTAAACTACCCAGCAAATAAAAAATAGTAAATATTAGGATCACCTCAATCAACAGTTAAGAAAAAAAGCTGCATTCCCATTTGTGCAATTAATAATAAAACAATATTTACCTTATAATGGACATTTTTTTCCACATAAGCTTTTTACATTTTTAATTGTGGACATTTAGTAACAATAAGTATTTTACAGTGTGGCGTTGCTATTTTTACTCAAGTAAAGAAACTGAATACTTTCTTAGCCAACAATTGTTGGTTATTTAATTAAATATTACTCATAAATTGGTATTGGCATTCATTATTGCTGCAACTGCCAGGAACTTGCTTATAAAGTGTGTGCATTACAAATAAACTCATCTGTAAGTGCAATCATTATAATGAACAAACAGCATTAAAATATATCCAGCTGGGAGATTTTAATTACATGAGTTGTATCTTTTGTACGTAAACTCCTTTAATGCTGATGACATGTGACATGTTTTTGTCACATAGTCTTTCACATGTAGTCTTTCTGAGGATTATATTTAGTAATAAACACTGTGTGTTGTGTCTTGGGTGGTCTGAGACTTCCTGCACATTCACAATGAAAAGTGGGCAGCAATCAGCCTAAATTTCCTGCCTTTTATTCACCTCATTCCGGAAATACTGTGGTGGTCTTCATGCGAAGCTGTACAGCTGAATGAACAGCATGAGTACATGTGCAGCAATGGCAAAGTGTGGCTTTAATAATACAGATTTTGACCATTGCAAGCCCACACACAGCAGAGTTATTACGAACATGTCATCTGTCCTTCACTGGACTCTGAATAACAGATTTAGGCACCTCATCCTGTTTTGTTTCCTTATTTTAATGCAGATTGCAGTCTGCACTAAAGTCGTTTGCGAAAATGTTTGGTGTTTATATGTCGGTCCAGAGGAATGTTATTTTTGGTGTTGAGCTGGTCCAGACCACAGTTTTGAGGGGGAGGGCAGGGAAAGTTAAGAGGAAATGGGTGTTCAGAACTCCTCCTATATCTAACTCCACATTCCTCTTCTGTGCCCTTTCTGAATGTTTTGGAGCTAAAACGTCTGCAAGGACAGAAAGAGCACAGAGGGAGGACAGCAGCAACGATCAAATCAGAGACGCTTACTGAAGGGTGCTGACTCAAAGGCACTGAAGCTGAAGGGTAAGAACTTCCTCAAAACATCTTGGTTGTGTTTGAAATGACATTTTAAGCTTAGTATAATGTCATTTAGCCTAAACCGATGGAGGTTACACCCACACGCGAGTCCTTAATGATACTGTTCACATTCACGAAGATGCTTTTCCACCGTGATGTGCTTTCAGTTTCTGTGGTCATTACTTTTGTTCTGTCTGTGCTAGGTACCTCAAACTGTTACATAAACCAGACGTAGTAGCATGTAATCAAACACATGCCTCTCTGAACTGTCCACAATCTAATAGCAACAGTGATTTCCCTCTATGGGCAGCGCTGAGTGGGAAAGACAAACATGTGAAAGGTCCTAGAAGTCTAAGAGTGTTGTACAGTTTCAGGTTAGGAAACATAACAGTCTGCATAGGAGTTGGCAGCAGAAACAACAACATACACTTTTTATATTTTAGACTCAAGTTTTGATTAGAAAAATTAAACACATTAATTAATTAGTACATTTTCCTCTTTCTAATTTATCTACCTGTAATGTAGTAGGATGTGTTTTAGGAGAAGTCCTTGTTTATTTAGCACTGCAAGTGGGCAACAATACAAATTCTGTGTTTACTTACTTAAACATCTGTATCTGGGGGAACTGACACCCAAAATTAATAAGTATTGCTTCATAATGAGACTTCCCTTTCTTTGCTTGTGTCCTCACAAACATATCTGATGGAAAAAGTCACACTGATTTAAATAAAACCAATGAGTCAGTTTTTTTCCATTTGACTTAAAAGGTGTTTCACAATGGATGTGTGTCATTGGGGAAAGTGTTTGAAGAGATTAATAAAGAGGAATAAGTTAAGAGCTTTTTTCTTATTAATCCTGAAGTTTAATGACAGATCATTCACGCTGTAGGCATAAAGTTTGTACCCAGATTCAATAAAAGTACACAACAGTATGTCAGACCGTTGGTCGGTCGGGTTTCAGACTACAAGTTTGTTTACAGCGGTTACAGGGAGCCGATGTTCAGATGTAATCCTCAGAGACCGGACAGGCTGTGAAGACTGAGAGAAATCCCCCCAGTCTGGGACTCTTGTGGCCTGATAAATGGGCAGAGATTGTCAGTGCAGATGTTAAGATGCATGATGAAAGTGCTCAGAGTTTCCTCAAGAGGCAGACATAGAGTCCACTGTTTCAGGCCATTGCCTCCTGAAATTTCCTGGACATTTTAGATGACACGGAGGAAAGGGACAGGGGTTAGCAGCGGTTAATGATGTGTCTTTGACTACAAAGCTGTTGGAAACCACCAATCGTAACACAAATGGATAACAATAACATAATAATTCCTACACAGGATATACCAGCAGCCATGGTCTTCCTGCTTATAACCCTAACAGTGCTGCATCTGGTCACCTTGGCCATGCTCCTGATTGCCACCCTGGAAAAGGTGAGACACGTTGTCAGCTCATGTTGTACTGTATGGTCTCTCTTCTTACAGTAGATGTCACTGTTAATCCCTGTAAAATGTAAACAAAGCCAAACACAAAAATGCTGCACATCAACGTACTAATGTGGTTTTGGCTTTCTTTCTTTCTTTCTTTCTTTCTGCAGTCCTGGTGGGTATGGGCTGATACAGAGATCACAGACCTCTGGTACAACTGCTTCCATGATAATGCCACTCAGACCTGGATGTGTGCTTCTGCCAATGAAAGCGGTAAAGTGTTTCTCTGCGTGCTTGCCTGCCTACATGTGCATGCTGTTTTGTTTATTTACTGCTCATATTTTGCATTTCTGCATGATTTGTTGTTTCATAACAGCCAGACAAGCTTTTATTTTTGCTTGTGAGTCAATGTCTTACACGTTTTCTCTGACCTGCTCTTCCAGACTGGTTGCAGTCTGTCCAGGCCCTCATGGTTCTGTCTGTGGTCTTCTCCTCCATCTCCTTCCTGGTGTTTCTGGGTCAGCTGATCACAGTCTCTAAAGGAGGTCTCTTCTACTTCACAGGCCTCTGTCAGGCCTTTGCAGGTGTTTAAAATCTTATTCCATTTACGACATAAAATGCAGTTAATTAAAATTTAAAGAATTACTTTATCTTGGTTGTTAAGAGACAGCTTGGTTTTTATAGCTTTGCTCTTTTCTACTCTTTATGAATCGTGGCTATCTACTGTACTCATATTTATAAATGAAGGAAGTAACCCATATTTGGAGTTTAAAGTTGGCTACATTCTATATTTCTCTCATTGTTAACAAATCTCAGACCAAAGAGCGAAAAGACCAAAACCAACAATTAATTTACCCAACTAACAAGTATTGCATGTGTAGCCAAAGCCTCACATTACATGGCATTACATCAATCACACATTCACCATCCTGTTGCTGTAGATACTCACTAGAGTACCAAATTTGCATTGATCCACAGCTGAAAATACACCCCAACAAATGCACAATTCCCTCCTGTGTAAGTAACATTTGCTAAAATCTACAGTGCACAGCTATTTTAAAAAAATACACTTCATATCTGGGGCCCACTTTTAAAGATTTACATCTTCAGTAGGAACTAATGAGCTTTATGCTGAATGTCACAGACAGTTTAGGGAAGTCGGTGAATTGAGAAATGGGCTGACGCATTGTTGGTTTTGGTCTTTTTGTGGCATTTGCTGACAATACAAAACATATAGAGCTATGCCAGTCTTGGCACCATAAAAGTGTATGACTGTGATGAGATAAGAGAATTTTAACTAAAACGTCTGTGTTGTGCTGCACTCCTGCAGGTTTCACAGCCTTTGCTGCTTGCCTCATCTTCACCTTCCACAGAAAGGAGATCTTAAATGACAGAGATTTAAGCAAAGGACGCTTTGGCTACTGTTTCATCCTGGCATGGGTGTGTGTCCCTCTCCTCCTGGTCAGTGCAGTCCTGTATGTCCACCTGCGCAAGAAGCAGTGAGCAAAAAAAAGAAATCCCAGAAAGGATGAAAAAACTCACTTCAATCACATCCCAGTTACCTGTAAGCACACAAGGAAATCAGATGACAGAGAATGAAATACCTCTATGAATACACATTTCTGTTTTCTTTTTTGACTCAAGGTCCACCCCACCATGCTACATGGTATGCGGGACATTATCTCATCATGGTGGCATCTCTGTCTGTGAGACACATTGTCACTCAAAACCCAGTCATGCTGTAAGATACAGAACTCATACGAATGTGTTACATGAAGGATTCTGACATAGAAATATTAGGTAATGAATTCATAACTTGTTGTGCTTAATTGTGATTATGGTGAGACAATATGGAGCTCAAATGTCTCTCTTTTTGTATTATGTATACATTTGTGTTTACTTATTAAAAAAATCAATATGTGATTGTTGTCACTTTATAAGCAATGTTACATATCCCTGTATTTAAAGGGCTATATCTGTGTAAGGCCTGTTTTGTTTTGTATGAAGTGCGTTATGTGTAACACAGTGCAAGTGCAATCCTCCATCATATCCTTGTGGTTGCAAAAGGGTGCGCCATCTTTGTCCTTTAATCACTCATTGTTTTGTGGCTCTCATTGTTTACTTACTAAAGTATGCTCATGCTATTTTCTAGTGAATAGTAGAAGAATGAAAAGAACGTAGAACAACCCAGCAAGTATCAATATATTTTCCAAAACATTCCCAAGAAATGAAAAAGAAACTGTAATGTAATTCAACCTGAGACCTTTAGACAGGTGATCAGATACAGCACTGCATTTTACACTTGTCCACAAACCTACCTGTCAGGCTGGACCAGTCCAAAATGAAAACTGTGAGGTAAGTGGCAGCCTCTAAAGTAAATTATACAAAACACTGTTTTTCACCGCACACCTCACACACATTCAGGAAGTGTGTGAACTGAAAGCAGAAAGTCAGAGACCTTGATTTATATTAAACACAGCAGCTGTGAAGGTGAGAGAGAGAGAAACAGTAGGATGGTGACCCTTGTCTGAGCAGCTCACTGATCTGTCAGCTGCACAGAATGTCTGGAATCTAAGTAACAAGGAGTGGAAGAGTAAAGACGAAATGAAATGACATGTAAGGGAGGGAACACACGAAGAGCTACAGGTCCTAAGGAGCTTATGACTAATACTGCACCCTAAGAGATGAGACATGCTGCCCGGCAGGTGAGTTTCACGATGTGTTGATTTCTGTATTTTCATATTTTTCTTCGACTTATTTTAATATTCTCCTTACTTTCTTATGTCAACACGAGCTGGTGGACAAGACTGCTGAAGAACGTGAAATGTGCTCAGAACTGAACTTGTGAACCCTGAACAGGTGCGTTATCTCAGGAACTCATCATCAGGATTGTCACAAACATCGAGATAAGGTGTGTTCTGGGCAGCTATTCTCGACATGGAAATACTGTGACTTTTTGTCAAAGGTATGAATGAAATGATCATTTTAACTAGATTGAAAGGTGACATGAACTGGCCCCAAATAGTCTTGTCGTCACACATCTGTCATTAGTGGGAACTTTGATCCTCCCAGAGACACACACCTGGCTGCGGTCATGTCAAAGTCCCAAGAGCAGAGCCTGGATGAGGATGCAGTGTTCCTGCCAGTGAATGAGTCCTCCCCAGAGTTCCTCCATTGTGAGAAGGAGCGTCAAGCAGTGGAAAGACTCCTAAATGCAGGACCTGAGGCCTTCTACAGCTCCATCGGCACAGAGCATGCTGGCGGATTCCTGTCTCCTGAAGAGGTCAGCCAGATATCCAGCTGGGCTCAGGACTATCGCTTTAACCCGCTGCAGGTGCAAAGAGAGGTGAATGGAGAGGATGGTAGCTCAGAGATGGAGGACATCTGTTCCACCTACTTTCCTTCCTACTCAGACACACCAGCCCCGAATCTGGACATTGGCTGGCCTGAAAGAATCCTTTGGGTACCAAAGGGGAGTGTTACAGTGCACACCAGTCCTCCTGCTGAGGGGGAGCCTCCTGTCAGAGAGATCATCAGACGGCACTTGCAAAAAGCCAGCAAAGTATGCAAATATAATGTGTCTTATTGGGATTTTTTTCATATCGGTGGAGGTGGCGTGCATCAATAGAAATTTTAGGAAGTGGTACTTTACTTGAGAATTGTAATTTTTTGACACATTTCAGAGGTACATGTTGTACTTTTTGCTGCATTATCATTATTTGGTGGCTTTAGTCAATTGCTTCTTTGAATTGAACCTAAATATAATTCACTGCTTCAGTTTAAACTGCAATTAGACATAAAGCAATAGTCTGAAAAAACATTTATTAAAATCTGTACTTTTACTTTACTATATTTTACTGTTAATACTTGCTCAGTTTCATTTTCAGTATGTAAAGTATATCATCACTTCTTGCTGCATCAAAATTTTTATCCTATAATCAGAGAAAATGAGCAAGGAAAGGGATAGTTTCAATTTGTGTGAGCCACTTTCTGAATAATCCTGTCAAATACAGGCTAAGAGACACTTTGTGTACTGTGCAGGTAATTGCCATTGTGACGGACAGATTGACAGATGGTGCAATAATTGGTGATTTACACAATGCCGCCTCCCGGGGTGTCCCTGTTTACATCATCTTGAACCAAAGGTCCATTCAGGAGAGCTTCACGCTCAACAGGCTCAGGCATCCGGTGAGTCACCTCCTACAAATCAGCACACACCTAGCAGCCATCCTCCTGTGTATGTTTGCCATAGCAATGGATAAACCAGAGATTTTATTTTGCCAAAATCAAGCACCACCAATCTAACAGTTTAAATCATGATGTAATAGGTCACATCTGAAAACCTTGACACGCTGCAATTTACTCTGGAGAAGAATCTCATAGACTGCTAGTGTATCTTTTTACTTTGGCATGCTTATGTTAGGAATGTGACATGTAGGCCTCTTAGCAACAGATAGCTAAACTGGTTGCACAACATTCAGTGATGGTAAAAAAAAAACCTGCCTGATGTTGAAGACAAAAGGAAAACATCCTATTGATGTAATGCATAAACTGAGATGAAATTTGGTACAGATACCCATGGTGCCCAGAGGACAAACCCTAATGACTTTGGTAATCTCTAACTTTTCATTTAGTGCCACCAGCAGGTCAAAGTTTTCACAAAAAATATTTCAACATCTATAAAATGGATTGGCATACAATTTGGTACAGACATTCATGGTTCCTGGACGATGAATCCTAATATATACTTCAGACTACAGTGACTGTCTGACTTTTAGCACCACCATGGTTGACATTTTAGTTTATTGACTATTAGATTGATTACCAGTAAATTTGTTAAAGTCATGACCTCTACAGGATGAATGTTAATATCTCTGGTGCACCATACTACCAAACTAAGATAGTGAACATAGTTCAAATTATACCTGCTAATCATCAGCATGTTAGCATTGTCACTGTGAGCATATTACCATGTTGACATTAGCATTGAGACGCCATGCCTACGTGGCCTACAGCCTCACAGAGCCACTGGCATGGCTGAAGACTGTTGTTCATGATACAAGTTGCGCAGCGTGTGTTTGATCATTCACATTCCATCATGGATAAATGCCAAGTTGTAATGTAATTCAATCTTGAGTTTCAATTTAAGCTTGCGATCTGGTAGAATATGCGGGTCCGTGTTCTTGGAGGGAAAACCTTTTGTTCGAGGACGGGAAGAATGGTGGTTGGGGAAATGAAAGACAAGTTCCTTCTGGTGGATTTAGCCACAGTGATTCACGGCAGCTACAGGTGAGCAGTTATGTTTTTTGTTTTTTTTTTGTGTATAACACACACTTGAGAGTGATGTAACAAGCTGTCTTTGTACCCTGCAGCCTCACATGGACAGACGCCCACCTGCACCGGCAGCTGATCACTGTTTTGAGCGGCCCAGTTGTTGACTCATTTGACATGGAGTTCAGAATCCTTTTTGCTGCTTCACTCCCCGTCCCCGACACTTGGAGGGCTGCAGGTATTCGTGTTGACGATGCTCATCAGCTGAAAGACCTCTCAAATCTCAGGTTTCAAAAACATCTCCCTTTGGAGCCTGAAATTACCAGCCCTCCATCCCCACCTGCTGATTCCCTCCTGGACTGGGAGGCCATGGGGGTTATCCAGAGAGACCGCTGCTTCCCGGACAGTCCTCTTGATCAACCTGCGGAAATTGTGGCCAAGGAAATGCCATTGCAGCAAAACATGCTGTTTGATAAAGGCACACCCATTTTTCCTTACAATGGAAATCAATTTTTGTATAAGAGAAGGTACATTGATCCTCTTGACTTAACCAATCTTAGTTAGTGAGTCTATGAAGTTGTCTTTGGACCAAACATAGGCTGCAGTATGTACACATATTGTAAATCATCTTTGCCGTTAACAAACCTTGCTGTACACTGTGGAGGACATTTTTGTTATTTATAATTGAGCTTTTATTGAAACGTATACACCAAAACATTTCTTATTATTTCTTGAGTAATTACACATATGGAGGACTGTTTAGTTTAAATACTTTCTGCTACATGTGTTTTGCGGTACTTATCTCTTTTTGTATGTGACAGGTTAAGTGATAACATCTCCCCAGTGACAAACAATGTGCCAGATAAATCAACAAATTTCAAGTGAGTCTTGTTACAGCTAATTTTTACATGTGTTTTTTTCTGGTATTTTTTTTCTGCTAATCTTTCCTTATATCTTGATTCTTTTAATAGCAACACGCCGCCCTCGTCAACAGACCCGACAAGTCCAGAAAATATGAAACGGTAAGAGCCAAAGGATATAGGAAGCTCTTTATCAAGACATAAATTATTATGAAACATAACATATCTAAATGAATGTCCTTTCCTGCCTGCAGGGTGGAATGCATAATACAGAAAAATCTTTCCAGGCAACTCTCCAAAGAGAAGAGCACCAACTTAGATGACAGAAGAAGAGTTGATGATAAAGCTACAGAGCCAGCACACAATATGCCCATACTTTCTTCTACTAAGAGGAGAGAGCACTCAAAGAGGGAGCCCGTTTTGGAAGAGGAAAACAGCAAAAAAACAAGCTCAAAAATGGAGAACACACCATCTTCTAGAGTAAGTAACTGGCCTTTGCTCTCGCTCAAAACACTTGAGTTAACCTTGATACAGCAAACTTAGATTCATTTTTCTCCTCACAGAAACCTTTAATCCTGAGGGTGCCGCAGTCTGAGAGCTTCAGCTCTCTGAGTGACATTATGAAGAAGATTCACCCTCAGCCGAGCTCTTCTGGGCTGCTCAAGGGAGGATCAAGAGCTGCTGTGTCCGAAATGAGCCAGTCGATGATGGACTTGAGCATACACACAGATACAAATGATGAGAGAGCAGTGCCCAGGTTTAAAGCTGGTGTAAGTGTGTGTAGATTTGTTGTGTTTTTCTGTGTGTATGCTTGTGAAGAAGGAGTGATGGGGGAGAGATACTTCATTACAAAAATAGTTTACAGAGATGTTACTATTTGGTTTACTGAAGATAAAGTAATGTACCATAATAATAAAATCACACAAACAGACATAATTACTCACTTACCTATCAAGCCATGCAGACTGTTTTGGTTTTTATTTGTTAGATTTGGAGATTCACCTCTGCCTCCACTCCAAAACAATGGAGGGCGACAGAATTGTGGTGCTCGCTGACAAATTACATTTTATAAATCAAAAGCAAATCAAAATCTCTATTCTGAGACTTGGTATCCTAGATAATCTAAAAAAAAAAAGGCACTGTACAGGTTTGATTGGGACTATTGCTTTGTTGGTAATAATAGGAGCTTAATTTGAGCAATACTGACTTTCTAAATGTAATGTTTCAGTGTTGTGAACACTACAAACAATTTCAATTCACCTCTGTTGTCTTTTAACGTTCTTTGTTACTGTTTCCTTGGCAGGGCTTTGATCCGGGTCAAATGACACCTGCTTTTGCCCTGATGAAGAAGAGGAACGATGACTTGAAACATCTATTGTACAGAACTCCAAAAAACTTTATGCCCAGAGAGAGGCCTCGCAGCTCCAGTTATGCCCTCAATATGAACTGGAGGAAGTCACTGGCAGAGACAGAAGGAGAACCGGAATGAGGAGAGAGGAAATCAGAAATATTAGCATTGAGCACAATGTTGTGCCAGTAATAACGTCTTCTGTCACTGAAGAACGGCTGCTTCTAGCAGTGGGTGGTTATGACCTCTGTAGTGTTTGTTACGATGTATATAGACTAGTTCTGTCTGTTGATTTAATGTCCCACTGAATTTGATGATTAGATGTTTCACTGTATACTCCATACATTGTGTTTGATGCCATGCTTTACTTCTGAATATGTTTAAATAAATACAATTGTTCTGTTAATGTTGAATGGTATTACTGTTGTTGGAATTGTTATTGCATAATGAAACCAAGTAGTTACTTAACCAGAAGAATTAATTATTATTGGAAGGACTGTTTGATTTTAATTTATAATATTTATTTATTTTATTAAACCTTCAGCAAGTGGCAATAAATGCACATTTGTGTTTGACACTAGCACATGAAGGAGTAAAAGGAAATGGTGAAAATGATTGATAAGTTATTGATAGATTATGAAGGAAAGAGACAACAGGCCTGCAGCTAACACAGAGGTAATCAATTTCATTTCCCCCCCTGAAATTTGGGGGACTTGAAGTGAAGTTTACACTGAAACGTTCTTTAAAGACAGATACCAATACTTTTTAGACTCTCAGCCTTTACAGTCACACTTTGTGCACCAAGAAAAATCAACACATAAATTAGTACAGTAGAAGAACTGAGGAAGTTAGTTCCTGGCATACTGGAGAAATTCTTCTTAATGAGAAAAACTGGGACACACATGAGAGAAAAATATAATCCAGAAACCTTATTAGTTCAGCATTGAAAAATACCCAAATTACTTTATTTTTTAAGGTTTTTATTGTGTCTTCAAAATGTCTGCAGTATTTTAAAATTGTTAGGTACAGATTTAAGTGCAATAGTAAATAGTATTAAACAATTGGAGTGATATAGGAGAAGGGCTTTATTCTGAAGGAAACGGGTATAATATCCAGAAGCATAAGAACAATCTTCATCTCCCCAAACATCTCTCAGGCAGAGGTCAGTTTTCAGTCAGATACAGGGGTCCTAATTTATGAAACACTATTATTGTTTTGTTAAAAATGAATCCTACAGAAGACTTTAATGTCTCTATTAAAATCTTGTTTTTTTAACCGTATGAATTTCTTTAATAATAATTCAATCCATTTTCATTTATTTGATTTTACCCTGTAAACAAATCATTTAAACCTCACTCATTGTGTTACTCCAGTAGGTGGCGTTAGGCGCCTTTCTCATTACTGTGTAGACCGCCATTGAAAATACAGAAGAAGAAATCCCGGAAGCACATGGTGATCAGTGGAGAAATGTGTTGAACTGGATAGTTTTCTTTTCTTTTAATCTCCACACACAAGCACCGACGTTGAATAGTTTTGTTGCTAACGTGTGGAAAGCTAGTTTAATTCATTGCCATCATGGTTCGAGAAAAAAGGTGAGTTTGGCTAAAGTTGAATGTGATTGTACACTGGTTTCTCTCTCTTCTCGTTACTGAGTCGTGTTATTGTAACATTTAAATGACCCTTTACAGTTTCCACCATGACCTACAAGAAATTAAAATATATGCCAAAATAAACATCCTCTGAATGGTGCAGGGAAAAGCCTGAAGCACATCTCTTGTCTCCTCTCTTTCACTGCTCAGGGGTAAACCGGTTCGAAGGCCGAAAAAGACTGAGCGATTTGATGAAGATGACCCTGAAGCCTACAAGAATATGCCTGTCCCTGATAAGGTAAGAGGAAGATCTGTCACTGCTGCTCCAGTGGGGCTGTCTGAGAGCTTCATCACTGCTTTTTGGACAGTGTACAGGTGTATCTCAATCAATTAGAATATCATGGTAAAGTTAATTTATTTCAGTAATTCAATTC
>NW_023339740.1:17446263-17446559 GCF_004916995.1 Morone saxatilis | reverse complement strand
AATTAACTTTGTCATGATATTCTAATTTATTGAGAGGCACCTGTACATGCATACCTGTACATCAGGTGCACCTTCTTTTTCATCAGTGCTTCAATATCAATAATATGGCAATGTTTTACCTGTGTGTTCTGGTATACAGTATTAAATCTTAACTACAGGTGGCTGGTATGAAGTCTAAGGCCAGAGATATACTTGCTTTTAACTGTGCATTTACATGATGACTGCCTCGCATATCCCCAGTGGTCTGTTTGGACTGTTTTGCACTTTTCTCTAATACTGTAACTTTCTTATAATAA
>NW_023339740.1:17440933-17446233 GCF_004916995.1 Morone saxatilis | reverse complement strand
CAGTCGTTATTTTCAGCAGTGCTGACAGTCACATTTTAACATGTCTCCTCTTTTCTTTTTAGAAATCATCGCAGTACACAAAGGACAAAATCGATCAGTTTCACGATGATAAGATTGCAGTAAGTTTACCTCATTAATAGTTCTGTGGTACATGTGTATATGTATACGTATGTTGCTGTTTCTATGTTCTCTTAACTGTTTTTGTTGTGCTCTCTTTGCTACAGAAACTTCTCGCCAGCGGTGTTCAAATGGAGAGCGACCTGGAGGAGCTGGATGATGAGGTGATGACTTATGTGTTTGTTTTGATTTACCTTCAAATAATTAATGTAACTTTAGAACAAAATCAAGCTGTTCTTAATTTCATAGGAGGAAGTGATGGCGCTGGACGATTCGGAGTCTGAGGATGAGGAAGAGGGGACAGACATGGAGAGTGATCTAGAGGGGAAAAAAGAAGAAGGTAAATGTAAAATCATCAGGTTGTATCCAGGATTTGTTTTGCTGTCATACAAGCACTTTTAACTGTAAATTTGCCGGTTTCCTCAGATCTTCCTAATGAAATGGCGTGGGGCACCAAGAAGAAGATGTTCTATGACACGGACTATGTGTCCACCAGTAAGCATTTTTTATCTCCAGCAATATTATTGAGGGAATCAATGATCATTCTGTTGTTTGGCTGACGTTTGCTCATGCAACATTTTAATTGTTTTTTTACAGAAGGGAAAACGCAAGAAGAGTTGGAAGCTGAGGAACAGGAGGAAGAAGAAGAGGCTAAAAATATCCAAAAACGTTTAGCTGCAAATCTGAGCGAGGAGGATTATGATTTAAACTTTTTTCAGGTATTTTTTTTATTGCAAATCTCTCCTGTATACTTCCTGTTAACTCCACCTGTAATGATTGAAAAAAAAAAAAAGTTTTTTGTTTACTTTGGTTGTTTTATGTCGTTGTCTGAATGAAGGAATTTGCTGTGGAGGAGAAGGAAGAAAACAAAACTGTAGAAAAGGAGGAGAGGATTGTGAAAGACCTGAAGCAGATGTCCAAGAAGGAAAAAATGAAACTTCTGAAGAAGGAGTCACCAGAGCTGCTAGAACTTATTCAGGACTTCAAGGCAAAGGTAAGAAGACCTCAGAATTAATAAGCCAAACGATACTTACTTACTACAGACCAGCATGTAATTATTGTGAATTAATTTTGTTACCACTTCTCTGTGCAGCTCACTGAACTCAAGGATGAGCTGCAGCCTCTTGTACAGATGGTCAAGGACGGAAAGATCCCACCAGGAAAGGTGAGTTCATTAAGCTTAATTTCTAGCTGTGAATTTGTCACCACACTTTACTTTTAAAGCGACTATAGTCCATATTGTTTCAGTGTATCAAATCAAAATGAAAGATGTCACTTGTTGTAATCAGAGAATTATCACCTGAATCTGAAGCTGCACTATTAATGTTTTTTTTTAATCTGTGTAGTTGTATTTTAAATGTGATGTTTGGAGCTGTGTTGTAAGCATGTAGTGTTAATGTGTGTTGGAGAGTACCAAGAAACATTAATAATGTCATGTAGATATGGTAATCAAGTTTGTGAATAATTTCCATCCTGTCTTCCAAAGGGTGCTGACTACCTCAAGACAAAACAGCAACTGTATCTGAAGTAAGTTGTAATTAAATAGTAATTACACATAGCAGAAAACATGTCGCAGTCCTTCATTGAATGACTAATGATTGTTTCCTGCCACAGTTACTGCACAAACATCAGTTTCTATATGGTGCTGAAAGCAAAACGAATCCCGGCTCATAACCATCCTGTTATTGAAAGACTGCTCACATACAGAAATGTAAGTCCACACATTGACATTAACACCTGCTGCCAGTGGGGCATACAGTAAAGTTACACACACATCTGCATTAGTGACAACCCTCTCTCGTTCTGACTCTTCTGCCTGCAGCTCATCAATGAACTAGGCTCGGTAGATGCTCGGCTTGCGCCACAGTTCCGCAAACTACTGAGTGGTGAGGAGAAAGATAAGGCCACCAGCAGACCAGCAGAGGGCAAGACGACCAGAGTCTCCAGTAAGAAGGAAAAGGTGGGATTTTTTTTTTTTTTTATATAAAGGATTCACATACCTGAAGGGTATCCTCAATTTGAATCTGTTACTGATGTTTAATGTGATGTAATGCATTTCTTAGCAGGATTCTGGAGAAACTATGCCTGAGGATGAGGAGGGCTCGGACTCTGACCTGGACGAGGAAGCGGCTTTGCGTTTCTACAGAGACGTAGAGGAGCGGTTGAAACTGAAGAGGAAAGGCAACACACCAGAAGCTGAGGAGTAAGTATGATTTGAGTCTTCAAATGACAGTTGGGACAAAATCAACTGTGGCATTTGATAAATTGTCAATTTTTTGAAGGTTGGAAGACAATGAAGATGAGGAGGAAGAGCCTGACCCAGATGCCAAGAGAGGAATCACTTACCAGGTACTGAGTTACTTTGTGGACTTTCTTTGTCTAAAGAAAAGTCTCAAACATATAATTAACTATAGTTTTTTTTGGTCACATGAGGGCGCCATCTGCTCTGGTACTCATAGGTATGTGTGACACACTGTATCTATTTAGTACAAAAATATGGATTACAGTGGATGTCCAGTTGTTTCAACACTGCAACTTCAAACTAATTTGCTAATGTCTGTACATCAGAGCAAGCTTAGCAGTCACTAACTGTTGCTCATGTAATTTATTATTATTAATTTATTATTGGCTGCAGTCTTCGACCCCTTTAGATTTTAGGTTTAAGTGAATATTCAAGATCTTTTTTTTGTTTTTGTTTTTTTTTATATACATTTCAGTATTCTCATACTTATTTATACTGTATTCACTTAATGCATTTCATGTTACTTTGTCACTTCTGAGCAGTTGTTCTAAGTATGTGCTTTTACCAATTCCACAGATGGCCAAGAACAAGGGGCTCACACCAAAAAGGAAGAAAATTGACCGTAATCCCAGAGTCAAGAACAGAGAGAAGTTCAGACGGGCCAAAATCCGCAGAAAGGGCCAGGTTTGTATTCCACACATTGATGAGAACATCTTTATCACACTGTTGAAGCGCGTCATAAAGCTTCCAGGGTTTGTCTGCGGGCTTATCAGTTTGAATAAAGAATATATGTCCATATGTCAAACGCGTTCCCAAGATCAATATTGAGACTTTTTTTTTTTTTTTTATATTCGCCAGGTCCGTGAGGTTCGTCGTGAGGAGAAGAGATACAGCGGAGAGATGTCTGGTATTCGTGCTGGTGTCAAGAAGAGCGTCAAACTTAAGTAACCAAGAGAGAATCCAAAATATGCCACTGCCAAGTGTAAGCATGAGAAAACACCAATGGACTGTACTTGTAAATGTTTATTATAGGTGACTCTTGTAGTAATGCATTTGACAGAATTATTCAACTTTTAATCATTGTTGTAGAAAAGACATCAAAATGTTTTTTTCTGTGCAAGATAATTGCGCACTGTGAATAAACATTTTCTAAACTTTCAATAACTTGTATATTGTCCCTGTACAGAGACAGCCTTTATAAGCTTAGAGGCCCTTTTTTAAGAGCACATTAAAAAGGACAAGGGAAAGCTTGATGTGTTTATAGTTACAGTTATTTCTAAGGTTATGCAACCATACAACAAGTATGAAAAGCCAAGCTCAGGATCAGGTTCAGTTAAGAGCACAGACAACAACATACAGCTGCGTCATTGACTCAAACATGCAGTGTAGTCGTTTGCCGTCAGCCCCCTTGTTGAGTTATGAACTTGTTGTGTGCCGATGTCAGGTTGCTCACTATCCTGTCCTCTATCTCCACTTCATTTTTCTCATCCTCCTCTGTGAGGATCAGCTCAGCCTGAGTCTCAGGGGTCACCACCACCACATAACCCCGTCTAGTGTCCAGTACGTTGGCCACTACCGCCTGGTGCCTGTAGGTGTCCAGAGCCCGTCGAGCCTTGTCCAGCAGGATGGCTACGTCTGTCTCAAGCTTAAAAGATATGACAAATGCTTGAGGTGCCCAGTCCTTCACCAGTGGGGACAGTATCTTGGGGACCATGTTCATGCTGAGCTGAAAGGGGAAAAAAATATATAGTATATTCTCATTAATAACAAGAGTTTACAGTCATGCAAGCAGCTCTGAGGCTTTACTTGGGCAGAATGATGGTTAGACTAAGCTGCTAACCGAAGCATGCTAATATGCTCACAATGATAATGCTAATATGCTGATGCTAAGCTGGTCTGTTTCAGGTCTTTTCCTGCAGGTCTTTGTATGTTAATGTTGCTAGATAAAAAAGTTAAGGGATCACCAAAGTGCTGGCTTTATTATTTGTTGCACTCACTTGAAGAGGTCCATTGGAAGACTGGATTTTGTGTTCAGGCATCTCGGATGCTGGGATGTAGAAATCAGACACTGCTGCAGCCAAATAAAACATGGCCTTGGATCCTACGTGCAGAATAAAAACATTTGAGGAC
Organism: Morone saxatilis; assembly: GCF_004916995.1. NCBI lineage: Eukaryota > Metazoa > Chordata > Actinopteri > Moronidae > Morone > Morone saxatilis. Next base: position 17,441,744 of record NW_023339740.1, on the reverse strand, counting down.
AAGTTATGAACAACCGCCCTGATAAGAGCCACCACTTCAACCTGCAACTTGTTAATTTGTACCTATTGTGTTGAGTGCCTGCGCTGCTGCTTTGAGTAGATGCAGATACTCTGACAGAGTGCTGAACTCGATGGGGAGAAGAAGTCTGCTTTCTTTCACTTCCTGGTATCGCTTCAGCACTTTGCCAATGTTCGGAAGCACCTGCTGGTTAACCACCACTTCGCCGGAGTTACTGGATGCACCTTCTCCAGATGTGAACTTCAGGGCATCCAGCATGTTGTTGGTTGAGAACATGCGTGTGTAGGGGTAAAGCGAGCGGTGCCTGTGTAGGAAGATGACGGCGTAGCCCGACTCTATGAAATACTCAGCTGAGGAGGCTCCTCGTCTGCCGCTGCTGAAGTTGTCAAGGAAGCGAACAGTGCGAGACTCTAAGGGAACTTTGGTGCCTCCTGATGTGATGAGAACCACACGGCGACCTTCTGCTGCATGATGCCCGGCAAAGGCAGCCATCTTCTCTTTAACCTCCTCGACGTGGGAGGGAGCGGCAAATTCTTCAGCTAGCTGCCCATCGATGGAAGACATTCTGGGTTCAGCCATCACCTGATGAGAGAGTGATATCAGACCTGTGTTTGAAGGGGAACTCCACAGTTTTCATATATATCAACATGAGTTCAGCCTGTTAAACCAGTAGTTTGTCTTTCGGTTCTGAAGGGAATTTCCTTAAGTTTGAGAAAATAACCTTTGATGATATAATATGTACAGTAGAAATGAGCCAAATAAAACGTGCTGTTGAATTCTTAATGCAAAGTAA
>NW_023339740.1:17440416-17440906 GCF_004916995.1 Morone saxatilis | reverse complement strand
CACATTTTTAAACAAAGTGAGAAACAAACTGGGGGACAGGGAAAGACGTGTCTAATAAAAGACTGGGGTTGCATCATGGGAAGGGTACGAACCAGTGGTCTGGGAGCTTGAGCCATATTTAGGACTAAAATTATTTTATATTTTGGTCTCTACAGCATCAAATGGAAGAGGAATAGTAATTTACTAGAGTCCTAACAGGCCCATATTGACATATTGACAGAATGCAGATATGTTTGCCTCTACGTAAAAAGAAAATAAGAATTAAATTAAGGTGCATACACAATGTTAAAAATACAGGCTAAATGTTTGGATCATTTTTGGTGGGTTCTATATAGATATTTGAGAAGTAGTATATATTTAGCTATGTATAATTGTACTGCATTATACTGAGAGGAATAATAATAGTACTAATAATAATAATATAACTAGAGAATACTGACTTCTAAACGGCTTACGCCAGGCTGAACTGTTGGCTCTAAAAGTTAAAAAT
>NW_023339740.1:17440089-17440401 GCF_004916995.1 Morone saxatilis | reverse complement strand
AAGATTTGAAGGTGTGTTAAAGAGCTGTCGCTATATTAAACTGCCGGCTTTAATTTGTTGGAAGTAACCGAAGGAGTATTGTATTTTATTATTACTATGAATGGAGATTAAAAAAAAAAATGACTCTCATAATGTTTAATGTTTCCAAATGAATGATTAGACATAAGTTAAATACGTGTAGAATTTAGTTTGAATACAATGAAAAATAGTTCAAATTGATTTGAAAGGAACTGGAAAGGGTGAATAAATGTCCTAATGTGGTATAGAATATTTTAAATTTAGTTGAAAATCTGTCTGTCTGTCTGTCTCTCT
>NW_023339740.1:17435328-17439989 GCF_004916995.1 Morone saxatilis | reverse complement strand
TGTCTCTTTGCTCGTCTGTCTGTCAAACTGGGTTAATTAGCTCATCTCAATCAGCTGGGTGTTGCCATGGTGATGCTGCCTGCTCTGTGTGTCTCCTGGCTTTTAAAAGGCTTCATCAGATTGAGAGTTTAGCTGAAGGAAAACGGGAATATCATGGAAACTATGAAAGGTATGAATGAGGAAAAGTACGAGCAATAATGTCCTAATTGCGTTGAACGTTTTGACGTTTGAATGAAGCCTGTGAAAGTGAAAGAGCCGAAAAAACAAAAAGAATAACACGTATATTACATTCACAACATAACGTTATATACAACTACAACCTCCTAAATGTGCATACAGTTGACACTATGAACATCACTGTATGTAACTTGCAGTAATATAAATATATATTCCTCACAGTATGCGTTAACCTTGACCTTAACATTATTATACGCAATATAATCTCTCTGCTGGCGACTGCTTTACTACAGGAAACCCAGTCCTGTGGATCATGTTATCGAGGACAGAATGAGGTGGACTTTGTTTTGTGAATAAACACGCAGATGTGCAGTAATGTGACAGGTGGGGAGATGTGACGTTGCCTGCCACCGCGACGACACCCGCAGGCAAACAAACACAACGTGTCTCTCTATCATATCAGCTTAACAGACAAAAACTGCAAAATGATCCTACTTTAGTTTCCGAGGTGGTTCTCAGTCAGCTTTCACAACAACTTCACTGCACTTCCTGAAAGCAGCGAGCTGAATTCTTTGGTCTTTATAAATACACAAGAAAACCGTCAGCGCCCCCAGTGGCCGCGGCCGGGACTGCCGCCAGTATCTCACACAAGTGCGTCAATTACTTTCTCACTTTCACATGAGGTGTCAGACTTTTATGAACAGAAGCATCACCGGTGGCGCACACAGGCCCCCCAGGAGACCAGAGGGGGGATTTCTTTTAAAAAGGGGATCTTTTTGGAGCGGACTGTCCCACTGACTCAGCAAATGCAAGGGCAGAGAGTGTTTGGTGCTCATAAGATCTTAAGTCTCATCTGATTCTTGCTTTTGTGAATTTTTAATAAGCTGGAATGACGTGAATTTAAATCTCCTTTAAAAAACAAATGCTGGCTGTATCTGGATGCTACATTTGACATCTAATTTCTGGTGAGTTTTATTGAATTGTTACTATTTACTTTCTGAAGAGATTAAATTAAATGTATTAGAATCTCTCCAGATACAGAGATTCATATTATTGCAGGTACAAAAATAAAATGTTATGGGACTGAATAACTTTGAAACAGTCGATGAAGTAGGACAGTGTAGTTTATTTTAGTGTTTTCTATTTTACTAAAACACCACACAAAGTGAGATTGAACTAATTGAGAATATCATTTATTATTATAAATCATAGTCATACAATTAAAGGCCTCACTTGGTCGTCAAACTTCAATTTGCATTCACTTGGAAATTTGGTCTACTTTTTATTATTTATCATGGGTAACAAACAATATATACAAACAAATAACCAACAATTAACACAGAAATAATAAAATAAGAAATTAATGTACACCAAGTTTCTAGATATTTACTTGAAATGACCTGTACAAACTGCAGCATTTACACCTGCTGAGACTTTGAGGAAGAACGAAATTCTCTCTTAAGGCAATTGGAAAAAATAAATGTTGCTTTGCTGAATGTAACCTTTAGGAGATAACCTAAAGGGTCGTGTGGACCTGTGCAGAGGCTTCCGGGAAATTCTGTGGTTTAAATAACTTTCCGACTGATTATTATTTCAACCTTTTCCACCTTACACTGCCTCAGATAATCAGTTATGATGTCTGTATAGAAACTCTCAGGGTCAGTCATTATTTCTGTTAATGTTTTTATTTACATTCCTGTACATTTAGGCTTACACACATAAATTCATTTTCAGGATTGATTAGCAGCAGTGCCTGAGGTCAACCCACAAGAGGCGCTGTTGCCCTGCTGAATAGATCACAACACTTCAGCTTTGCTGCTTTCTTTGATAAATGTTTGATTGATGGTGTTGATTAACATTAACCTGATTACTTCCTCACGTTTAGTTGATGACTTGTTGTTGTTATAAAAACAAAATGGCCACTATTGTACAGACCCAACAGCAGTTAAACAGATAAATTAAGAGTTGATTCAGGTCGTAATAAACCTGGAGTCCTGTGTGTCAGTTGCACTCAGTCAAGCTGTTTGTTAGTGGAAATGGAAAAGAAGCATAAAATCTAGAGATGGATAAAACAATACAAAAGAGCTACAATTAGATTATATAATATTTTAAAATAAATATATAGATAATAGGCTTAAATCTAAATGGAATAATTAGTCTATAATTAACTTGTCAAATGATAAGAACACAGCAAAGAGCTGGGTGGCTTTTCACATGGGACATTTTGAGGACTATTGTTTTCCATTAGAGACGCTGATGCTGACATGACTTGACATTTTTCTGACTGGCTGTATTAAAGGTCTACACTTAAGCTTGAACCATAAAGACCTCAACAACAACATGATTCAACACTTTGTCATAGCAACTCCTAAAGCAATTAATTGAGATAAGTGAACCATACCTTTTTATTTCTATAATATGTATCATAGTACTAATACAAACATGATATAACTCAATTATACCACAAACACACAGCTACATTACAGGAGGTAAGAAGAGAAAATGAAGACAAGGTCACTGTGAACTCACCAGACCACTGAGTACCAGGGCTGCAGATAGCATTGAGGACACTGAGGTCATGTCCTTGGTTAAAAAAGAAATTGTAGGAATTTTATTGGTTTGTTAAATAACCTTAAGTTCAGTTTACACAGTGTAGAGTTATACATGGTGTAATGTTAGACGGGCATATAATTAAAATAAAAATAAGACTATTTTTAAGGCCAAGAAAAACCAATGAATGAATGAGTTCAGCATTTTACCTCTATAAGTAAGAAACAGCATAAAGACCACAGTGTAGGCGACTCTGGGATATATAGGCATATACTACTGCATTGAAAGTGAATTAATTATTGATAAAGTTTAGAGACTGGAGACTTTCTCTGTCGTTTATTTCAACAGTGGTCAGCAACTAAAAATTGTGCAATAACCTCTTATCTAGCCTATGTATTTTGTCTCCAGTGGAGTCATAAGCAGCAGCACTTTATAATGCCTATAAAGACAGCTGATACAGAACATAACAGCAAAATTGGGGACCCAGTGTTACTTGTATGCCTATGTGCTATATCTACTCCCTTTTCTACAAATTAATTTTTTATTTCTCTAGAACATATATTCCCAATAAGATGCATATTTTAATCATGGACGAATCTTTTATATATCAGCTTCTGTGGTATTTATTTTTATGTCATTAAGATAAGGCACCCTTTTATAAATTCTTTGTAAGTTGTAACTAATTGCTTAATAGCAAAAATCATTAACTAATGCTAGGTCAGTTAGCTCCCATTAATAAGTAAAACTTTAGTTTTGCCAGGCTGTAAAATAAAAAATTGTCTCGTAGGTGTTTATCCAGCAGCAGAAATATTTTTAGATCTGAATCATGAAGACCTTCTAAGGGATTCTTCCATTTCTGGACAAACCGGCAGCAAATCTGGACCCAAATCAATTTATTAACAACATATTAACATAAAACTGCAGACTTATTACAAAGTGTGAACCACACAAGCATATATTTATACACACACACACAGTCAATGGGATTTTTCCTCAACCTGGCAACCCAAAGCTTCTTTATTATTATTATTATTATTATTATTATTATTATTATTTTAAAGCATTAGTACATATTTTATTACACTTTAATAAATACACTTATAAAAGGTGACTTATCAGACACGTGGACTATCTTGCTTTCTTCTGCTTTTTATTCTATGCTCCGGACTTTATGTCTTATCACTCATGTCTTCTCACCTCCTGTGTTTCAGTCTTACGCCAATAAGAACATTTCAGTGTTTTCATCCGCTCGCAATGCTCTCCAAATTCAGCTGATATCCTGATCAATTGATCGACGAGGCTAAGGTGATAGGTTAGGTTTGTACCCGCTGCTGTTTCCACTGCGGGCTGGTGCGTTTGACCGCGCGCTAGTTTCTGTGGCGGCAGGGTGGTGAGAGAGACAGAGAGAGAAAAGAAAAGAGAGAAAAAAAAAAAAAAAACCTTCATGTGCGTGCGTCGTTTGTGAAAGTAGTTCCGGGCACTTAACCCAAACGGGGGAGAGTCCCGGATGTTGTCTCGGCCGCCGAGAGAAAGGCGAACGGGAGAAGGCGGAGAGAAGCTGAGGAGGGACGCCACGGCACCGCGGGCACACCGGCGAAGCTACGACTACGGCCGGCTCTTTGCACAGGACGATACCGCCGAGAGCACGGGACACTCCTGGGGAGCCTCTGCCAGCTGAAGAAGAGGAGGTGGGAAGAAGGGGAGGGGGCAGTTACTCTGAAAACTACCGTCAGGATTACAGAGAGCCACCGTCACAGCAGCTTTCACCCAGAGTAAGTGAGCTACACGGGCATGGAAGTTGAACTAGGGCCCACGAAATGGACGACTTTAACGGGGAAGTGAGCTGCACTGAAGTTCTGGGGATTGAGCCCGGTGAACAGGCCCTGACACAGGCGGGGCGTGCGGGGACACCTTTTATTAAAAAAAAAAAAAAA
>NW_023339740.1:17434850-17435228 GCF_004916995.1 Morone saxatilis | reverse complement strand
AAAAAAAAAAAAAAAATTCTCTTCTTCTCAGAGAAACCAGTGCGTGTTTCCCCCGTGGTCAGCGTTACTGCGAGCCCGGGTTGTGTTTGCTCTAACTCTCCCAAGTTGACAGCTCTTGCGTTAGCCGTCGCTAGCAGCCGCCGTGCAACCGGTGACAACCGACAGGGCAACTTTGACAGCTAGCTAGCCAGGTTTTTTTTCTGTGGTAGCCTGCTAACTTTAGCTGAGCTCTGTCGGTGCTTTCTCCTGGGCCAGGACTAGGTGTGTGCGGGTGTTTTTTCCCTCGCATTAGGTGGATATAATGACCTATCCCAGCCCTCCAAACTGCTATCGTTAGCTAGCTGTTTGGTATGTGAGACGTTGTGTGTGTGTGTGTGT
>NW_023339740.1:17430402-17434738 GCF_004916995.1 Morone saxatilis | reverse complement strand
GTGTGTGTGTGTGTGTGAACCCAGTGTCATTTGGCTTTCCTGCGTGCTCTGATGGTATTTGACTCACAGCTGTTGCAGTGTGTTTTTTTTCTCGTCTGTCAATCGTCTTGTTTCTCAGGCGGCTAATAAATTCCTGTAAGAAAATAATGATCCTCGTATGTAAAGCGGTCGACCTGTAACGAGAGGGGAAGCAGGGTTGTCATGTGGCTGGGCTATCAACAAGTGCAAAGCATGTTTCAGGTGAATTGTGTATTTTTTTTTTTTTATGCCCCTGAATGTGATCTTTGCGCTGCCTTCTTGCCTCTGGTGGTGGTATTTCCCTCGCTGATTCAACTGAGATGGCACAGGCGGCGTTGCAGTTCAAGTATTTGGTCCTGTGTTGCAAGACATTTCTCGGGGCATGCTCCTCTGGGCTTTGATGCCTTGCACCAGTTGGTGTGTGTGATCGAAAAGGACGGACAGACACTGATGAGTTAATGCTACGACTTTTAAAGTAAACAGCTGTGGCATGTGCGTGCAGCTGTATTCAAAACCTGTGCCCTTGCTTTCGTCCTGACGGGCCTTTTTTTTATTATTATTAGAGGATGGATGGACTGAACTCTTCATTTGCCCCGCTGTCAACTTGTGTAAGTTTTTATCAATGAAGTCACGCAGTCGTTTTTATTGATAGAGGTGCAAATTATTAACTAGTCATCATACACTCGCATGGTTAAGTTTACTCGGTCACAAAGCCAGCAGAGAGGTTGAATTTATGACTAAAACAAAACACTATAAATTCCCCTAGAACATCCCAACCCTGCCAGACCTTCTGCTCCAACTAACAAAATGCCCATAGCGTTAGTCAGCACCCACAATCAAAGGTCAGACCTGGTTTGCTTCTTAATCACCCATCCTTTAAATAGCAGGCCTACAGCGAGCTGTCTGGATCCAGGCTATCTGTGCATGCAGCTTCAGAGGACACATGGTGTTTTTGATGTTATGCCATCCAGGTAAGCAGAGCCAGAGGAGTTTAAATTTCTCGTGTTGTTTAAAAAGTCGTGTTTGTCCGTCTGAGGATCGTCCCTGCTCTGGTTCTTTTTCAAGAAGCTGTACGAAAGAAGTTGGATGTGCAGTTTATGTTAATCGGCGTTTTATTTCAGTGTCCCTTGTTCAGTCTGACACCGAAAGACATCTCAACTCCTCTGTGAGAACTACTTTGATCCTTAATGCCGTTTATAGAATTCAGCTTTTAAGAAAGAGTGGGTGTTTTTTTTACGTGCAATAAGTTAGGTCAACTCAAACCTATCTGAAATGCAGCATCAGAATAATTTGCATAGACAGCTGAAATGACATTTAGCTGTTAAAAGAATGGACCCGGAGCGCAGTCAATGCATGCTTTTTATAGATTGTGTGCATATGAATCACGGCACACACATTGTAAAATTGGTTCCTTAGAGCGCTACTTGTAGCATCCATTAAATTCTGTTAGTTTACAAGTGATGTGGTTATTCAGTTGACTTCCTGACTGAGGAGGCTCAGGCTGAATGGCTACTGTTTATGCATGTTTTTTTGGTGATTTCTAGGTGTTTTTAGCAATATGACCTCTTTGTTTGTTTGCTGTTTTACCTCAAATCACACCGAGCGGAGGATTTTATTGATCCCGTCTCTAAAAACTACCTCAAGGGTTTGATGAATGGACAAGTATAGAGGGAAAGTATAGAGGAGATTACCGATCTGTTTATTCACACAGTAACCATTTAAAAGTGTGAATGGGAGGATGTGATGCAGCTTCTCTTTAATGGTGGTTTCAGCCTGTAGCAGTCTATTGCCTAATGGTTTAAAGACACGACACCTGCCTCTCCAAGGTCCTCTTGTGATCTGTGTGTGTATGACAGCGATAGCACGTTGGTGTATCGAAATGACTTTGTCATCGTCTGTAAGAGACAAGGCACACGAAGCAACTACGTGGAAATAAATATTGACATTTCATCATCACCGTGTCACAGATAATGTTCAGCTTGGGGGTGATAGTGTATAATTTAATAGATTAAAGAGAATAATGGCATGATATGGGGCTAATTTGGATAGATGTCAAGGGTCAGTGAGCCAGAATAGTGGAGTGAATTTAGAACACGTTCCTACTTTTTGAATACAAGCTCCTCATTTGGAATTCAGGATGTGGCCCCGTGCCTAGCCCCGTCTCACTGAGAGGCTTTTTAATTTCTCCCCTTGTTGAAGTGATTATTCAAATGGCCATCCGTGAGATGCAGTTATCAGACTCCTGGTGCTGGTTGAGCCTGTGGCAACAGGAATGCCCATCACAAGCCCCCCCCTCACCGCCCTGTTTCGTTGGACAGCACCCAACAGGTACCCTCTGTAGCAACCCCTATTAGACGGCCACATCCTACCCCTCAGGCTGAAAACCTATTGTGTTATGCGATTGGCAGATGGCAATTTATTCACGAGGACGGCTGATACAGTTTTTTGGCACGGTGTAGTGGTGATGCTGTTGGTCAAAGGCCCCGTGTTTAGTATTTTTATGACGACTTATATTTGGTCTGAATCCAAAGTGGGCTTGTTTCAGTTCCTCTCTGCTCTCCAACGTGAAGTTATTTTATGTTGGAGTTTCTTTCTCTTCACTTCATCGCCCATCATCTTGTCCTTCAGTGAGTTTTTCACCTTGGATTGGGCAGGAAAAAACAGAATCTTCTTATTTTTTTTAAACAGCTGTTTACTTTGCGCGGAGGCTCGGCCGTCGTCTAATGCAGCTCAGGCCAAACGACTGGACAGGTTTGTTAGAAATGTCTCCCCCTACTCTGCTTATATCCAGTGTGAAGTTTTGCTCTCATGGAAGCCGTGGTGGTGAGGAGGGACAGGCTCAGTCTTCATTAGCAACGCCTTGCATCACTAGAATGCAGATGAGCTATGAAGCCATTCATCTGCTGGAAATGCCTCCCTGATTCCAATTTGAATCTTGTTTGCAGTCACATTGTGTGAGCCCACTTCTCCATGTTAAAGAAGTCTCTTTATGTGAGAGATCAGAGGGGGATAATTGCACTTAAGTGAACCTCATTTAGTGCTGGCCAGAGCAATTACTGTAACTGCAGTTGTAGCCGTTTTTGGGGCCTGGAGCAGCTGTCATTGAGTCTCTGTAGCTGAGATATCAAATGGTGAATAGAATGACATTGGCATGGCATCATGGGAATGGCAGATCCTTGGATGGATTTTAATTAGTTTATGCAGGTTTTTGCACAGCTCCTTTTTTTTTTTTTTACCCGAAGAAAGGCGTAATTAAAAATGAAAATGACAATTAGAAATGCATTATTTTAGTAATGATTGAAAATAAATGATTCTCAAGGTGCCGTAAGGTGAAAAAAGCCAGCACTCTTTCTTCAGGCAAAACCCCCTGAGCTTGAGGGAGATGTTTTATCATTAATGTTATTCAGGAGCCAAATTTTGAGTTTTGCTCAGCTGGGTGCTTTAATCTATTTTTGCTGTAAATTAATGAATTTTTAAAGAGCCCCTCGCTGGATACGGGTGGATGTGGGAATGCAGCGCTGGTTCAGTTTTCAAACGAGCCTCTACTCCACCGTCACCCCCCCACACACACCCCACACACCCCTTCATCACCCACCCTCCGCACGGGATGGAGAGAGAGAGAGAGAGAGAGAATTTACCGAAGCACTACACTTTCATTTTTTATTCATCCAGCAATACACTGCCTAGTTCTCCTCATCCCACCTCCTCCCAGTCTATTGAGTTGAATCTGTCAGTGAACTAGTCCTGTATGCTCCAATTCACGTCCTGGGTTGGAGTTGGATGCGGACATGAATTAGTGAGGGAAGCATGTGATGTTTAATTCAACTAGTTCGTTGCCTAATATTATTGGCACATTTGCTCAGATACATGTTTTATCTGAAAGTGTTTAGCCATTTATTTCCCTAGTCTGACTAAACAGGGCGCCTGTGTCTGCAGGGGAACCACTGTAACTACTCACACTCGAGCTTGCTGGGTAAGTTTAGAAAGTGTAGGAGCGCAGGGCGGGGTGGGGGTTGGTGGGGGATTGGCAGCTCCTGTAGCGCATGGTGGTTTCTGTGACTCATCCCGGCCTTGTGGTAGCAGAAAGACCAATACATTTTGTGGCAAGTCTATTATGAGTGTTAGGTCTGATCTTATCGTCGAGCCTAGAAACGGGACGAGGTGTTAATATCGGAACCAGAATCAGAAATACTTTATTGATCCCCAGGGGAAAATTTGTTCCTTTGATATCCACAGAGGGGGGAATTTATTTTATGTGTGTTGTTGGTTGTAGCGTGTTAAATGTGCAAACGAGATCAGGGCTTACAAAGTCCCTCCA
>NW_023339740.1:17415645-17430356 GCF_004916995.1 Morone saxatilis | reverse complement strand
GTAGTGTACATTGCAGTCATGTCATAAGTCATTTGAGATTTGACTTACTCAGGTGCCAATGAATAACCAGGTCCTAAATGAATAAGTCTGGTTTGACTTTTTAATGCCCTAAAGAATTTGATAATTCATCATGTTGTGTGCTTTGTCCTTGAGTTTTGATAGGCTCTCAGTATCAGTGTATTTCTCTGAAGGTTTTTTTGTTCTTTACTCAGTAGAAGCAATTGATATGCTTATATGATTCACACTCTTAGGAGACTTTGGAGCTGTGTGCAGTAAGAGAAGCTCGCTAAGCTGACACAGCTTAAGTAATAAGAACGGGGCTCTCTTCATAGTATTTGGTATCTGTTTTAATCATTACTGTGGCTCCTGTGGCAGATACAAAATTCACTTCTAGGTAAAACAGAATACCCAGACGTGGTTATAGTATAGAAGAGATGGGGCCCAACTGTCAGTTTTGAATGGGGAAATGGTTGTGTGGTAGCACCACTAACTGGTTAAACAACGGCAGCCACAGAGCTGTTATTTCAGGACAACTTCATAAAATGATGTTACCTTTAGCTCCCTGTCTGGGTACTGCATGCATTCCTCTGCAATTTAGAGGTGTTACAACGGCAGTGACAAGTGTAAAGTCGGCCATAAAGCAGCCATGATTAAATATGATAATCTCCCTGCTTTGTGAGGCAGTGGTTGGTGCATGCGTATGAGCGTAGGTAAACACTGGATGTTGTGTACAGTTCACCAGAACTTTAGATATACTGACTCTCTCAAAGAGATATGAACGTTGTCAGCTGCACATTTACAGCCGAGGAGTGTTACCAAACTGGAGCCAAAGTGAATAAAGTTGTTGTAGAGAGACTCTAAATCACCTGCCGAAGATGGTCAGTAATGTTTGGTGTCATAACTTCTTTGTAAAATGTATTTTCTTGTTTACCGCAGTATTGGTAGCCTTAAAGGAAGTGTGCAATGCAAATTGCAATATGGTTGTCCCTTACAGGCTTATTGGCTTATTGGCTTATTGCCGTGTACTGTGTGTGTTTATTGTGCAGCAATGTAGTAACGGTGAAGACATTTTCCTCACAACAATCTGGAGACTCGGAGAGCAAAGTCAGAAAGGGTCAGGCTTAATTAAGTCCACAGTCCTAAGCCTGCTTAGTAAGGTTAAACAGTGGAGTCTTGAGGACGTGGTTTACTGCCACATCACTCAAACTCATCCTCTGCTGGCTGCTGCCAGACTGATCATTTGTTGTGAAATCACAAGACATGGCACGCGTCAACAGCCTTGTGTCAGTTGATCAGACCTGGAGGCTGTGTGTGGCTCCTTCATTTGCTTTGTGATTTCAGACGATGTTAATGTGGGCCGGTCCAGAAATAGCTTCATGTAGAAGTTGGAGACGTTGTGATGTGGTGTGTGAGGCTCATGATCTGCAGCGGCGAGTGCCAAGTTGTGCAGATGTGGTGTTACTTGGGAAGGAGCTGTGGTGGATTTGTTAGACACGATGATTTAACACTTCTTCTGCGTCACAGTCCTCTGCGTGCTCAGCAGAATTGCCTGTCAGAACCTCTCTATTGTCGTCATTTGTCGTTTTTCTTTTTTCGCCGTGTGAAACCTGATGGATTAGCCTTAGATGTAGTACTTGGAGTCTCCGTCTGTGATTCAGAAAAACCCGAACAGAAGCCAAGGATGCTCTCTGTGGAGTTGGAGGAAATGTTGATCTGTGTGGACCAGGGAACCCGCACAAATGATGACTCGCTCTTACCCCATCATTCCCACCCCATCCCTCTTTCTTCCCACCGCACGGAGTTGGTCTCTTGATTATCGTTTCTTTTCGTGTCCTCACTTTCTCTTTATCTCTGTCTGCACCACACTCTCCTGTGCTCTTCACTTAGCAAACAACACGTCTGCAGAGAATTCAGAAGAATGCATCTTGTTACTCAGATGAGTCATACTTCCTCTGGCCTGCATGCCTCTCCCTCAGGGTGGATGAATGAGAGGGCGGGGAGGTTAGCTGGAGGAGGGGCTCAGTGGCAAAAGGGAACATGGTCTGTGCCAGTTGCTCAATGGAATTAAAAAAAAGCATTAGGGTTGGTCACAGGGCCTGAGACGTGCATATCAGCACCATCTCAAAATGTGGCTGTCCCTAGGTGGCCGTACGACTGACTGTTTTCACCAGGATGAGTCACCGCCTTCAAAAAGTTACTGTTTGGAAACCTCAGGCCCAGATCCGACCCCACAAGGCAGCCACTCTGCCAAGGTGCTGTGGCCCTGGGAGGAAAGCCCGGGGGCCTCGGCTCTGGAGAGGAATGAGACTGCACCTGCAATGTGAGAAATCTGTCTCTGCCTTACTGAAGGAAATTTGCATGGTGGGACGGAAATGACTGTAGTGGAGTTCGTATGCTGTTCCTAAGCTTAAATGTTCCTCAGGAGGCCTGGCTGCGATGTAACTGTGCGTGTGTAGACGTATGATACAGTTCAGTGTGTAACACTCCAGTTTTTTAATTCCCTAAACTTCTACATCCAACATTGCTTAATATCACATTATACCACAAAATGCACAGAGATGAAAGTAAACTTTATCTTTATAACACTGATTAAATTGTATCAGTATACGATTAGGGCCCTGTCAGCTCTAGCTCTCTGCCATACCTGCTCTGCTTGGTCCCCTGCCAAAATCTATGACTCACAGGAGACTGAATGACCTACTTTTTAAGTCTTCTAGGAGTGCCAGAAGATCTTTGTTATTTGCAAGACAATACAGTGGGTAAATATAAGTCAATTAAAATGCACTTAATGCACCCATTTTTGGATTTAAGCACCTAAAGGCTGTGTCAGCATGGCAGCCACCTCAGAGGATTCCCTTTATTATCACAAGCAGAGAAGATACATAGTAAACAGTTGAGCTTTGATATCTCATTAAAAGGAAACCGAGTTTAAGGCCACACTGGCTCTCATCAAGCCAATTTAAAAATATAACTCATTTAAGTGCACTCATAATCCTGCAATATCTGTGTGATTTTGTACCACACAGTCCCAGTTTATCCAGGTTGTCAGAGATTATGGTTTCTACATGTAGACAAAGCATTTATCATGAATCAGTGAAAGTGGCCTCAAGGCCTAGTCGCTTTGTTTTGGTAATGATAGAGTTTTGGCTGTACTGAGGAGGTAAAGTTTGAACAGTTGCTCTTAAATATTATGTGGATTAGGATGGGAGATGAAAAAGTTTGGGTACAGAAGCAGTCTCCAAATGCCTGCTTTACAGTTTGCCTACCTCTGAAAATAAACCGAGGATGGGATCAAAGGCCATAGGATCACTCAGATGGTTTGATGGTTTTAGTTGCTTTTTGATTGGAAAAAGATGCCGCTTTGCAGCGGATGGAATTTCCACTTTAATCGCTAATTGCCGTTTTTCGGTCGTGTTGTCTCTCATTGAAGCAGAAACAAGCTGTGCAGTTGAATGTGGTGTCTTGGCTGCTCTTTTCCCTTCTACAAGGCTCGGCTGCTTTGATATGTCAGTTTTGTTTTAGTCTGCCGCCTTCGTCTTGACACGATTGGCCCCGCTCGCTCCGACCTCCTGGAAACCCCCCGGCATGCCCGCCCCAGGGTGTGTGTTCAGTCATTTATTCGGCTTCCTCTAAAAGACTGCCATGCCTTCACTTCCCTGCTAGTTTCCCTCCTCTTATTAAGATGCAGAAGGCAGCGTTTGGTCTGAAAGGCTTGGTGCTGGGGTGGGGGGTGGGGGGGTTACTGGTGTGTACAGTGGGGGGTTAGGGAGGGGCTATGAGCAAGGGGACTTTAACGCCTTAATGTGCACTGTACAGCCCAGCCACACTCCAGCTCAGTTCTGCAGGCAGCTTGCAATGCTGTGATTTCTGCAGTTTTTTTCTTTGACTGCCAAGTCCAGTCGAAGAAAGTCTGAATGACGCTCTGACAAAAGTGACTATAATTGGAGAGGAACAAATTATTAAGTTTTGGTTAATGCTGATTGCTGCTTGGGTTTATGCCTGATAATCCCTATTTAGTCATCCGAAATGACTGCCTTTTTGAAACCTCTTTTTTTTTTTTTTTTAATCTCGTCTGTTCTCCAGTGAATTTTGTCATGTTTTTGCTCCTTTGTAAGAGGTCCCAGTGGTGAACCACTTTTACCGCCACTGTGGCATTTTGATTTTCCTTTTTTGTTTTATCAAACGTTTAGCTTTCAGTGAAATCCTCCCGGTGCTTTTGTTAAGACCAAGCATAAAATGTCTGTCCACTTGCCCGCCTATATACTATACACAAAGCGTGTCCTTGTATGTGCTGATTGTGTGGTTTGGTGCAGTGTTGCTACTGAACCGAGAAGCGTGGCTACAGATCAACGCTGGTGCTTCTATTTTTCTGTTACTGGGTCGTGCACAAAATCTGGTCGCACCAAAACATTTGCTTAACACCACACGTTATTTGGCACAGAAGCACACATATGTTTCTCAGTCACAGGACATGGTACGAGTTGGATCAATGAGTTTTAAAGTCACATTTTTAAAAGCATGTCAAGTCGAGATCACACACAGTGCTGCACAATGGACACAAAGTGTCTCTTAAAGTGTGTTAAGAGGTCCTTTTGTATTTCACACACAAAGCTGCCAATAATTGAATATGACTTGATACAACTTGATTTAATATAGTCGCAGCAGTTGCTGTGACTACTTTTGTATTTCTCAACTAGAATCATCTCTGTCGCCAGCTCAGCATCTTATTTTGGGTCCAGTTTTATTTCAGGCTTTGGAGACATATTTGGAGATGGCACTATAATCTTGATATCAGTCGGTTTCTATTGTATGTTTCATTTTTATGTAGCTCAAGCTTTTGGCTGCGCTCGTATGATCTGCCACGATCGGTGTAGAGTGTGCAGCACGCCGTCTAGTTTCTGCACAGAGGCGGTTGTCTGTAGGCAAAGGAGAGCAGAGTATCTTGCACACGGCAGATACGTGCCTTTAGTTTATTATGCACACCTAGGTCAAACTAATGCTGTCACAGTCCTGCAGTGAGTTCTTGTTACATGAAGGTTGTGATATTCAGTATTTTGTTCAAACTATTTTAAGGGATGTGAATCATCTTAGAGGATGTAGTTTGAGGTTGTTGTGAACCGTATTGCAGCATACAGAGTGTCTATTGTGGCCTACTGTCATATGAGCCAAAAGTAGCTTAAAATAACTTTTTAAAAACTATTTTTATATTTGTATACTTTCCCTAATTTTAATTTAAATATTGCGCTACAATTAACACTGTGGTCACTTGGTTAATACCTCACAGCCCTGTAATGCATAGACTACTGCGCATTGATGAACACAAAAAACAGCCTGAATCAGTCAACAGTTTGAAGTAAAATACACAAGATTGAATTTTTATGGTGTTAATCTCCATTTTAAAAAAAAAAAAGGATGTAAGAGAACCTATAGAAAATGGATCAAAGATTTCTTAATTCTACAAAACTAGCAGTAGTTGAACTATAATCCTATGTCATACAGTAGGTTTATTTTGGGACATTCATTGTTAAGAAAATCACCTAGGTAACTACGCTGAACTTTTTAAGATTTCCAGGATTTCAGCAATGATGACACATGAAGTTCAGTTTGAGTAAGAGGGAACCACATGTTGTTTGTAGGCTATGTGTTGCTATGTGTTGCTGTTGTCGCACTAGGGTTCCTATGACGTCAGCACCACTCAAACCACCACCGTCACCACCTTCACTTCGCTTTCAGATTGACAGTGAGCACATTTTGAGGTAATTTATTCTTGCGCAACAGATTGCAGTTTCGCAGTGATCTCACCCTACACGTGTGTTCATTGTGTTTACGAAGAGACCCTACCCCCTTTCTAGTAGTTCTTTGAATCTGACAGAAGTGGGACCACAAGCCAGCAAAGTTTGCTTTGTGTTGTGGCCTTAAATCACCCTGGTTGTGCCTGATTTTGCAATAGTCACTTGTTCCCTATTTATTACATTTGTTCAAAAACAGTATCCTAGTAGTAATGTAATGTCTATAATAGTGTATTATCTCATCCTAATAATGCAGAATAACGCAAAAATGCAGCTTTCCGAGAATATGGATCTGAAAGTCTTGAAACAAAAATAATGTCCAAGTTCTCATTTTTAATTTCTCTTTATCAAATGTGTCTGCTCAGTAAGCCCTTATATACTTATGAGTCACAGGGGAGTGAGTAGGATTTTCCTTGTCGATATGACGCAATAAACGGATTTCAAACTGCAAAATTAGACTTTTCCCAGCAGCAGAATGTGCTCCTTGATTTCTATTTCAAAGAGATATGGCCAGGATATAAATAAGTTCAACTTTTCCAACATTTGACCTTTTTATATTCCATAGTTTCCAGGTCATTGTGGCTTCGTGTTATTTTATCAAAGTGAGGTCTGAGGTCAGTGGGAACAGTACAGGTCAGGAGCTCGTATGGGTCTCTTGTTTCTTTACAGTGACTCACGGCACATGATGCACCACTTTCACCATGGGAGTCATCCTGAACAAAAGTACCTATTTTGAAGAGGACCAAAAACGAAACATGCACGTTTCCCCTCTTTTTTTCCCCTTTTTTTTTGGTTTTGCTCTTTTTTTTTTTTTAGTCAAGTATATGACACTTACTCATCGCTGACCAAGAAGCAAACACACTTCTTGTTCTCGTGGTTAAATTTGCAGTTGTGACAGAGCATGTGGTACTACCAGAACATGCTCATCTTTTTAAACAATTTATAACACCAACTGGTCAAATTAAAGAGAAATGGGCAGTCAGTAATTCTTTCAGAGAGGTTTTAACAGAACAGTTGCACTCCACATGCTTGTCAACAGTCCAAAATCTTTTGGACTGTGGTTCTCTGTGATGGCACTTTGCTAGAGCTCTTCTCACAGGCCAGCACAGCAATGGGGAGCTTTATTGACTTGTCCCTTCTAATGCTGCTTTTTAATTATCGGGCGATAATGGACAGAGATCATATCAAAATATTTATTAAACATAAAAAAAAACACAATATGAAGTTAAACAAACAAATATTTATCACAAATCTCTATTTATATCAAATATTTTTATTTTTTTACGAGCACATTATGCTTTAGGGTTGCAAAGAGATAATATGTCAATTATTCTTTGTTGATAGATTAGTTGTTTAGTCTATAAAAAGGTCAGGAAATAGGCAAACATGCCCACAACATTTTGGTAATGTCTTTATTTTGTGTATAACCAGCTGCCAAAGCCCAAAGATACCACAACAGTATGATACATCACTTGACTAATCAATAGGTCGACTAGTTTTTACATCTTAGAACAAAAGAAGAACAGACGAAGTCACTTAAGTGATCTCATTAGGAGAGTTCAGTCGTAATCTGATTCTCAAGAAAGATGGAAGTCTGGAGTTTTGAATGATCACCCTGCTGAAGCTGTCTCATAAATCTGACTGTAATAAAATCAAAGAGAGTAGTTGGGAGACCATGACATGCACATAAAAAAAAGATGATCATCGGTCTTAAGGTGTGTCATCTCTCGGTAGGAATGAAGAATGATGGCACTGTAACACTCGTGGTCATATCCTTCTCAGCTGAGCAGACTTGATTGTTAATGCACTGGGAGGGGAGCAACACACTGCAAGGTACACTTCTGTTTTTCAATTTATTTCCTGCATATAGATATATTTAAACATGAATACTGTGCAGTGTAAATTCTTTCTGGTGAAGTATCTTTGTGTTTGTTTGTGTGTACGTGTGTGTCTGTGTATATATATATATATATACTAAATGTGGTGTGGTGTGTGTGTGCTGTGGGTATGGCCTGTTTTAAGACAGCCTGCAATGTTTTTGCCTGGCCTTGTGTTCTTGGGGCCCCAAGGCTGGGAGCTCTTCTTCTGCAAGATGAAGTGAAGCCTCTGCAGAGGCAGCAACTGGGGTTTCTGTTTCATCCTCCTCTCATTCTTGCTCTGGAGCCAAGACATGCAAATCCGCTGTAACATGCGAGCGCAGCCTGTGTGGTGGTGGGGGTGGGGGTGGGGTGGGGAGCCGAGAGAGGGGAGAACTCAGGAATTAAAAGTGGAGAAAGGGAAGGTGGGAGGTAAAAGGTGAACACTCGCAGACAAGCAGAGCACAAGAAATTTAAGGGGGTTTAGGAAGGGTTATGTCCAGTGAATGTTGGAATGACAGGAAGTCTTTGCTCTCAAATCTAAAACATTCATTAGCCCGCTGCGGCTTGCTTTCTTCCCTTCGCTGCGATACATCGTGGTAAAGATGCAAATGGTGGCCACGTTAATTAGCCGTTCTTTTTACAGCCCCCCGACCAGCAAGAACTGGTTGGAAGAAAAAAAAAAAGGGTGCATCATCAACAACGACTTTAGCAAATGTAACAAGCTTTTGTAATGGATGCAGCTGTAAGTGTAAGCATCCTAAAAAGCGTGTTGTCAATGTAATTCCAGGTTGGGATTTTTTTACAGTTTACTACAAAGAGGTAACAAGTGAACTCACTCCATAGCAACAAAACATTTTGAGTGACGTTATCTTCTGAGGACAAAATAGATCAACACTAATAGTTTCAGATAAAATCACAGGACTGATTCAGTTTTTCCCTCGTGTATACTTATTTAGCTTCCATTAAAACTGGATATTAGATCTAATGATTTATGAAGGTAGCTAAATACAGTGCTGAGTTGGCGATTGACAAAGTGCAGCAGGAATATTTTCCCCGGCCATCCACACCCGCAAGTCTGTCGGTCGCATAAACCCCATTAGTCTGTGCCGTGCTGTCCAATAGCTGTGTGAAATGTGATTTTATTCACTCGTAAGAATTAAATCCCCAGTCACTGTTGGGGTGGTTTGGCTTCTGTCCTCCATCCAATAATGTAAAGCACTCAAGACTTTTGATGAGCTCTGCAGATCGATTGGAGGTTAACAGCCACTTCACATAAGCTGAGACCTACAATATGTTATGGGGTCTTTAACTATTCAGGGGCACAGCAGTAAGGTTTTTTTTTTTTCCCCAAATAGACACAGATTCTGTAAGATCCAGAGACTAAAAGTACAGGAAGTAACTCCGAATCCTTACGTGCATTTGACACCACATTTCAAGAACCATGAAGATTAGGCAAATGAGACTGATAATGGATTAAAAAGCTTTGTCTGAGGCAACAACAGAGTGGTTTTGTTTTTCCTGGTAATGCCATGTTGTGTGACACAAGGAAAAGGAGATGTAGTGCAGAGGTGGAAAAGGAAAATACCAGAAAGAGGAAGTAACAAGTGACAACCAGTGTGTTTTCAATGCTGAATACACAGGTGTACTGTAGAGTCTAAGGCTTGTATTTGACTGGAAAAGCATATCCAGAACTACAAACTCCATGCTGTTTTTGGACCACTAGAAAGAAGTACGTGGAAGACTGAGAATATCTGTCACATTTCATGGGGAATTAGTCCATTAAATCAATTAGTTAGCTGCTTTTCTAGTTTAGTTGATGTGATATATTATGGTAAACTAATTATCTTTGGGTTTTGGAGACTGTTGGCCAAACAAATAAGGCATTTGAATAAGTAAGAAAGTACAGTGGGTATTTTATATTCACTGACCAATTAATAAAAAACAATGATTTATTGATTAATTGAGAAATAATCTTTAGTTGCAGCCCCAGTTTGACACATAGACCATAAAGTAGTATTGGGCTGGTCAAAAACTGATCAGTGTTTACTTGTGGACTTTTTTTTTATATATGTATGAGTGTAACTGACTTAACCAATGTTTAAAAACAAGCTATTTCAAAAGTTGGGAGGCAGCTGTTGACCCTTCATGACCAATA
Source organism: Morone saxatilis (assembly GCF_004916995.1). Lineage (NCBI taxonomy): Eukaryota > Metazoa > Chordata > Actinopteri > Moronidae > Morone > Morone saxatilis. The sequence continues at coordinate 17,420,553 of NW_023339740.1, read as the reverse complement.
TTATCAGCTAGAGATAGAATTAAATGTCAGCAACCCACACAGTTCTTCACCTTTCCTCCTCTGAAATTAGAGTTCCCCACTGGAAACACCACAACCAATATCACAGTTGTAGTACAGTATCTCCTTCTGCTCCTTTCCTCCCTGTCTGACTACACATTCAGTTTGTTGCCCGACTGCTTCTCCATGCTGAAAACATGACGGTTTAAGGACCTACAGAGATTTTTGCATGTTGTACCCAACAGTGTTACGAGTTGGTGCTGAACCTTTTTTTTTTTTTTTTTTTTTTTTTTTATAAAAACAAGTAGCTACTAAACTCACACGATCTTTTTCATAATGTATGTTTGAACACAAATGCATACATTAAATCTCATTTAAGCATCATGCTACATTGTAGCCCATCCTTCATGGGATTAAAAGACCACAAAAACATCAGTCAGGCCTACAGTGCACCACTTCCATTGTACAAAGATTATTCACTCCTAGCGATTGTCTTACTGTTTTAATTGAACTGCAAAATAAGTATATGAAATATTTTTATATTACTTTTCTTATGTGGTGTTCTTATCTACCATTACGATATTCTATAGCAATGCTGTCAAACCTAAACAGTTGTGTATTTTAAGGGTATATATTGTTGTAACTACAAATTAGTCATGTTTTGGCTTTATTTCCAGCTCATTTGTGACTTGTGCCCCAAAAAAAGCGGGTAGCAAATCCATCATTTGCCTAAAAGCCCTTTATTCAGAGGCTTCAGAGGTTGTGTGCCACTATTTTTGAGAGACTGTAAATCTTGTCTGTCAGTTAAGTAGTGGAAGCCAAAAACTTTTGACTCTAGGCCTAACTCACGTGTCTGCCGTTTATTATGGTAAATCCTCGGGTTTTGTGATGACCTATTGTGGATCTTGTAAGGCAGTAACCACACAGAGATGAATCCATTTTTTTGCCAGGAGGTATTTTGACTGCAGAGCTTAAACCAACAATGACTGCTTCTACCTCCCCCCCCCGCCCCCTTCATCCACACCCAGATAAATAGCAACATTGTCTCCAGGAAACCAAATTAATTGAAATTATCTGGAACGGAGCAGGGTGAAGAGAACAGGTATAGACACCGACAGCTGTCCGTTCCATGTGAAAACAAATTCCTGGTCTGTTGTACAGCACTGTAGACAGTCTGTTTTACTCTACTGCTTCTTTCCTTAATCAGCAGTAGACGAAAACCAAGCTGCCCCCAAATTACCATGGCAGTCATCTGGAGAATGCCCAAGGAATTTATTAGCCTGTATAAACACAGACAATTCCTGGTGACGTAAGACGGCGCTGGTTAAATTCAACAGCTGATTGGAGGGCTTTCCTACTGTATTCTGCAACACTGCTCAGTCTGTTGCTGCGGCTAATGTTCACTGCACGTCTTCTCAGGTATGTGATGTATTTTGATCAAGCAGATGATTGATTACTCAGGTTACATTACACTTTGCTTTGTGTTTGTATGTACACATAAGCTGTTTGTGTGTGTGTGTGTGACCTACACATTATGTGTTTGACAGAGTGATTGAGCCTGGAGGTCAAAAATGTGACACCAAAGCAGAAGATGGAGCACCAAGCAAATACGAAACTATTGACCTGTGACTTCTAATTCCTCTAATATGCGCTGTGCTGTGTTGTTGTGCAACTTCCAATGCAGGCTGCATTATCGCTCAGGGGAAAGGTGCATGGATTTATTGCAGGTGGCCACCCCTCAGCAGTATGCCTTGAAGATCGGGATCATAGTTTAGTGCTATTTCCGGTGAAGCTTTTGCACTCAGTAGACTTGCATACACCTTACCTTTGTCACGTACATGTTCACTCATGTAGCCTCGAGTGTTTATGTGTTACATGTTAAAAAGCCATGTCTCAGTGAGAGTGGGAGAGCATACACGCTGCATGTTATCAGTGGGCTGTGTTATTATCTGCAGGTACAGTATGACTCCAGCAGCATTTTAAAGAGCCTGTACGGAGGCACAGTGAACCAGTGAAATGGGACGTGAGGAGTCAAAGAGCAGCGCTTCAACAGCTTAATGATGTAGAGGCATCCAGCTCTGTCAGGCAGTAAACTCTTTAATATGCTGTTAATTATTTCTGAGAGATTGAATATTGATTAAAAAGCAAAATGGTTTTAATTATAACTCCAGCTCTAGTGCCATCCTAAATGAAGATGATTTTAGGCTTTACGTGAGAGGAACATCTAACAAATCTACCAAACCTCAAGCTATTTCAACTTTGTTTGAATTTCGTTTTTACTTTGTATTTTGTGGGTTTGAAATTGAGCGCTCTGTCTCAGTGTTGCCAGTATTACAGCTCCTTCTCTCAGCTCCAGCTTCAGAGCTGCCAATGCTGATCCACTGTCTGAATTTGAAATTCATGACCTGATTTTTGCTCTGTGTAGCACTCTCAAAACATGCATTGCCCACCCATGTAATTCCTTTAAACTACGCTTGGGTAATTCTTACATGGTTTCTTTTTTAACAGGTCTGTGTTGCGCTTGAAAATTAGGCTCATACACGGTTGTTTCTGAGAGGGATCACATGGACACATTTAACCATGCCACGTTATGTTTGAGTTGAATAAGAGGACCAAAAAATCTCCTCTTTCTGAGCTGAAAGTTTACCGTTTTATCTTTAAAAGTCCAAGTTTATTATATTTATGTAGACAATTAAACATGAGTCATTAATTAGACCTACCAATCTTTTGTAATTCTCATCTCATTAAAATATTTTAACATGCCTGTCATTCAGGGTTCTGGGGCTAAACATTTTTTATTATGAAAAATTATTTAAAATAATTATGAAAATAGTACATCTTATGTTACTGACTAAATCCTGTCTCAGTAACTACTGACGAGATATACTGTAGTCCCAGGTGCACCAATGCTTTTCTGAAGAACTTTCTATGGCCAATGGATAGCTTTCATATTCCAGGCAGACAGACCCAAGCTTGCCTTAGCTCACTGCTCGCCTCAGAGACTGGCTCAATATTTAACATCGACATTGAACTGGATCTAGAGAATGCAGATGAGGATAGGCTCTCAAGATTGCCACCAAAACGTTTGGCCTGCCAGTGCCTTAAGTGGTCTATTTGTGATTCAGCAGCAGGATCTTGCTGGCTGCCAGGCTGGCATGGACTCAACCTCCTAGGGGGAGTGTGTTAATGCGGGCCCCCAGGCCGTGGGACTGGGGTAATTGGGTTCGCATGGTCGGTGTCAGGGCACCCCTGCCACCTCCAAAACAAAGGCCACCTCCCAGGCAAGCTGTTGGGGACCGAGAGACAAACCCCTCCTGATCACTGCTCTGATTCACTGGAAATGCTTATTCAATTACTAGAATGTTGTATGTGTTTTTTTTTTTTTTGTATTGACCTGCAGATTGCTCAGTGAGCTGAGGGCCTTGTGCTTGTGTGTGCTCCCTTCATCTGCCTAGGTCTCTCTGTGTCCCTCTATCTATATATACACATCCCGCCCACCGAACCCACATTAACAACGAAAGTGGCAGACTGCTGAGAGCATCTCTCTAATATCTCTAATATCTAACACTGCTGCATCTATTCACATTTCCCTCCTGGTCGGGGTGTCTCTGCCTTCAGGGGTCACAAACCTTGTTGCTGGCTTTGTGGCCTCTCCAGACAGCCTGAAGCGGCTCAGTTGATCCACAGCCAACTCCCAGATCTTCCATTACTCTGATCCTCTGTCCCTCTGCCTGGTCTGCCTGCCTGTCTTCCAGTTTGTCTCCAGCAGCTCGATGCTGTTTCTCTTTACCACTCACTTAGAAGACCTCCCTTTGTTTGGCACTGTCTAATAAGACAAAGGTGTCTCTCTTGCCTTTTTAAGGTTCAGTGGGTTTAAAGGAACTCAGGGTCTAGCTTTGCTTTGTTGACAACTCTCTCTGCTCCGCGTTTAACTGCCCCACAGCCACAGTTGCGCTCCTGATTGATTGGCAGAATAATTATGGACTTGATTTGTTCAACCACAGGCGAAGTGGGATTGAGGGAGTAGGGGAGCAGAAAGAGCATGTATACCATTTTTCTTTTTTAAGAGCACAGCAGAGAGGTCTGCTTGCCTGCATCTTAAAAACCAACTTTAACACAACATAGCCCACTAATAACACTGACACATAGATTGCACTGTAAAACACAGACACTCTTGCACATTCTGTTAGCATCGAGGAGGCCCCGGTTGGCGCCCGGCTCGGCTGTAGGCTGCAATAAGATGAACAATGTGCTCAGCCGCATGACCGGTGAAGCGATAATTGACACATCCTAAAAATGCAAGTAAGGACCGGGTTATTAATGCTTTCTTCCTGGGGGTGGTTTCAGCTGAACCATTAAGCCTTTAATTGAGAAGGAAGACTGACATTAAAAGCTGTTGCCTTGGTGCTGCCGTTACCTACTTCTTGTTTTTTAATGAAGATGAGGCTTATGGTAGTTCGCTGCATGATTACAGAGCTCACGTGCAATCACAATACTCACACACACTGCTATTTTAGTTTGAGAGGTTTCAAAAATAACTCCTAACTAAGTCCTTCGCCTCCAGGGCTGGAAAAAGTGATGAGTCTCCCTTTTGACTGAAGGGCAGGTGAGCAGAGTTCCCACCCCTCCCTGTTTATCCCCCTTGCAATCTCTAGGAAAACAAGGGCTTCTCCCACGCTGGATATAAAGCTGTTGATATGGAAGGTATGACCCGGGTTTCGGTCGAGAGTAAAGATGCCAAAGGCTTGTTACCAGGTTACATCACTGTTGTTGTTGTGAGTGCGTGTGCCAAATCTTCAGGCATAACACAGGGAGCACGCTTAGCGATTCCCCTCCCTTTTGCCAAGTTACCATCACACTACAGGAAGATTCTTGTCATAATAAGCTCACTTTCTTTCTCTGTCTCTCTCT
>NW_023339740.1:17396397-17415545 GCF_004916995.1 Morone saxatilis | reverse complement strand
ATGTATGTGTGTGTGTATATATGTGTGTGTATATATATATATATATATATATATTGAAAACATTCACAGTATTTGTAAAGAAATTAATCCATAAAAAAATCTTTTAAAAAGAAAAGATTTCATTTATTCTGATTTTCTACTGTGTTTATAATTAAACTAGATCACCTCAATAAAAGACAACAGCCCTAAAACCTAAAAGAAAAAAAATCTGTTAATGAGAATAATTTCGTTGAATGCAAAGTCATGTTGAACCTATTTGACCAAGATTTCTTTGAAATAACTAAAGTTACTTCAAAATCAAACAAATGCAATTAATTTAGCATATTCAGCTTTTACAGTTGGTCAAAATCAAATAACACAGAATGTCTGTTGTGATTATTTATTAATTTTGTTTTTGTTAAAAAAACATTCTTGTTGTTAGGATGTTTGTTAGCCGTCCACTGGCAGTCCCATGATGCCTTGGGTAGAGTCTGTCGACCACAAGTTGTGTTACTGACTTGTCGACCGATCAGAGGCTGTGTGGGCATGTGTGTGTGGCAGCTTAGGTCTCTAAGGCATTACACATGGACTAACATGAGAAGTACAGGCCCCAGATAGAGAAGTAGTTCTCATGAAATCTTTTGAAAATAATTTTTTGGAACTGCTGTATTTTAAAGATGTATTTAAAAATATAATCAAGTAATCCCTGACAATGTAATCTAAGCTATAATCTAAAAATGTAATCTGGGCTGAGCTGTAGTTGCTTATTTTTTGTAATCTGATTACGTAATCTTGACTACATGTAATTAGTTACTAGCCAATGTCTGTGGTTGCTCTAGTGAGCACCAGGCACACCGACCCCTTTTCACCGGTCAAACAGTGCCAGACCTGTGTAAAACGCTTGATCATGAGCCGGGTCGTGGAACCACGTCAGATAAACCATGTTGACTCATTCGCACCAATGACAAACATTGATTTTTTTTCCCCCTCCTACTATCCATTTTCACACCAGAGTAAGCATTACGTCTGATTTTGTCCTTTCTGCCTTTGATAGCAGTTACACCTCTTTGATCACTGCATATTCTGGTCCTATGCACATTTATCTTACAGGTAAACCGATACGGTTAGTCAAACACAGTACAAATTAAATTCGCCAGGTTTATTGACCTTACTTTATTAAACAGAAATGGCAGATGAAAACATTAAGTGTGCATGCTGTCTGTTTCAGTTAGGCTTCCTGTGGGGTGTCTTGTCATGTTTTTAAATACTGCTCCCTACTGGGAATGCACTGCAACCTGATTTTTGTTCGTGTTTTCTCTCTTGACTGAGAACGCTTGGACTTTAATTCAAAAAGCAAAACCAGTTTTATTCACCTTTTTTGCTTTACCTACTTCCCCTTAGTGTGTCTCCTCTACTTCTGCTTCAGTCAGTAGTTTCCTCTGTGTTGCAAAAAGACTTGCCTAAAACAGAGAAAGGGTGTTAGTTTCATTCATTAGAAAGGGGCACAAGAGTGAAGTGAGCTTATTTTAGTATATTGTATGTGTTGTGGGCAGTTTATTTAAAATCTTGAAACCAGTGGTGTTAAATTGTTGCTTGTCTAATAATAGATCTTTTTGTCATTGCTGTTTTACACATTTGAAATACAAGTCACCGTAGCTGGAAAAAAAGGTATACCAAATTGTCAGTATGAAAGTATAGTGCAACATGGGACAGTTTCTGGTGATTTTAACAATTTGAAGTATGAAGCAATAACTCTTTTTTGACGTTTCACATTGATTTTGAGTTTTTTTTTTTAATGCTTTTAACTATATGCAGCGTCATGATGATTTTGAAAAAAGCAAAATTGGGCACGTTTAGTAAGATGGATTACCTACCTCAGCAGGTGTTGGGTCTTTGCAAGGTGATTTTCATACTACAGTGTAGAACGCAGGAAAAACCCCATTCAGCAATTTAGAACAACCCACTGTTTTCTTTGGAAAATGCTCTGCAGTATTATACAGTGTAATGTTACATCAGTCTGTTGGGGCAGGGCTTCCAAACTAGTTTAGGCCATGAATCCTGTGGTACATTTGTGACTGGTCAATGGTGTTAACATGTCATTACGAAATAAACAAAAAACACAGGTGAAAATGGGATTGTAGAAATAGTATTTGCAGCTCAAATACATTCACTATTTATTGTGGTTTATTGCTTTGAGGGAGCATATGCAGCATAATCAGCAGCTCGTTTGGGTTTATTTTGCCAATAGCACAGGCATATTCTGAGCAACAATAAGAGGACCCAGTCTACTCAGTGAACACTTTTGCAGCAGGAAAATTTCTGTCAAGTGGGTACATAAAATCCAGGTGGGAATCAGTTTAAGCTGATCTATTCCTTTCAGAGGAATCCATAGTAGTAAAAAACATCTTAAATATGTTGTAATAAATGTTTCGTTCACCATAAAGCATCAAACTGTAATCCCGCAGATGGAGCACATTAGGTGCTTATATTTCATTGAAATACCTTAGCACTCTCAATGAAACCAGAGACTTCAGACTGGTCCTAGAAGGGTCAAAAGGCTTCAGAGTCCTGTCACTCCCTTTTTCCAGCATTTCATCAAAGCAGACCAATTTAGTCAGTACAGATTGCATGGTGCACCTAAGTACTGGATGTAGGAAGACTGTTAATTCTATATGGTTACAATTTGGGACAATAGGTTATTCATAGTAAAATAGTAGATGCAATGAAATAATTTAAATGTGGAACAGTATAATTACTATCAGATTCTTTGTGCTCCATCAAGTAAAACCGGTAATGTCCCATTCCTAACTGTAGGGAAAGTAAAGGATACTATCCTTAAAGACACAACAGTAACACTAGATGTTGTTACCAGCTAAGAAAAAAGTGGCTTACCCAACAAATAACAACATGCATTCTGGTGTATGTTTACAATATTTACCAATCTGAACAACATGGTTAAAACAACATGGTTTTTAGAAATAAATATTTTCCAAATCCTAGAACTGTAAAATTGTATATTACATGCAAGTAGTGGAGATTTTAAAATGCAAAGAAAATCAGTAAAACTGACAAAAAGTTTGATTATTTTGACAGATATTGTGAAACATTTGATATTGTGATCATATTGCTATTTTAAGAATATTTAATTAATTGTGCAGCCCTATTACGGATATAGAAACACATATACATTTATAAACCATCCATACTTTCTAAATTAGAATAATAATTAAGTAGGTGGTTCTTGTCAAATGTTGGCGGTTAAGTTCATTGTCGCAAATCACACTTGAAATATTAATTCAACCCTGCATCGTGCGCTGTTGGGGACTACTTACATTTTTAAGTGCTTGCTAAGTGCAGACATCAATTTTGCAATAGTAGAGATGGGGAACAGCACTGATTTTATGACGCAGTTGCTGACTTGCATCTTGGTACATACTTGCCTAACATGATGAAGCTGACGTCATCTGCTATGTTGAATAATCCTTGGTTGTTACTCAGTTTGTTGCCTCATTGGAGGTTATCGAAGAAAAGGGGGCCTGGCACATGTATAATAACCATGCTGTCAGTTTGATTGAGCAACTTCAGACTTAGCAGCTGAGACACAATACACAATCACTGATTTGCTGTCAGTGCTCTGTTGGCAACAGGAACGTTGATAAGTCCTGTCAAGAAATTGGTAAATTAAGATGTTTCAAAAACGCTTTCAATTTCTCATTCAGAACTAAATCTGCCATTAATCCCTGAAGGATAAAGAAACTTTGAGGGTTGAATAGAGAATGAATTTGACCATCCATTTCTCCCTCTCAGCCTTGGAAAATAGCCTCAGTGCTCCATTGTAAAAACAAATTAAAGTCGAGAGAAAGAGAAAGAAGTTTTCTTTTTTTTTCAGCGTTGACAGTGACGGAACCCCATTTTCCGAGAGCCCGATCAAAGTGGCACCGCGTGTTTGGGATCGCAGTCTGTTCCCTACGGTTCGTGATCATATTGCCTGAACTCTCAGACCTCTTCGTTGCTGGCTCTGTTGCCATTTTCTGCTTTCTGCCAGGCCTGATGCCAGCACCATGGTGCCCTTCACACTCTCCCCTACTGCTTCATCTCCCCTGGCTTTTCTTCTCATCTTTCTCGCCTCCTCAGTACTCCTCTGTCTACCCCCAGACCCGTTGGTGAACATACTCAGACAGACTTCCCTGATGCAGAAGCAGCAGGCTGGGGCTTGTCCCTGCTCTGACTGTCCCACAGCCTGGCAGGGTAATGACGGCAGCAGGGGGGCCGCCTTACTGCCTGCCTGTGTTGCGCTTCATCATTCCTGCCACAGCCCAAGGTTCTCTAATTAAGACACCGACTTGGCCCGGCAGATTATGTAGCAGCTGGATCATTAGCGTAGAGGGTCAAATGGCATGTGTCTCTGTGTAGCGGGTGGAGCGCCTTTCATCAACCCCTGTGTCTGTCAGCTCACCTCCGGTGGCCACCAGAAGGCTCTGACTAGCTCTTCCTCTTCGGTACCCTCATTCACACTGAGCATGGGGGTGAAAAGGTGTGAAAGGGGAGCAAGTTGGTTTGAATGGAAACATCAGGACCACCAAGATTTAACTTTGCTAATGCAATAAATACTTTAACTAATGCAATAAATACTCTGACAGAAGTCTATGAACTGTCAAAAAATAAATCAATGATACGAAACATCAGCTGCAAAGACCCCAAGACGACTTGCATTTTGTCAGTTGAATATCTGCACTTTTTTTATTTAGTGTCATTGAACACCGAACAATGCAGTGGCAACAGCATGATGGGCTGTAAACTAAACAAACTGAGTCTCAAAATGATCAAAAACCACAAAACTGAGTGTAGAAAGCAAAGTCGAATCTTCCACGGTGGTGTCTTTAAATCTTTTGTGTTGTCTGACCAGCAGTACTCTCCAATACCTGTAAAAGGGATTTCTGATACTGGTATCGGTATTGAAACAACTCTGCTTTAGAGAGCCTGGAACCAGAGATTATTGCAGGTTAGGTTCGAATGAGTGACGGCAACTGAAATATGAGATTTCCTATAATGTGCTCGGAATCTGTCAAACTACGACGTGTATTGAAGTTGTGGTGGTTGTTAGGTCGTACATCCTAATAATTTCACCTGCGATTAGTTAAAGCTTTACACTGCGACATATTTCACAATGGGAGTTGTGCAGGTTGTAGTCATATTGATGGTATGACAGTGACTCAAAGTCTGTACTAGAGGTCCAGTGAGATAGATGTACATACACTAATTATGTATTTAGGCACTTTGAGTGGTGCTGCAGATATTCAAATAGATAATAATGTATAGATAAATATTACAAATCCTAATTGTTTTTATATATCAATAGGCTGCCATTCAAACAGGAAGATTACTGTCTTTAGGAGTTTGTGCGTCACCTTTATGTCAGTTACAGGGTGGAGATACGTTGTGTGTAATTTGTTTGTCTTTTCGGTGATGAGGAACTGTTCTCCGCCATTAGGCTGACTCACCTGTCAGTAGTCAGTCAGCAAGTATGCTCATCTATCAGTCTGCTCATGACGGCAAAGGGTGGGAGAGTTACTTCAAAGCCTTTGGTGTTTTCATCAAGGCCTAGTGTTTTCATCAAGAAAGAATAAAAAGAAAAGCACATCGAAGAGTAAATAACCAGCTCTTTTCCAAGTGAACAGATTAAAGTGAAACTCTACCCAAAATCTATCTTTGTGTATCAAAAGGCATGAAAGGTGGCAGTATAAAAAATGGTTGTGTTCTTCTTTCTTGAATTAGAAAAGTTGTGGACAGCTTGATTTCTTTCAGTTACAATAGATTGCAAAGGCAACATATTCACATAAAGGAATAAAGTATCAAAACATCCAATAAAAACTTCTCAAACTACCTCTGAAGGGTAACCTGTTTCTTTGTTGTCCACCTTCATATTTAGTATGTTCTAAACATTCCCCCCTTTTGCCAAAATATGGTCCAATACGCTGCTTTAATGATGTGCTATCAGACTTCTCAAAGCTTCGAAACTCACCCAGAAGTAGCATATTTGGCTAAAGTTGGTTGAAAACACGCTGTTAATGCAGGTGGACAGTGCAGCAGTGGATTATGCTCCGGCTTTTGGTTCATGAATTCAAGGTGCTTATGTTCTCCACCATGGCCACCTTTTGAAACTTAAAATGGAACGTTTTGGAAACTGAAAGGATACATTATACTTTGTGTTACATTAGAAATAAAGTCAGGAAATCAAATAGATAAAAATGTAAATGTGTTTTGCTCAGAAGAACTTGGATTGGAAATTGTACAGTGCCTTATGAAGCCTAACACTGATTATATGGGAAGATTTAAGACCTATGCTTCACTCCATTAATGATCTCCCCAACTGAATTGAGTTTTTCCCGTCTCAGAGTTCTGTTTGGATGTATGAAAAATGCCTTCATCATCTGCCTCTGCCCGTCTACACTGATAGCGGATATTGAATTGGCTGCTGGGCACTAGCTAACCCCCGCTGTGAGAGATCAATTGAAAGGGACAACCACAAACTGCTTGTGACCAACATCCACCAAAGCATTTTGCCCAATTTAAGCATTTCTTACTATTCTTGCTGCATCTCAAACACACAGCAGCCTATGAAATCATGTTGTTGTTTTTTAAATAATTTCTCTACACCTTTTTGATGAAATGAGAGAGATGGACAGAGATTTCAGATATTCCATGCAACTATCTACTAATAGATTAGATATTGTAAATGACAAACCTTTTAGAAAAAGTAACATTTTTCAAGACGAAGATTATAATTATGAAAATAACATAATGTGGAGTGAATGTCATTGGTTATATAATGTGTAATTTAGCAAAAATATTAAAGATTAATCTCAAAACGTTTGAACCACAGTTTGAAAAATTGGGTTAAATGGTAATAATTAAGTATTCACATTGCACACAAATACTATTTTTAAAAGATCTGGTATTTGACCTATTGAGTGCTGTCAAGACTGTATTTATTTTCAGCCTGACAGGCTGAGTGCACACTCAAACTCACACACACAAAAACACACTTGTGTGAGCATGCTTAGTCTACAGAAAAATCCCACAACTTGGTGAGGATTTCTCATTCTCCCGCCCGTTCTTTTTTTTCCCCTCAGCCAGATTGCAGTGTCATCCTGCTCCGTTTTTTTCCATGCCTGTGTTCACCTACATTTGTAACTTAAGGCCTTTCTACCCTGCCCCTCTATTTTAAGACAGGGAGGGCAGTGTGCCGAGAGGGACAGAGAGAGACAGGCTGTTGGGGGCTGCACCGTGCACAGCACGGCCGACACGCACAGGACCGAGGACAGTTTGCAAGACGACACTGGCTGGCTTGTTTACGGCAGAGGCTCCGTTTGGGGGAGGAAGGGCAGGAGGCAGGAAAGCTGGCAGGCAGGAAAGAAAGGAGTGGGGGTTTACTACCCTCAAGAGAGTCGGAATTCCTCCTGAGCCATTCCCCCATTTGGCTGGCAGTTGTGAAAACAATTGCCTGGCATTTACTCTCTCTCTGTGCAGATGGAGTCCTAGCTATGAGTCAGCTTTGAGAGCAGCAAGTGGTGGAGAAAGTGGTGGGCTTGTGATCTCAGCACAGCGAATATAAGCATACTTTACAGAGACACTTGGTTTTTGATGTTGGGCAAACGGTTCAGAGTTGCTTCTTCGCATACATTTCATTTCGTTCTCTGCGATATTTCTGAAATGCATACATTTTATCTCCAGTGTTTGCCTGCTCCTTGTGACAAGTTGAATAATAAAGCCATTTCTCTTTCCTGTTTCTCCAGAGTTGACCTACAGAAGAAGTTACGCTGATGTCTTGAGCTGAGGGAGACTTCATCCTCTACCTGTCACTCGTCTCCGTTTGTTATTCCACACCTGGTCTGCTCTCCATCAGTCACCGAGCTCCAACTGCAACCACCGCCACTTCCACCTGTTCCCCATCCCCCCCCTCCTGCCCAGCCTGCCGTCACCATGACGTCGGAGCTGGAGAGCAGTCTGACCTCCATGGATTGGCTTCCTCAGCTGACCATGCAGGCGGCCATCCGCAAGGCGGACGCCCAGAATGCCCACGGGCCAGGCATGGGCAAGAAGAGTGCCCTACTGGATCCTAACACAACGTTGGACCAGGAAGAGGTGCAGCAGCACAAAGACGGCAAACCGCCCTACAGCTACGCCAGCCTCATCACGTTTGCCATCAACAGCTCGCCAAAGAAGAAGATGACACTGAGTGAGATCTACCAGTGGATCTGTGATAACTTTCCCTACTACCGGGAGGCGGGCAGTGGCTGGAAGGTGAGAAGAAGGCACAACTGGCCTTTGTTTTAAGCCAGTGTAGCAGACGCTACACACAAAGTGTGTTACCATCATGAAAATGATGATGATAGAGTTTCGTTCTGGTTATAGTCAGGCTTCTGATTTTAAGAGAGTCTCTGATTTTACGTCATATCGAATATAATGCATTATTTTAGTGCTGTTGAAAGTTGAAATTGGATGTCTGTTTGGTTATGGCTGTGGACATAGAGTAACTTAAATCAGTGTATTCCCTAATGGAAATTCTTGTTTGACCATAGAGTTTATAGTCAGCTGTGGACAGCATTTGTGGAAAAGTTGAAATTGATATTCCTTGACTTAAATCATTGTTTTGTGGTGGCTGGGCATTTTAAACAAAGCGAGATGCCATTGGTAATCACAATTGTCACTTCTGAGAAAGCTTAGAGAGAAACTATGAGTGTGCCAAATCACACTAAGTGCCTTACTCCACCGAATGAAAAATGGTGCAGCCCTGAGAGAACCATATGAAGTGTAAAACCCTGGATTAATATTCAGAGAAGTGGCCCCTATCTGTGCGAACACAGACTAAATAGCCCATTCATGGGTGGTATTATTCATTGCAGATGCCTTGATAGGAGAAGGCCATTATGCAGAAGGAGAGAGCCAGTGCTGTGTCATCATCTCAAGGAGCCCATGATATACCGAGATGAAGCTATGCTGATTGCCTTTTAAAGGGCCCAGATGGAAATTGATATTAGAATGAGTTTTCCAATCAGTCGACGTTTATTGGAAATAGAATCTTAGGCACTGCTTTATTGCAGTCAGACAAGATGTATGAAGCCCATTTCCTGCGGCGACAAGATCTGGCGTGTGCACAGGCTGCATGGAGGTGTGTGTGTGTGTGTGTGTGTGTGTGTATATGTGTGTAGGTGAGGGGGAGATGAGAAAGCATGTGTTATTGTAAATGGATTGATTTTTAGCTTTTGTGGCAAGGCCTTTTGTGAGGAAATGAATTGTTTTATTTTGCAACCTTTGTTTCCTCTTTTACCTTCATCATCCCTTATTTAGTTGTCAGCAGCACATGTGCTGTCAGTCTGCGTGTGTTCCTGCGTTGAGTTACAGCCATTTTCATTCGACACGGAGGTCAGCACTGCATTTTGTATACCGCCTACCTTATTTGGCATTGAATTTAACCATTCATTGCACACTAAAGATCTGTCTCTCCAGACATGGTTACAAGGTTGCAGCAGTATTTTCCATTATCTTTTTTTTTTCTGCGTTAAGGTTGTTAAAATCCGGTTGCAGCCCTTTTTTTCTGTATCCATTTAGAGCCTTTATACTGTTAATATTTCTATGCGACTAGAAAGCAACTATGAGTAAATCATCATTCAGGTAGGTCTAAATAGACTTATGGACATCCACAGACAGAGTATTGCTTGGAAATACAGTATGAGGGTATGACTGACTTGCCCAACTAAAATAACTGTAGATAAGAGACAACATTTAGTCAACACTTGCATACACTTTTTATACATTTTAGAGTGGGTGGCCTCAGTGGGAATCAAATTGGTACTGTTGGCAGGGTTGAAGCTTTGCTCTACCCACCGAGTTACAGTCCCACTGTAGACACAGCAGGAAGGACGTCATGATATCAATTCACCCAAGTATGGCTATTGTGTGTGGCTTTATCTTAAGTGTGGATTTAAGGATGGTCAGGAAACACTGACCACCATATATATAATGTTTTTTTTAATGCTTAAAAATGATAAATAGTATTCAAGATTTGGAAATGTTTTTGAATCCTAATTGATACCAGGTTTTTCAAATTTTCAAAAGTTATCTATATATCTGACATAGATCTATATCTAGAGCTATTTTTGAAAATGTGGCTAAAATGCAGCTGCTGTACTACATTTTTTGGATTTTTCTCTGTGCAAACGTCTGACTGCAACCTATTTGGTAGCTAACCAGCGAATGGATTCAATCCTCTTTGGGATTAACTGACCAAGGCAAATTTCCAATATTGGAAGTAAGCATGCAATTTCAAGCAATGTGAGATCATGGAAGATGTTTTCTTTAAATTCACAACATTACCCAGCAAAGCATTTTATCCAGGGTGGTAAGTTTTAGTTCACAGCAAAAACAATTTAAATGTTTCGTATTCGTAAAGGTTGCATCATCTGTAATATTACAGTACAGTTTTTGGTATGAGGTGGTTGTGGAAAGGGTTTGTGAATTATTAAACATTATTTCACTAGGATAATTCACTCAGTATCAACACTACTTTCCAGTGAGTCCAAAGTACATAATGCATAGTATTCAATATATTTATCCATTAATTACTTCTGTCAAGGCTGCAATGTGTTTTTTTTTATAGATGAAATTTGGTGGACCGACAAGCCTTGGAATAAAGAACAATTGATTACAGATTTCTTGCCATTTCTACCATTAAATTGTTGTTGTTTTGTATCCACAGAGATGAAACTAACATAATTATATAATGCTGAAATGGAAAGGGTTTCTTTTCAGTGTCAGGTGTAATACAGATTTGACGTAACCGGAATGATGTCTTGGCTACAAGCACAAGTTATAGAATTAGTCAGCGTTGGTGGAGACTGACGCTCTTCAAGTACTTTCTAGTTTAGTAAAGCCTTACGTAGATAACAGATTCTGTCCTAAATGTGGGCTGCAACTGTAGAAATACCCCTCACATTTAAAAGTGTGAAAACCACATCACTCTAACCAGGATGCTGTACAGCACAGGAAACACTGAAAAAAGCGGTTTGGCGCTAGAGCCTGCGTCACAATCTTTTTCTCAGTTCTTGTTAATACGGTGTTTTCCCTGCCGTAGTTTTTTTCTGAGAATCTATACAACAAAAATAAATTGTATAGAGTATATATAAAATCATTTCATTTAATAAGACATGAATGAATCCAATAATGCTGTTTCTATGCCTGGGGCATTTGAATGAGCTCCAGTAGCCTTAGGTTTGTTCCTAATGTTTTTGTTCTTGAAGAATTTTCACAACCCATCACACAAATGATATTTTCATCTAAGCCTGTGCAGAAACCTGGGACAAGTTTCTCTCCCAATCATCAGGGGCTTGTACAGTCATTGGGGTTTTTTTGACGATAAAACCCTCAAAGTTGGGCATATACACCTAATTATAATTGTATATTTCTCTAATATGCATGCAGTAGTAATGTTTTCCCTGCATTGTGACTATGATCCACCTATAGTGTGACTGAGTATGCATGCTTGTGTGTGTAATTAGTTGGAAGCAAGCATGCCTGGGTGGGGTGAATGTAGGTCGGATGTAGTCATCGCTCCTCTGTTCCCCTGGAGATGTCAGTTGCAGGAATTTGGGACTCAACGCACGCATGCGTCTGTTCTGTATGATAATGCAAGCTGTGCCGGCGAGATGAGACCAGGCTAATCTGGGCACCAGCAACTCATTTAGTCATCTCAATAGAACTCCATTAGCCTGCGCTTTTAAGAAATATCAATAAGTGCTGTCAATGAAAACAGATAATTCATCAAGGTCAAAAAATGTGAACGCTGCCTTCGAGAGTGCAGAATATGTGCGTGGCATCTATGAGCAAGCCATTAGATGGTGCCTTTCTTAACACCCTCTCCAGCTCTCTGAGGTATTCATATTTTGCAGGTTTGTCTAAGCAGTCTTAACTACGATTCAGCTCGCTTATGTGTCCTTCTTTTCTTTGAAGGGCTGCCAGTTTCCTTAAAGATATTATTTCGCATACTAGGATTCCTAAAAACATGTTTCCAAGAAGAGCATAGACGTTTGCTTGCAGCTCTTTGGTATGATGCAGTATACTGTTTATATGGGTTCCTGATGTCTCCTTGGTCACAATTCATGTCTGTTGCCTATTTTAAAGCCATCACGGCCATTATAAGCTGGCCCAGATGACTCCACTGAGATTAAAAGGTAAATTGGAACCTCCCCCCCCCCCCCTTCAAGGACAGAAGAACACATCTTTCTTCATGTCTTGAGAGCTTTGAGACATTTAATACTTTGAATAGTTTCTGTATTTAAGAATCCTTTGGAATTTGGTATTGAACCTTTTTTATAAAGAGACCATTTTTAAATGTGGATTCTTTGTACGATCAGTACACGAATCAATGGAATAGTAGCTGAATTTAGTTTTCCAGTCTGGTGTCGCATCTTCTCAAATATGCTCTGTCTCTTCACGGATGCTGTCTTGCGTGTCATGAATGGCGAATCAGCGTTCTCTCACTTTCGCTACAACTGTTTGTGGGGCAATTGTTGCATACATGATTTGCAAACTTGTGGCTTGATGACACTTCAAGAAGACAGCTGCAAGGGAGGGGTATTCCCCTAGTCAACCTCTACCTGCATACATCATGATGGGCAGTCTGGTAGAAGACTTGTGGAATGATCTGAACAAACCATATAGGCTAAGATTTACATTAGTGTAAGTGTCTGTATTATTTGTTGAAAACATTAAATCACAAAATCTGGTGTAAGGTTAACTACCCATATCAGAATGGTTATCTTAAGATACCTGCTTAAAGATTATTAAAACCTTTTACTTCTTACTTTACTACCACTTCTTCTCATGAGAAGGATACAGTGGCATTCCTAACTTATTACATAATAAGTGATTGAGTGTTTGAAACTTGGATTGTAACTTGCCAAAGAATATGTGAAACCCATGTGTGATTTATTAGATTAAACTATTAAGATATGTCATACAGTCACTGTTAACAGAGTATTATATATAAGAATATTTATATGAAGGTTATACTTTTCTTTCACATATTTAGATGTTGACTTCATTGGTATTTCCAAATAAATGTATTGAATTCAAATGTACAACAATATTTAAGCTCTTATGTGTTACTACAATAACATTTTTATACTTTAAGCAAACAGACCTCCTAATTTATTAGAATGGATTTCTTAACTGTATGCAGTCCTTCTCCCAGCTCCAGCTCTGATCAGACTGTCAGAAAATATGAGACTGTGTGCTCACCTCAGCTCAGCCAAAGACACAGTGACAGTGTGTGTGATTTCTTTTCTGTTATATTTTCTGTTCAAAAAGCTGGTCAGGAACAGTATTGAATAGAGACTTCCACATACACTCTCAAATGTTGACCTCCATGCTCATCTCAAACCTTCTCCTGGCTCCTTGTAGGCTCACTTCAGGCAAAGTGTGTAAATTCCCCTCTGCATTTCTTCCAGGTGAAGAATGCCAAAGAAAATCTGGAGCAATTCTCAACCAGTTTAGAAATGCTTGAAATGTTTGCTCTTGAACTTTAACTGTTGAGGAGATTGTTGCTACTGGCATGGTTTTATATATTTTTTTTTCTCGCTTCCACACCTGTGTACAGAAGAGAAAATTAGCTGGAAGAGAATATAGGCTACTGTTGATTTCCTAACAAACGTTGAATCTCCCACTACATTTTCACTGGGGTCCATAGCTCTTACATGATCTTGTTAACAGGCAAATATAGCTTTGGTCTGTAAATCGTCCAGTGTGCAGAGATGGGGCACAGAGCTGCCTTCTGCAGGGGCCCTGGACCTTGCTTTGATCTCATTATAAAATGCAAATACACAGTACCCTAAACAGATCAAAGGTTCAACTTCCCATTGGATCTGAGGCTTAATAATAGCAGCCTGGAGCAGTTTTCTATTTTTTAAGAAGCGATTTGGGTAGCTGCTGGTCCTCCAGGACATTATTTACTCTGGAGATAATGTTCCTGCTTCTGACTAGTGACTAGCCACAGCTCAGAAAATCCCTGCTCCTGTTGCTTATTTGAATAAGATTGGTCAGGTATGAGAATTTGCGCTTCTTGCCCCTATCTCCTACCTCAAGCTTAGGTTTACAGGGCCTGAAATCTGAAAGTGTAAAATTGCTTCGGTGCTAGACTCTCTGATACCTTCATCTACTCCCTTAGCCTGTATCATCATTACACCGTAAAGCAAGCATTTAAATTTTAAGCACTTAGCTGACACTGAATATTTTAGCAGCACTGATACATATTTAGAGTGCTGCTCTGTTCCTTTTGTAACCCTTCCACCAAACCCAAGTCCAAAATAATCATCTTCATAATGTTCACAAATGTCTCTTTTTCAGTCCAGTGTCATATTAACCTTGGCTGAGATGCAGTCTGATGAGCGATGAGGTGATTTTTAGCACTTTGTCTCATCCTGGATTCCTTCTTAATTGTAGAGACAGAAAAAGTGGCTGCGTGCTGGCCCGGTGCTGACTTTGTCAGGTGGTGGGAGGGGTAGTGATTCACTCGGCAGCCAGTTTGATCCTGCTGTGAGGCGGGTTCCCATGTCAGGAAGCTCCAGCCTGGCCACCCGCCCACCAGCCTCACCTTGCACCCGCCTACCGGCGCCCCACCGCTCACGCTCTGGCCCTTAGAGTGGGCGGGGAGAGCAGGCTGGCAGGCCTTGGCACGGATACGTTTTGGCAGGAGCTGCTGTCCCCACACTCCACTGAGTGAAGTGCTGACTGCAGTGCAGAACATAAAAGGCCTGAGGCTTCTATCGCTTCCTCTTGTGGCCTGCAGGCCTGTGTAGAGATTGTTGGCTTCAATTTTACTTGAAACTGTAGCTGTCTTTTTGACAGTCGTGGCCATGGCCTCACAGTTCATCCCCTATATATATGACTTCTGTTATCATTTTAAACAGTCATTAACCCTTAACAGCTCCCTCCCATCTGCTCTTTTTGCTCCATGAGTTGTGATACAGCAGCCAGTTGTAAAAGCTGTTGACTATGGTCATCAATTGATTCAGTGAACTTCCTCCTCTGCGGTAATGAGGGCTATTGTAGTCGATACCTAACCCACCGGCTGAGACACACTACTTATGCTGCCACATTTTTTCTTCTTTCCAAGAATCATTTATAATGCAGATAACAGTGGACAATGATGGGCTGTTGATCCCTGCACACATTCTTAGTCACAGCCTGAGGCCTTTGAAAAAACTGTTAATCAGTTTGTATTGTTGAGGCATGTTCTTCAGTTGGTAATTATGGAGGAATATGAGAGGCCAAGACTGTAGGATATGTCAGTGTAGTCAGGTCTGCTGGTAGCTAGTTCTCCTCTTTTTCCCTAGTTAGTTAGGGCTTGGCCTTCGCCTCCGTTGCCGAGTAGGGGTTTGGATACGAGAACTACAGAGTAGACTCAAGTATTTAGGTGTCTGGCATTGGTGAGACCCATAAGACTCTTTAATAACTGGGGAAGGGGTCAGGATCTTTTGTTCTTATGTCTTTTCCAGAGCTGCCCATTTATGTGGTGACTGAGATCATCACCTTCAGTAGGCTGTGCCCTTGCTTTGTCACAGATCTGTAGTCTGAAGCGCAGTTGGGCAAGAAACTCAACCCCAGTGTCACAGTTAAAGTTATGAACTGCAAGGAATTTGAAGCACATTTCAGAACAACTCATAACTGGAAAAATCATTAGCTAGTTCTTAGATTTTTCAGAGGGGAAGATGAAGGGCCATAGGGAGCTGCTCAGAAACTCTTTAGTCATCGTTCCGTGGCTAGAAAGATTTAGACAAAAATAGCACGTTGCTTTCCCTGTATTTTAACTTAGTTTTCCCAGAGAATGGCCTTTTGCCCTCTATCATTTTTCTACTTGGTTGGCTGTCGCCTTTGCGTAATGCAGTGTACAGTAAGAGCTTAATATTGCTGCAAATGTCTGTGAACACTGCCACCCCATCATGGATTTTCTGAAAAGGAATCAGGAAGGTTTTCATCCTTTTTTAAAATACTCTATGCTTGGAGTGTTGTTGGTGAACATTTTTCTTCCTCAGCTGATTAAACTTATTAAAGTTGGTGACATCACCCAGCTATGTTAAAGTCAGACAAATGTAAACAATTTGTAATTAATTCAGGTTAGCAGTTCAATTGCTGTTCCAAATCACTGATTGTGTTACATCAAACTGCAAGTAACCACAGTATGAATACAAAGTAAACATGCTCATGGTCATAACAAGTTGGCTTACTAATAGACATCCTCAGCCTGCTAAGATGGTACATACAAGCTAGGTCACTCTTCAGTAAATCTTTATTGCCTCAGATCTATGTCTTTAGACGCTGTGTCTTTGATAATTGTCCATGTTCTAACAGTGATAATGACCCTCTGGTTTGCTCAAACAAGAAAACGCTGCACTCAGTGAACTCTTACTCTGCTGTGTCTATTGTTTCCTGTACCTGGACACATCACCATGTGTGGTATTTTAGAAGCAAATTGTCTTTGCAAACTTGTATTTTCAATATCAACTGCTGTTCTCTGTAAACGCTAAATGTACGTAGCCTAACACAGTCAGAGCATCTGGATGCATTAGTTCAGTGATTGGTTAGGGTCAAATCAAATCCTCCTCTCCGGTAAACTGCTAATAAGAAGGCAATGTCAGACTGAATAATGGAGTAGATACATAATGGCGTTGAGTCTGAATATCAGGCTACCTTTGTTTACATTGCGATCACAGATGGTGCCTTTTAACATAGCCTCTCGTATATGCACTGATTTTTTGCTCCGACAAGGAGGCAGAGAGGGAGGGGGGGGGACGCTGATGAGTTCTGCATGCTATAAATAGAGCACAGAATCCGCCTTTAACACTGAATCTGCCCTGTTAAATTCATCTAAGATGGTTTAGACTGGCTACTGCTGCCACTGGCTCCGTCTGTAAATAAAATATAATCTGTTTCGAGTAAACAAGGTGTGATTTAATTTTAACAAATATCTTTTAATATTAGTGTGAATGATTGATTTCTAAAAAAAAAAAAATAATTCTCCTGGTCTTTTTTAAATGTAATTAATAATATTCATAATTAAGGTAGCCTGCTCTCCCTGAAGAACGGTTGCCTCCTGTGAAGCATGCAGCTAATTTATCTGCCAGCACTGTGGCTTACACACAGCGTTTCCTTTTTGGAAATGAAAGGGAAAGAGGCTGCAGTACTAATTAGCAGAGGCTGGAGAAGGATCTTTTAAAAAGTCTACAGCAACCTGGGACTGTTGATAGGGTCAAAGGTCTGTAGCTTGACTGAGGTAAGCCCTCCACTGAGTGTCCACTTAGAGCGGCTGGGGGCTCAGCCTTGCATCCAAACTGTAGGTCACTCACATCTGATAGAAATTTTTAAAAGGAGTAGACTGGCCCTGATGATTGCCATGTTGATAAAATCTGCATGGCAAGTAATTATCTTGGGAGTACGTCTGGCTGATGTTGTTCCATTTCATCTTTGTTTCAATCCACCCTCTCTCTTCTCTGGCAATTATTTAACCCCCCTCACCTTCTGTGTCAGCCTCCCGCAGCTAATGGCTTCACTCTGCTTTTCACAATCCCTGCTTTTTTCTTTTTCTTTTTTGGAATGAAAGGCAAGCAGCCATGTGTCTTTACACAACTCTGCTGCTGCCTAGTTTTAAATGCTGCTTATTGATAAAGATGTCACCGTGCCAGTGGATATGTAGGAAAGAGGGGTTTTTTGTCCTCTGCCTTGTCAGTGCAGCAGGATTGTTGTCTCTTATCCCAGAGAGATATTTGATCATCCTGCTGGTGCGTCCTCAGTGGGGTCAGCGGGCTGTGAGAGGGGGACAGTGACACAGCTGTGGCAGCCGAGTGGAACCAGTGATGGATGACATGCCAGAATGGGCCACGCTGCCTTCCCAGGCGCCTGCGTTGACAGGCTCAGCTCTCGCATCTCACATTCAGCATCAGTAGGGCTAATCGTGGGTCATGCTGGCCACAGATGTGACACGTGAATATCGCTCCTGTAATTGCTCATTTGTCAACGTCACATTCTCAAACAGCAGGTTGATGCAGCTATTGAATGAAACTTGCTATAATGGACAAACATAAAAAAAGAAACGATGAAATTAAATCTGAAGGCGGGGCAGTGGAAGCTTTTCACACTTTGTCGTCTCATGTAGATTTACTATAAGGAATGTCCTCACGGGAAAAGCATTGCTGGTGTTTAAAGCAGCTATGGTCAGTATTTTTATATTAATGGATCACTTGTGTCATGTGAAAGGACTTGCTTATCACCGACACTGCCGTTCCTCTATGTTCTATGGAGCTTTACAGTGTCTTTCGGCTCATTGTTTTGCCTTTTACTCTTGTGACATTGTCACCGTTCTCATAGTGCTGTCTTCGGCCACAGCAGGCAGCGGTTTCTTAAGTGAAAAATCTCCCAAAAACGATTGTACGTTACCTGCCCAGCACCAAACAGCATAAATACAAAATAAACAATTAGCTGGCGGACATAGTTGAGCTTTTAGCAGCTAAATATCCAGATATTTTTCTGTGGATTAGATCTTATTATTTGACTTTATGAGGATCCCCATTAGCTGAGGGAGAACGTCAGCTACTCTTCTTGGGGTCCACACAAAACACAAAAACATGACAACAGATAGGACACTTAAAGACAAAACACCACTTATTAAAACCAAATCATTGGGTGGAAGCCAAAACAGAGCTAAAAGAAGAGTGAGATTGGCGTTCCATTCGTTGGTTGGACACAAACCTGACTCCAAATGAATGCTAATGTTGCTTTGCATCTGCTGGATATTTAAACAGCTAACATGTTTGCCATATAAACTTCAGAGGTGATGTACAAATATGTTGCTTCCACTGCATTCAAGTAAGTGGCCAAAAAAAAAAAAGCGTTATTGCAGGTTTAATTGGTGGATGGTATTTTAACTGCTTTTTATCCAAGGGCCACTTACAAACAGTATTTCTAGGGATGAATGTGATGAGTAGTCTAAATTATATCCATTAATTTTCGTTTTGCTTTTGGTTTCTGATGGTGAAAGCTACATTCTGTTACTACAAATGTGTTGGATCCTTTCTAGTAGTATGTAAATTGTTTTGTGAGTGTGTGAGTGTGTGAGT
>NW_023339740.1:17388515-17396356 GCF_004916995.1 Morone saxatilis | reverse complement strand
GTGTGTGTGTGTTCATGTGTGCGCTCGCAGTGATTATAATCCAAGCCCTGGCTGTAAGCCCTTCAGCCTGTGCTCCACCAGCCGCAAGGCCACAGCCTCTCCCCACCAGTTAATTGCATCTGAATTAGTCCATTAATGTGGCCGTGTAGAGGGATGAAGGGGTGCACGGAGGTGTCTGGCCTCTTTTGACCACTGCAATGTATTATTAATGGGTCAGCAAGTCTGGCAGCTCTGCATTAACTTGGCTAATGGACTGTAGGGTGGGTCTGTGATTCCCTTTCAGAAGGAAATCAAATATAATACATATTACAGAAAAAAAAAGCTTCTTTTAGGCTTTTTTCAGACTTTGTTAGTGAGAGCAGAGCAGTGATTTAAAATGAGCCGTTGCTTCTTGCTGTTTCTTTGTGGTTTGCTCCCTGGTGACAGGTTACTGTCGGGAGTCCAAGGTTACACTGAGTCATCTCCCTGCGCCATGTACAGTAATGTACTTTGCTAATGAAAAGCTAAGTATCAGATCAGATTAATACGGATGATGGTAAATGGCTTACTTTTTTCTCTTCTTGTGTAGTAGCCTTCAGGCTACTTATATTCAAAAGGCTGGGGATGACTCTAGTAAATGTAAGGGTGCATTGCATGACAAGAACACAGCCAAATAAGAAAAGAAAGCCCTTTATCTAGCTGATGCTCATCTTTTTCTACTGGTCACACAACTTTTTTGAGGAATACACACCCTAGTTGTTTTGGAAAACTAAGCAATACCAAGTAAAAAGGAGATCAGAGGTACCAGAAGTAGACTGGTGAACATGTTGAACAGGTAATTTCCCTCTGTAAGATATTCAAATGCCACATTTAATTCTGATAGTAGAGTTTCTTTAACTATAACAAAGGTAATGGAATTTTTTTATTTTTTTATCCACCTGCACAGAAATAAGTGGTGTACAGCTATAGTCACTGTTTGTTTCTCAGCAGTCAGAAGAATATGACTATGCAAAGATAGAAGGTTAAGGAGTGCATGACTTATTCTCAGTCTGATGGTAACGTGCATATTGAGCAGCTGCATGAGCTCTATAATGTTTATGTAGACGTGCAGGAAAAATAAAAGGTCAAAACGTCTCAGTTTTTCCTCTCCTCAATATTGTGTGTTTTCAGTAGATCTGTTTTACATTTTGTCTTCCAAACATCACATTTTACTGTCTTGGTATTTGAATGTAACATTTGCTGCTTGCTACTTAAGGCTGCAAAGAGAAGAATATACATTGAAGTTGCACACAAAAGGTTTTCTGTGCCGTTTCTTTATTTGTCTAACTCTTAAGTGGACAGTTGGCACTACCCCGTCACCATTAGTAGCTGCAGTCAGTTCTTCATTGTTAGTGGGCACTGTAGTCAGCAGGCTGCTGTGAGCCATTGTCAGAGGATAGCATCAGAGGCTCTTCTTCTGGCTGATAATTAAGTGGCGTACTGACAAACGGCTTTCATCAGATCCCTCATGTGGAACTGAGAGCATGCGAAGGCTTTCAGGGAGGATAAACCAGAGGACGTCACTTTGCCTCCAATCTTTCATGGCCTTGTGCTGCCTCTGCAGTGGAGGAGGAAGGGAGAGAAAAAGCGCCCTGTGTAGTACAGGAGGAAAGTGCAAGGCCGCGTTGCTCAGAGAACCAGGCTCAATTTACAGCACTGTGCAAGGCGGTTTCTCTGCGCTGATATTGTCAGTCTGTACTGTACCAGTTTCCCAGTTTGTCTCGGGCGACCAAGCACACAGTATGTGCTACGTCTTTTTTCCCATTTGAGAATCTGTCAATTATTTTTGTTTCCTCAAGGCTGATATAACTTGTGATGACTTTAGGCGCCGAGTGCATGAGAGTAGATTGACAGACAGAGTGTGAGCCGGAGTGTGCTATTGCGACAATGACCCCCTTAAAACATGAAATGTACAGTCACTACAACCTCCTTGCACCCAATCGTCACCCAGAAAATCAAGGTCAAGATCAATGCTGTTTGCAGGCGTCTTGTTTTTAGATCGTATACGCTGTATGAACATTTATTGTGTGTTTGCCAGACAACTGGTACCTTGAAATGTGCATTGCAATGATGTCTATATGCTTTGCTTTGATAGCTAACGTTTTATCGGCTGCTAGAGTGGAAACTGAAAGCTGTTAACAGGATCGTTTAGAGGATATCACTTATCAGAAGTAGAAGATGCCATTACATATTATTCCACATTTGGATGTATTTAATGATTTTAGGATTTGTAGTAATGTATTTGTTTTCCTTAAATGTGAGCTAAAATAAGTTGGTCTGATTTTCTAGATACAGATACATTCTTTAAGGTTATCTTCAACCATGATCCTCAGTTTTCTGCAGTGGATGTTTTACACTTTCATTTTATTTCCCTGACTTGATTTTAGTCTCGCCACGTCTCAACCTTTTCGTTCCAGCCTAATCTACTGTGTTGTACTGACTGGTTTACTGTTCAGTCGTGTTATCTTTCACTCCATCCTGCCAATTTCCAAAGAGGTCCGTGCCCATCATCATTTCTTCTCAATTCTTTCTGGTTCATTGCCAATGACAACCCTGTCGAAGGTCAGAGATGTTCAGAAATAATCCACTTAATGGAATAATGCTTCACTTCTGCACGCTGCACTTTGCAGTAGTGTAGCAACTGTAGCAACACCAGAGGTTGTACAAAGCGCTTTGACTGTGTGCAGTTTGGCTTTGAGCAAGAGAGTGAGACAGAGTGGGAGAGACACAAATATCGGCAAAAGAGAAAGAGAGACAAAGACAGATAGCTCTCTGAAGGACTGTGATCAAATAGGCCTCATATGAGTGGCTCAGGGCTTTTGTTGTAGTGTGACCTGCCATTCAGCGTTGCATTAAGTGAATTTTTCCCCCACAGCTTTTCAAATCTGCAGTGACTGCCTCCCAATTTATAAGGGGAATGCTCGAATTTCAAACGTAGCATTCAAGCCAGGGCTGTAACCTCGAGTGCACCTAGAAAATAATGCAGAAGTTTTTTTTTTTTTCCTTGAATTTCTGCAGGTCCATTCCAAGGTTGGCCTTACAGCAACAAAGCAGGTAGGGAAGGGAATGTGGGTGCATGTGCCTGAGTGAGATTGAGTTCAGAACATTTATATTGGAGCTTTTGGTCTCTAACCCCACTGCTTCTGTTGAAAAGGGAACATCCTTGGTGCAGGATTCATAAACTTCTTATATGCCACTAGAGAACTTTGGGGTTTTTGTTTTGGCTCAGCCTATTGTCTGAGCTGTATAGGATGCAGTATCCCTGGATTACCCTCAACAAAATTACTTGGCAGATAAAGTTGGATTGCTTTGCTCACTCGTGGTGTTGTGGAGGATTCCACAGAATAGGCAGGTAAGCTCAACGTCTACTTTTTACTATATGTTTGCAGACCTCTTTGGTTAATGTGTATCTGACGGTGGTTAATGTGTAGACAGCCTGGTCTCTGCTGTAGACTGTTGTAGCTCGCTTGTATTTATCTAGAATAAACGGCTCTCCTTACACATCTGTCTGAGGTGGCTTTTGTCCACTGCCGAAGCACATTTTGTACCTGCAGCCTCTTCTGTCTGTCCTCTTTACCTTTCCTGCAGTTTGAATGTATGGTGCTGGCCTCTGGAAACACTACACCTGTGGAGGCTGATGCAAACCAGTGACCTCGGTTGTCATCTCAGTTGGCTCCCCTGTAGTGGCAGGGGAACTTTGACAGCTCTGATTCTTTTTTTTTTTTCTTCCTTGTTTTTATTTTCATTAATTGCATTCTGTACTTTAAAAAAATCCTTAATAGTCATAATAGTAAGTCCAAGCATCTCACTATTGCAAACGTTTTTTTGTTGTTGCTGACGCTGTTGTCACTTCTCCTGATAACATGTACTTTTTGAGTCCACACATGTGATCGCTTATCAAGCTAATTTCTTTCTTGCATGAATTGCCCTCATTATATTAGCCTGCCAGTGAAAAATGGGTTTAATTTAGCCAAATGCTCACTGTTTGAGGGGAGGGAGAAAAATACAATTTCCCCATAGTGTCATCTCCTTCTGCAGAAGTGGCTGTTGAGTTTTAATTACTATAATACCTCAGTGTGCTACACCAGATGACCCAGGTCTATATAGAAAAAGTTAGCAATCATTTACATTTTTCTGGTTTGCTTATTTTCTTTTGTCTTTGCATTATGGACTTAGACGTAGAGTTCTCCTGGCATGGAATAACAAGGTATTATATGTATGACAGATTTCACCTTGGCATGAATTTTTCTGCGGCAGGCAAGCAAACCGTTGATGTTTTATTAAAACTACATACAAGTGAGTAAAGATCAGAGACTATGGGGTTTAAAACCTAGCATGCCAACACATTACTACTAGATGCCAAGGGAGGCAGATCAAATGCCTTTGAAGATGGTTAAAAAAAATCAAGTTGAAAATCGTTATAGTTGACTTCATTGGTATTTGAGTGCAGGCTTTGGGTCTCGGTAGCTTTTCTAGATGCAAGAGAGCTTTGTGGTGTGTTGGAAGACAGTATGGTGTCGGTGGGGAGGCGGTGTCACTGTAGTCAATAGGTAGTACTAAATAAAATTAAATATGTCTTTAACATGTGCTTAATGTAATTGCTTTTGTCACTAAAACCAAGAAAACCTACTTTACAGTCACTATTGGAGCCTTTAAGACAGGGTTTTGGGGTTTTGTGTACATGTTGCACAACTGGAGGGGACAGTGGTTTTAAGTGCTCAAAACGTTGAAGCATACAGCACCCTGGCTCTCCTTTGTCATCGCGCAGCACATTTTCATCCAGTCAGTCAGAAAAAGCCTCGTTCTGATCGACTTAAGGTCACAGCTCTTCTCACAGCTAACAGGATTAAATCATCTGGTGATTGCACCTGGACGAACTTACCTTTCTCTACCTGTGTCTGTGTGTGTCCAATCATTTTTTTTGATTTTTTTTTTTTTAAGCGGTGCCTTGCTGAGCGAATGCTGTGGCATCCCACATGCCTTCCCACACCCACTACAAATAGACAGCGAAGGTGCTACATTCCATGGCCTCGGTGCAGATCCCTGAGGCTGAGGAGTATGTTCTGTGTTGGTGGGCATGTCACAGGGTCCATATAAAATAACAAAGGCCTAAAAATACAGTAATCTATGTGTATGTGTGTGTGTGTGTGTGTGTGTGTGTGTGTGTGTGTTACTGTATCTCTACTGATTCACTTCCCGTTTCCTTTATTGTGGGCTTGCTTGCTACACTCTTACCCCTTTCTCTCTTTCTTTCACTCTTTCTTTCTTTTTTTATAATTTCTGTAAATCTTATGTGAAATATTCAAATTATTTAGATTTATTCAACTGTTTAAAGTCCAAAGACATTCAGTTTACTATCATACATACTTGCATGCATACAAGGAACGCAAACAAATCCTCACACCTGAGAAGCCGAAGCCAAAGAATGTTTGGAGTTGCATTTGAAGAATGACTTAAATGATTAATCAATCATTAAAGTAGTTGTCAGTTTATTTTCTGTTCTTATCAACTTATCGACTATTTGTTTCAGCTCTAATGTTCTGATAATTATCGCAATATTAATTTAGTCCTCATCCCCATTCTCTTGGTTGATTTTAGTGATTATTATTTAGCAAAGCTAAATATGTTGAAGCAGAATCTGCCTTTTACGTCCAGAAGAATTAGGCTCCTATAAGTAATTTGTCTTGTCAGTTATTTTTACTGACGTATGATTTTCTTTTTCTTTTGTTATGTTAAAAGCCAAATAAAAGATCTTTTATCTAAAGAAAAAAATCTAGTATTTTTACGCTATGACTGGGACATCTTCATGCAGCAGGAGATGCTTCGTCATTTCCTCCCTTGCAGGAAATCTTTTTCACACAGTGATTCAATTTCAGTGTTTCACTGCTGTCTACTGTGACCTCTCTTTTAGCGATATCTGTGGTCCACCATATTGTAAACACCATACATGTGCATTAACACCTGCTTACATCTCTTGTCTTTCTGTCCATTTGTTATTCCATTGTTTCACTCGTTCATTCACTCGCCCACTCTATGACCAGTTCTTTCCCTCCCTCTCACCATTCATTCACCCGAGAGATCTTTCTGTGTTTTTGAGCAGATCTGAAGCATCTATCTCAGCAGTGGCTCAAGTCTTTTATATCGCTCCATCATTCAGACTTGCTGACAGGTCAATTAGAGGTTTAGGCGCTTTCCTCCCAAGTGATGGTACTTGCAAGAATGTTTGCTTTGGTTTGTCTGATTTGTCATTTTCCCCTCATCTGTTCAGACACTGCATAGAAGATATTAGATGTGGCGACACGAAACTGCACAATATTTTTTACATGACTGTTTTGTTCACTCTAAATGCCTTGTGGTACATCCTGTCTTCTATTTTATAGTTAAGCGGGATCAACTGAAAACGGGGCAGTGATTCTGTGCCCATTGTCACCTAAGCCAAACCATGTCTTACTCTGACCTTTAAACTGTGTATCCTTCTGCTTTTCTCCCCAGATCTTTTTCGCTCTTTATTGGAAATGTGAATTGAACTCAGGAATCATTTTGCTTAAATTATGTATTTGAGCAGCTCCTGTAGCAGAGGTCATTGTAGTGTTTAACCACTGGTTCCTGACACCGTTCACCACAGCCTATTTTCTCACACACTGCAATGCCAGGGAGAACACTTTGATCCCAAAGACAACAAATCCAGCAGCATTTAAGTTCTTAACACTTTAAGAGCACCTCTAGGTCATCTCAGGCCTTCACTTGGTCTCAGGAATGTTTCAAGTAAACTCACAACTGGACTAACAGCTCTTGTTGCTTTTTGTTAGTTGTGGGAAATGTAAGAGTGGGCCGTGTGTTGGTTGGTTAGAGCCCCCGCACACTATATTTTTCCTTTTTTTTTTTTTTTTAGCTTTGAGGCATAAAGTTGCAGGAAGATTGTGTGAATGTGGGAAGGCCAGGAACCTACGGGGGCATTGATTTACTCACGTTGGACCACAGTGTGACTCTTCCTGTCCCTCAGTTGCTGGTGTTCATTCCTATGTCATAACCGGTATGCGTACATACGTGTGTCTGTCCCAGCATGGCGAGTTCGCTCCCTTGGGTCCCTGACCGTGTGCACAGGGTGCCTCCTACTCCCCAGCTGTGAGGAGCAGGGCTCTGACATGGCCTGTCCCTTTAGCTCACTCTGAACGTTTGACATGCCAAGCGCAGAGGTCAGCCTGACCTACTTTCCCCTGGCGGCCCTTCTGCTGAGCTGCAGCGCTCCTCAGCAGGGGGGGTATCAGTACACTAAGTAGTGGGCGAGAACGAAATATATTGTGCTTTAAGTATAGTGGCTAAGTCTGGTAATTAGGTAGGTCGGTATTTATAGGGATCTACCAGTACTAGTTATGAATTGTATAGTAGGTTAGAACGTAGGTCAGAGGGGTGTGAAGCAGTGTACATCGAAAAGTGATGGTCAGTAGCAGAGGCTCTACTGCAGGGGGTCCTGCCCAATGTGCTGCCCCATGCATGTCTACCTCAACCCCCCAACCCCAGTAGCTCTTCATTATCCAACTCGAGCCACAAGCCGTGTGTGTTGTGTGTCTGTGTGTGTGTGTGTTGTGATGTGTGTGTGTTGTGGTTGTGTGTGTGTGTGTGTGTGTGTGTCGTGTGTGTTGCTGTCGTGTGGTCGAAGAGAGAGAGTCTATGTATGTGGGATGACTCCTACACACTAAAATATAATAAAAACATGCGGCATCACTACTGGATTATCCTTGTCTCCTAAACACATGGCCGGTGATTTACTACATCGGCACATGCAGTGGATGGGCGTAAGCAGCTCCGCCTCCGGCGTGCCT
>NW_023339740.1:17380434-17388415 GCF_004916995.1 Morone saxatilis | reverse complement strand
TACATGTACATACACACACACACACAAACACACACACAAACACACACACACACACACACAGGCTTGTGCTGAGGTTGGATATGAAGAGCTCTGTGGGGGTTGCAGGTAGATGCTGGGCAGCACTTGGGCAGGACCCCTGCAGTGAGCTCTGTCTGACTCACTTTGTGTACCACTGTTCACACCCTCTGACCTCTTCTACCTACTTCACTTCCATCTGTACTGTAGATCCACTTATACCCTTATACCAACTTAGCCCACTGTCTTAAAGCAAATACTTTGTTCTCGCACTACTTTGTACTGGACTAAACTAACTGGTAAATCTAAGGAGCTGCTGCTCAAATGCTGACATATTGTTTATATGCGCAGTGGTAATTGGCCTTAATTTTTCATGAGCCTATCGTTGTCTCGCTCTCCCTTTTCTTTCCTACTCAGCAAATACGCCATGATCTATCAAATGCAGTGACTGTTGCTGTCATCGCGTTTTCTTTTTCTTCCCTTGCTGCCGTTGTAATATTTTAAAGTCCCTTTTTGTTCTGGTTTATCTCTTCGCCTGCAAGTAACCCACAGGCTGTTAACTTCTCGCCACACACATGTCTAAAACGGTAGAAAGAGTTTGTCTGACACAGTATGGGACATCACAGGGCACAGGGTCTGTCAGGAGGAGAAGAGAGCAGGCAGGCACAGTTCATTAAAAAGTAAACTTCTAATGTAGCAGCAGGCCTCGGCTGCTTGACTGTATCAATGATTTAGGCCCAGCAGAAGGTCCTTAATGGATAGAGCCACCTCTCTGTGCAAGTTCAGCTGCTTCTGTCTGCCTGGCATCAAGTGGCACACACACTCCGACACACAACAGAGGCTGTGAGGGGAAAAATGTTTTTTAAGTACTTAAGTGTGTATGGCACTTTACTGGTTGCATCACACACACCCTTCTGCTCAGACACTCCCCTGTTGGATGTAGCTCATGGTTTTAAAGTAGCATAGGCTGGCTAAAGGGAGAGCCTTGTATCTGTTTGTCAGCATCCACTATACATGATCACTTTCTGCGTTCACGTTGTTTTATTCATCTGAACCAGTGTTGAACTGTGACAAAGCAGGGGACAGAGTGCGGCTAAAAGGATGAGGTCTGTGTAATGGTCCCGTCACTGCAGCCTGTGTCAAGTAGTCTGGGTGGGTTTAGGGCAAGGCAGAACATCTATGAGCCTGAGAGTAGGGCTTCCTAGGGCCACCAGATAACTATGACTTTGCCTGTCTTATAGTGTTTGGATACATGTGTCAAGTCTATGTGACTTCTCAGGTCAGATTCTACAGATTAGCTTTTTGCGGCTTGATTACATTTAGACCACATAGAGTCGTGATCGCAGTACTTCCGTATCTAGTTTGGAAGATCCGATAGCAGTGTGACCAAAATATATTGTGGTTTGAGACCTTTCCATGAATGTATTTTGGTGTGCAACAAAGGTTGATCATGTTTTGTATGCCTGTGGTAATACTCTCTACTTTAATCTAAGAGGAACAAGAGCAAAAGTTATTTGTCAATCAATTGATTAATCAGTCAACAGAATATTTATTAATAGATAATTGATTATTCATTGCAGTTTCAAGCAAATATGTAAATTACTATGAAGATATTTAAAATTGAGTTTTGAGTTTTCACTCGTGTTTTTTGACATGTCGTAGACTAAACAATCAGTTAACCGAAAAAGTAAAATAAGTTATATTTTGATTACTTAAAATCTTGTGTGTAGGTGTAGGACAGCCTGCTGTTATGTGACTTGTGAGAATCTGTGTCTCTTTTTACCCTGTCTATTGTATGTTGTGTTATTGTCTTTGTCTGTAAGGATTCAGTTTCCTTAGTTCAGCTTCAGTTCAGATATTTGGGTGATACTCCACCCAAAATCGTATCACCCTGCAGTCTTGAACGGTGGCTGTTAAAATGTTGCCTTTTGCTTCTTCAGAAACAATAGCAGCTATGGATACCTTGAATTTGTATCAGAATGTCCTACAGCATAATCCACTCTCTGCTGTCCATACTCATGCTTGTGACCTGGAAGGAGCTACATAAGCCATGATTTTTGGTTGCACATAAATAGGTACAGCAGTGTAGTGGCTTATGATTCGGGTGTGTAAAGAGGTTGCATTGGACAATTTTTCACCACCGTGAAGACTTGTCATTTTTACATTACATTCCTTTTTTCCAGACACTTTTGCCCAAAGCGACTTAAAATAAATGCATTCAACCTCGAATCAGAGTGAGATGTCATCAAATCTGAAGTGCAGCCCTCTTAAACAAACAACTAAAAGCATAAAGAGCTACAGTGCACTTGCTCAGGACAATGATAAGACTTGAGACATAAGTAAGGGTCTAGTCTGAAAAGTTGGGGTTTCAGCCTGTGGTGGAACGAGGGCAGTGGCTCTGCGGTGTTGACTTTGGTGGGCAGTTCATTCCACCGTGGCAGAGCCAGAAAGTGACCACAGGGGCATTCGTGCTCCTTTGTGCAATGGTTGCACCAGAGTGCAGGGTTTGGCCACGGTTTGGGGGTCGGAAGTAGCAGTTCCCTTCACTTTCTAGCAGACAAGTTTTAAACTTGAACTCGATGCAAGGTGCAACATAGTGCCAATGTCCAGCCAAGGTGTCCAATAAAGGTGTCCTGTTGTCCTGAGTACCATTTAAAAATAGCAAGAAAGATGTCTTGGACAATTTGGGGACTGTACAGAAAGCATTGTTACAAATTGTTTGTGTCATGGAGTATATATCTTCTTGCTAGATTTAGTGTCTTTTCAGACCCTCTTAGTGACTTTATTTCTAAAAAGTGAAAAATTTAGCAACTTATTCAGACCATCAAGGAAAAGGAAAAATACTATATTGTAATTAATTGGCGAGGGCGAGACCGCCTCTCCCTCTCCTCTTGGCAGAAAGTAGGTGTGGCATGTGGAGCAGGTTTGAGCTTCTCTCTCACTCTTTCTTTCCAGAGCTCTGGATTAGAGCTTAGCCTATATGTAAATAGTTTGTTTGAGCTGCTAATGTTATTATGCGATGTTCCTGTAGTGAGTTTGTGACTATTTGACTAAATAATATTAATGTTCAAAGTGTGTGTATGTAAATTTATATCACAGTATATCAATCAGATTTGAATTTGCGCTGCAGTTTGCAGTGATGCATTTATTGATCAAACAGATAAAAAAGGAAAAAAAAGAAACTCAGCCAACCACTAAAAGAATAATGAAACAAATTTAAATTTTTCATATAAGTACAGGGAACAGAGTGAGTCAATGAAGTGATGTGAGTTAATGAAACAAAGTTATTAACTATATTCATCAGGACGAATGGAGAAGAAAAAAAAAGCTTTTAAGCCTCGGACAGTTGAAAGTAGAATTTGAGACAGCTGACACAGAGTGAAAAAGTTAACTTTAAGCCCAGCCAATGTCGTGAACACATTTTTGGGGATCCATTGTTGCATGAAGTCTTTGTGAACGGAGCAAACTGCATTTTCTTTTTTTTCATCTTCTTTCAAGCCTGCAGGGATGATTGTTTGATACTCAAAAGACAGATTTGGGGTTGAGTTTCACTTTCAGAAAATATTCCCTTCTGGCAGGGGAACAGAATTATTTTGACTTATGGAGCCAGTTTCCACCTCTATATTTTCTGTTGGAGAACATTGTTAGACTTTTTCTGGATTACATTGGCATTTCAGAGTGATTTAACCAGCGAGATTGACAGCATTACAACGAGGCTGTCATTATCATCCCTCCTGTGGTATAATTGCCTATACTGTTGAAGAAGCGGCTCCCATCTTTTGCACTTGGGGGTCTCTGTCTGTCTGTCTTTCTCTGTCTCTCACTGTGTGCCTCCCTCTACCCACCTCTTGCATCCGTTAAACTCATGAGAGAATCCTACAGCTTTTCAGTGTGGCCATCTGTCAATACCACTCCATAAAGTGGAGTGGAGAAACGTGTGCATCCATTGGCTCTTGTAAGCCCTCCGCTGGCCTGCCTCCAGCTAGTTCTGAGGGCCTTGCTGTAGCTGGTTAACCCAGGTCTGGAGCGTCGCTCTCCAGCCCTTGTGGCTACTTCAGCCCACCTCGCCTCCCCAATCAGGCAGCTGGATGAACCTCCCTCTTCAACGCTGTGGAGTAGCTTGTAACACTGTAATGAGTTAACTTTCAGAATGATCTACATAATTTATTTCCTGCCCCCACAGGAGCTCGCTGAAGCATTAATTAATATCAGGCCCTGGTATCAGCAACCATCCCAGTGTGGGATTCCTTCTGGCTCCTATTTTTGGCACCAGTGGAATTCAATATATTTGTGCGACCAGAATGCAGTCTGTTGGACATTGATGAAAGTTATTGGTTCCTCGTGGCTTCGTACACAGACTGAGCTCCTGTATGTGTGAGTGAAATGTGGACACAGTTGTAGGCCAGATCTTACGCCACTGAAACGAGCTGACCTCGATGACAGGAGCTGTGACTAAACCTTAATGATACATGCCAACAGGTTGTATGCCCTTGTTGCTGCTGCCAGTGTTATTCTCCACTCTCAAGTACTACAGACTTATTTGTGTAATCTGATTTTTGATATGTAGTTCTCACCAGCTCTCTCTCTCTCTCTCTCTCTCTCTCTCTGTTTTCCCTCACAGAACTCAATACGGCACAATCTGTCATTGAACAAGTGTTTTCTCAAAGTGCCTCGCTCCAAAGATGACCCAGGAAAGGTGAGACTTTTAAACGTGAATGTGATTATAAAAGCAGAAGAATGCATGTCATTATGAAAAAAAAAATACAAATAGAAGAATGTGTTTAGTTTCTCAGCTGGCAGAATTCACCGTTCATTTTTTTGGTGTGTATCATGCTATCTCTGGTAGAAAAATGTTACCTTTGAACGGCTGCCAGGACAGTCTGGAAATGCATGGCATGCTCGTAATCTATTATGAACCTCCCACCCCCACAGAATTGCATTTCAAATGTAAGGAGAGACTATTTTTTTTGGACCAGCACAGACAGCAGATGTGGGTGAAGTGGAAAAAAAATTCAAAGACTGTTAAAAGTGGAGCTGTAACAGGGTAGAAGTCAGGTCGTTTCCAGAATCCTGCATCCCTTAAGTATTTAATCAAAACTTAGGCAACAACAACAAAAAACTCCGACCTCATTTGCACTCAACTCAGCTCTCCGTCTCCCATTTTTCTTCTCTGTAAAAGGATGTCCAAGTCCAACATGTTAATTTGACATTTGAATCTCAGTGGGACCACCTACAGTTGCTGTTTCAGCCTGATTTACTTTACAATCTGCAGCGACAACAACCTAATAAATAGTGTCCCCCGGTCCGCTGAGTAGTTCATGAAGAAGGAGCCTATGGGGCCTATATGTAGTATGATTATATGCATAGGTGTAACCATATGTAGCCTAACCCAGATTTCATCTCGGCACTGTCAACGCGTATGCTACATATGCTTAGAGAACCACACAAATAATTACACAAACAAACACACACGCGCACGTTTGCACCGACACATGCATGAAGAGCTACGCCTAGCAGTGTAGAGGATGGGGACTGAATGCTAATTTCATGTTTTGCTGTAATCCTCTGATATTGACACTCCTGGGAGCTGCTCCACTAAATACAAAATAATCTATTGCTGTATGGATCCCATTCCAAATGCATGGCCAACATGCTCGCATCCTTAATGTTTAATTTGGAATTTTCCTCACTCCCTTCTCCCCCGAAGACAACTTCAAAGAGGCGCTAGCCGCTCTTGATATGTTGCATCAATATTGTAATGTGGCAGGAATATGAGAACTGCTGGTTGGATGAGATAGGAGAATCATGTCGCTCTCTGTCTGTCTGTCTCCCTGAGATGGTGTAAGAGATGACAGTTGGTATTGTACATGCACACACTTTGTCTACCTCAGAGGTAGGAATGCAGCCTGTGAAGGCTACCGTTTAAAATCTTTATTTTAATTGGTCTTATGTTTCGGGGCTGGAGTTTCCAGGATGACCGGTGTACTACTTGTGTTTGTCTTTTCTATATTTACACACAAAAGGGGAACTAGATGACATAATTTATGTTGATGTATGAAAATGAGCTGCGTCATTTATGGAAAGAGAGGACATGTTATCAGGATCTGTTTAAAAAAAATCTTTACAGCAGCCTTTGTTTTATTGCTGCAGAGAATATTGTGGCTTTGCTATTTTGTTGTCCCAGACTCCACGGACACACTTCACTTGGCATTGCTACAGTATATTGCAGTATATTTGTGAATAATTTAATGACTCTTTATATGTTTTTCTTTTTTCCTGCCAACTCTCTTGGGGTGGGTGTAGGGAAATGCAGAAACTCCCCTCCCATGAGGGTTAACTTAATATGTTCTTCCCCTCCTAATTAAAAGGAACACCACCAAGCCTGGCTTTGTCTCTCTGAGTCCTAATTTTGAAACATCTGCATCTGCACCCCTACAATTAACCTCAG
Organism: Morone saxatilis; assembly: GCF_004916995.1. Classification (NCBI taxonomy): domain Eukaryota; kingdom Metazoa; phylum Chordata; class Actinopteri; family Moronidae; genus Morone; species Morone saxatilis. Next base: position 17,381,952 of record NW_023339740.1, on the reverse strand, counting down.
CATCTTAACACAAAGCTGGATCACATGTAGAGACACCTTTTTACATACCTTTTACAGTGAAGCTTCTCGTAGAAAACATGTGCTGTGTAATGAGGTTTCCACTGCATTTTACTGTAGCCTAGATCAAAATGAGATGTTTCTTCATCTTTGGTTGATTGTACTGTGTATTATTCTTCCCTCTAAGGAAAATGTTAATTGACCCCAAAGCCTTGCACATATTAAAACTTATAATTTTAACCCCCTGACAAATATAGGCCAACCCTGGCATTTCATTTTAACGATTGCAGCAGTGGTGTATGTGAACTGTAAAAATAACCGATTTGCTGGCTTTAACAAGAGCAGGCCATTGTGTATGCAGTGGTTATTATATAGATACTTGAGATACAGCTTGTTCTATGGCCTCTCCTGTTGTTCAGAGAATTTCATATGGAAATAACAATTATTCTCTCTGCTAAGGAAGTAATTTTAAAGGTCCTGATCTCACTTTCTCTCGACAATTGAGATTTTATCAGGGGCCATATGAAATATTAAAAATAAATTCAGAACTTGCAGGGCCTTAGGGTAAAAATCTGTACTGTAAGCTGCTTTTCCTGTTGGTTTCGAGGAGGAACACCATTGAAAAATAAATTAAATGGGGCCGAATGCAAAGATAAATAATGCAGCCTGGTTGTGGAATTGCTCGCTGCAGCCCCAGAGCCAGCCCCAACTGTTCTCTCCTTGATTAGCCTCGCTCAGACCTTAGAAGAAAGCAACACGGCAGGGCTAGCGCTGCCTCAATTCCTGGGCTGAGACTGTGGAGCCTTCATCCTTGGCAACAGCGCTCTGACTTAGTACCTGAGGCTGAGGAAGTAACGGCTTCAGGAAAGGCTTAGCATTTCAGCACCACCAGCTGCCCTCACCAGCCTCTCATTGAGCAGCAGCCGCAGAGGAGGAAAAGCCAAGCCTTTCCTACTAACAAAGCCCACCCACACGCCACACAAACGCGCAGCTATCAAGTCAAATAAAGGCTTGGGCTGATAGGACTGACTTTAGCAGAGCAGATGAGGCCTCTGATTTTCAAATAATGTTGTACCAAAGCAGGTAAGTCGTAGTGCCAAAGAAAGATCTGGTGCTTGTGTCCTGTCATGTCAGAGAGAGGAAATGTCTCAGTCTAGTGCACACATCCTAGGGATGTCACGTGAAAAAGCTATCTGTTGTTTTATCAGCTCACACAGCCTTCTTCTGTCTGCAGGGGTCCTACTGGGCCATCGACACCAACCCAAAGGAGGACGCCTTGCCTACACGGCCAAAAAAGAGGCCGAGGTCTGGAGAGCGGGTGAGTGTGATGAGACAAACTCTGCATATTCACCAAGAAAACACATTTCTCTGCATATGCTGTTCCTCTGCTAAAGCTTCTGCCTCCATCTCTATTTGGTTCAGGATTCATCTGTGCCTCTGTGTCTCTACTTCTGCTTCCTTTTACCCTCGTTTCTCTCCCACTCTTTCTCTACCACACGCACACTCACAAACACACACACA
>NW_023339740.1:17380030-17380263 GCF_004916995.1 Morone saxatilis | reverse complement strand
TGAGCGGGAGCTTTTGTCTTTAATTATGGATGAGTTTCGTCCAGCGTTACGTACAGCTGTAGAGGTTTTAGTGTGCAGCTCAGACTGACCTGGCCCTGGGGCATCCCGACGCAGCGGGCTGTCGTCTCCTCCTTCCCCACAATGTGGCTGACCAGAGGCTACAAGGAAAGGAACAATCTGTTGGCGAGGCAGACTCATGCACGCTAACACACGGCATTGTCTCTACAACACAC
>NW_023339740.1:17378726-17379930 GCF_004916995.1 Morone saxatilis | reverse complement strand
TGTGTGTGTGTTTGGGTGGGAGGGTGAGGACGGGGGGCTGTCTCCATCTTCTCAGAAAGCACAGTTCAAATGTGACCTAAATAAAGGTGTTGCTTTGTCATATGACAATAGTTCTGCTTTTTTTTTTGTATCATGCAGATGGATATGTTTCCGGTCTAAGATTGTCACAAACATAATACAGGTCCTGCAACCTGCAGTGGGATCTCATGTGTTTAATAATTGGATGGTGTTGAATTTTTATTATTTTTTGTCTGCCTCCACACCCCGCCCCCAACCCCCACAGGCTTCTACGCCGTACAGCCTGGAGTCGGAGTCTTTGGGGATGGAGTGTATGATCTCTGGAAGTGCCTCTCCAACGCTGGCAATCAACACTGTGACTAACAAGGTACTACAACCAGCCATCCAGCCTCCAGCTCCAACACACACCTGGCTACACGGCTGCACCCTGACCCCACCCACTTCTCCAACCACCTACAGCACTATTCCCCACAGAGAGAGGAGCACTCTAGTGGAGGGGAGATGTGCGCACACACACACACGCACACACACACACACACACACACACATACACACACACAACCAACAGCACACGCTCATATGCCTAAAGCTTCTCTGCAATGCAACCCACACCAAAATACACAACTATCTGCACTGCAGCACCTTTTTCCTCTACAACAACAGGCAGCAGGCTCTTGTTATCTTCAGCACGGAAACATGATCCTCACACTGATACTTTGCACTTTGCAACCTGATAGACCTTACACGGTCCCGTGCAGACTTGCAATAGGATCCACCACACGCTGCATGGGATTTCTGTATTCGCACCTGTAGTGGAGGTTGACGCCTAGAGTCGTGTTTCTCAGTCTGTGACCATATTATGCTGCCACATTACAGGTGACCACCCCTGCTGCTGGTTCCGTCTGCTCTCTGTTGCTTTTGTGTAAAAGCTTGGAAACACTTGTACATCACAGAGCAAAGCTACAGGGACTGCTAGCTGTTAGCTGTGAGTGTGCCGCTCACTCTGAAATTTAAATAGGCTTTTTAACCTTAAGCTCTCATCCTCTGAGCCCAGTGGGGGCAGCTCTCAGGTGTACTTTTAAAAAGCCTACAAGAGTGGCTTATTCATTTGCTGCAAGCATTACAAAAAAAAACTGTTTAACGTGAACAGGGGTGTTTATAGGAAAGGGAGGTGTGTGTGTGTGTG
>NW_023339740.1:17350774-17378672 GCF_004916995.1 Morone saxatilis | reverse complement strand
GTGTGTGTGTGTGTGTGACAGGAGTCAAAGCATATGTCAGCTGGTGTTATAGCTTGTGTGTACATGTATGTAGAGTATGTTTCAGCTTGTTTTGGCGCGTGTGTCAACGGCGAGTAGCTAGCGGCTGCTCCTATGGAGAACATGCAGTTTTTCATGTTGCTGTAGCAGACAGATTCACAGACCTAAGTGTGGAGAAAGATGACCCTTTTTCCTCTCTGATTGCCACAAACAAGCACTTGCCGCAGCACCAGTCTCCGCCAGCAGTGACAGCATAATGAGGCCCTAATGTAAAGAGCTGACAGTTTAAAGTCTGGACTCCTGCCATCAAATACCTCCAGTCAAATAACTCAGAAAAGCAACAAGCAGAAAACATTAAAACAGCACAAAATGTGACTACTGTGTGATTCCGAGAGCTGATGAAAACGAGTTCTGATTTGCCTCTTTATGTTCACTTGATTGTGACAAAAACTGTTACGGTGGTAAAGTGAACAGAAGACAAAGTGTAATAGCAACAGATCTGAGGCCCAAACTCCTCGGAGAGAGCTTGTTTCTCACTGTCTTACACTGTAAACACACAACAGGCCACGCCTCTTTCGGTGCAGTGTGCCAAGCCACAGGAATTCCCTCTCTCTGTTTTTCTCTCTCCTTTTCTATTCCAGTCTCTCTCCCTCATTCCCGCCTTCTCCGATAGACCAATGGGAGACGCTGGCAAGACGACTACTGAACCAGCAATAATCTCTTTTCTCTTTCTCTCTCCCGTCAGACATTCCTCGCAAGATCCCTCTTTTTCTTGTGACTTTCTCACACACTAGACCCAGATTTTTCTTCTCCCGCCCCCCTCCAAAGGTTGTGTTCTGAGATGGCCCTAAACATTGGCGTGGATGTGATGAAACTCTGGCACTTAAGTGTGATGATGAAGCAAAAGAGGGGATTGTTGGAAGTGTGTTTGCTGATAAATAGTCTGTCCTTTTTCCCCTCTTCTCTCTGTCTCATATCCCTTCCTTCTCCCTTCCTCTGCCTCTCCCTGTCTTTTCAATCCTGCATGCAGGGATTGTGCTGAACACTAGCTGGCATTGTTGGAGACACCTGGGCCAATCTTGCTTTGATTTCATAATCCATGTCTCATGCTCCAGATTAGGCCCCCATGTAAAAGACACCTCTGGCTTTTTACTTAATTCACTGCTAAGAATAGAACTCTGACTCGCTTGCCTGCTAGCTAACACCGTACACAGTATTTACTGTGGAGCTGCTCCTGCCTGTATGAGCATGCCTGCCTCTGTCTGTGTGTTTTTGTATGTGTGTGTGTGTGTGTTATCCTACCTTTTGTGCACATCTAGCTGTAGCAATGTATGTGTATGTCATATGTTTGTGAAAGCTTCTACGTGCGGGTGAGATGTGACTGGGAGTTTGTCTGTGAGGGTGTGTGCTTGAGTGGGTGTCTTCACTCAGGGGACTCTGGGGTCTGCGTAAACCACAGAGCAGTGAGGTTTTGAAATCATCACACTTTATGGGTGAGTAGAGTAAAAATAGATTGCGGTGAGAGACTTAAGGCTAAAAGCCCGTTTTATGACTTCATTACACATAACATTTATATTTTTGTGCCGCGCTGTTTTTGATTAGCATTGTAGGGTTGATTTTGTGGACGTGCTTAAGCCTTCAGTCTTAGCTGCTCATTGAGTTCCCCTTCACGCTAATGAACACTGGAGCCAAGCCCACACTGAGTGGAGGAAGGCTAGAGTTGCCTAATGAGCCTCTCTTACTTACCCCCGTTTCTCCTCTCTCTCAGCCTCACCCATCTTCCTTCTACAGTGTTGCCTGGATTCAGCATTGTGTGTTTTTTTTTAATAGCAGTATTTCTACCTCATTGTACCAGCTCAGGAGCCAAGCTCCATATTAAAAGCTTAATATGATCGGACGGTCTCACTCTGAATGTGTGGGTCCTGGATTTGTACCAGCATGTTAGTCAGTGGGCCAATCAGTCAAGAGCAGAGAAAGCACTCAGAGCTGCCTGGGTTTCCTTGCCTCCTTGTGGCCTTTGTGGTAGCTCGCTGAGCCTCAGCAGAAAGACAAGAGGCTTCAGTCCACTGCTGCTGCTGAGAGGCACGGTGCTGGGCAGGGCCGGGCCAATCTGCCTGCCTGAAGGCTGCTGCCACTGCTGTCTCATTGTGCTGAGCACAGAGCCCACTCTGTTCCACTCACAGTGATGAGCAGAAGCCACCATGCTGCACTCAGCCATGGACAGACACACACAAACACATGCACACACACCAATCTTAGAATGCCAGGCCTCTTCCACTGCAACACCATCAGTGCATTACTGCCATTCCTTTCTCACAATACAAAACTCAACACATGGGCAATTCTCTGTGGGTATCATTAATTTCATTATCTGGATCGTTCTTCTTACTATTGTCTTAATTGTCTGACGGCGCACTTTATTTGGGAAGGGTGGGAGGACTAAACCTTGTTAGACGATAATTAAGATTGTCGTCCTGAAGTGGTTCGGCTAGTTTTGCTGCTATATTGAAAGGTCAGTGTCTCGGCTGCACTGAAATCCTTTGTTAGCTGTCCCAAACGGATTTGCGCTTGGTGAGCAGATGTGGCTGACATCGCCAGTAGTGTGACCTTTAGTGATGGGAATGTCTCAGCTGTCTCCAGACCCCTTTACACATTCAACTGGAACCCCTCAGTGACTGCGGTGGGTGTTCAGCAGCACCCTGTGTCTCCCACACACACTCTCAATAAAGTGAAAAGAAAGTACCCTGCGCTTATGACATGTCATTGCATGCCGCAGACACACACACACACACACACACATACGCTCAGGCTTTACATTTCCATTCTAAATTACATTGCTTAACTATAGACCAACATTGCCTTTCATACCCATTATCTCAGAAAAATGCTGACATGCTCTACCATCAGCGAGTGTGAAGAGGACATTGGTAATGTTAATGTGTGTATGGGAAAGAATAAACCAATTTACATGTATGTGTTTCAGGTGGCGTTGTACAACACAGACCAAGAAGGGAGCGATAGTCCAAGAAGCAGCCTTAACAACAGCCTGTCTGATCAGAGTCTGGCCTCCGTCAATCTCAACAGTGTGGGCAGTGTGCACAGCTATACACCGGTAAGACCACTCTTCACAGGGACATAACTACAGTTTAGAGGTCTTTGCGTGTGTGAAAATCTGGACACAATCTAAAATTGACCTGTGGAAAATCTACCTGAACCCAACGTGTCTAAATTAATAAGTTAAAGCTACAGTCAGCGATTCTAATCCATCCAATTCAAGTATATTCCTTTAAATGTAAACGGGAAACAAAGTGGCTCAGACCGAGCTACACAACACTATTCCAGCCAATCAGCAACAGGGGCGTTCATGGTTGTGCACAGGACAGGGGGAAGGGGAGATGAGATGGGGTAAAAAGGGGGCAGTGGGATCAACAGGGACGATGCGTCTAACACATGCTAATGTGCTGAACTCCACAACACGGCTGTTGAGTTCAGATATCAACAGTCTTTCTCCTTTGCTGACTCCACCTTTTAGGGCATTGACTGTGAACCGCTGTGTTCCCGGTTCGAGTCCAGCTGGGGACATTTGTTGCATGTCATTCACCATCTCTCAACTGATCGCAATGTAAAAATGCATATCATGCCCCAAAAATAAATCCAATATGAGAATACCAGAGGATGATGAGATCCGATCCGAAATGTGTATGGACCTGAATGCATCCAAATAGGAAGAGAACACTGCCACTGGCAGCAGCATGACGCACCACTAATTAATGAGAGGTGATCGCCAGTTCACCGGGATCCATATCCATATTGACAGACAGACTACCCGACCCATTTAGATTGCATATAGTTTGGACCTGATCCAACTTGAGTCCCGGGGCAGGTCTAGTTACATGACTGACTGGACCTGTGAAGACTTCTGGTTCCTTTGCACCCATCAATCAACACCTGGTACGAAGACAGAACAAATAAGGTCCTGCTGTAGCATCTAGCATCATGTAGACGTTGCAGTTGTTCCCAACCCTTTTTCCTTAAAGGACCTCTTTTCTATCATTGAGTAAACTGACGAGCCCTGACTATTTTATGGATATTACAGTATAGAACAACTGTTAAAAGGAGCAGTTTGAATGAATTTTGAGCAGATTATTTCCTGTAAATATTACATTAGAGGTGTGTTTTCTGATGGTTTTTTATACAATTCTGTATAACATACATTCTACCTAAGAAAACAATTTCCTTTACAGAATTAGACAAAATGCCAAGATAAAGGCCTACTGTGTATATATTTTTATTTTTTCTTACACCCCTTCACCCCTTCAATCACGAAGGCCTCGCAATCCCCTGTGAAGCTTTTGCGACCCCTAGTTAGGGTCCCTGCCCTCAGGTTAGGAACCAGTGCCTTAAAGGATGAAAAGAGGTTTATGATCATTCTGGTTGTCAATGTTGCAGCTCATGAAAGTCTCTTAGTTGGATATTTCTAACAAGATATTTATATAAATGTAGTGTAATTGATGATTTTATTTATTTATTGCACCAGAAGGCCAAATGATAAATTCTCATTGTATTCACATATTTCAAGCTGTGGGGGAGCAGCAGTCACTAAATGAATGAAAATGAAATGCTGCCAGACTTAGAAAGTGTACTGTATCCCATATTTCATCTGATCGGTAAGCCCCAGGAGGCTTTCTTCACAGGAGCTCAGCCGTAGACAGCAATAGACCGAGGTTCACGGTGGACATGCGCTAGAGTACAACATCAGGAAGGGGGTTAAGGGAAACAGAGAAAAATGTGCACGCTCCTGGAAGCCAGACAAAGAGAAGCGCTTCTTCTGAAGTCCTCCCACCAGAGATGCCCCCTCTTTGGTGTGGTCCTCGCGCATCCTAGAGTGCTCCCTGCTCCAGGCTCTGGGCATCGATCGGCTCAGCCTGATGGATGTGCTCTCTCTCTCTCTCTCTCTCTCACAGCCAAAGCAGCAGCTCACAGTAAACACTCTGGCTTTATTATCACCTCTTCACTCTTACCCAAGCCAGACTGTGAGCCGTGCACTTCAGCAGCCTGCCCACATCTTGGAAGAGGAAGATGTTATGATCAAAAATTGGACGTGACCTCTCTTGTAATGCTAGCCCACAGTGGACACAGGTCAGGTCCTGCTTTGTGAAATAGCGATGGTTTTGCATCACTGCCCTTGCTGTGATGAATCTTGTAGACAAACTCGTTGCTGGAGGGAACACGGCTTTCTATGTCACACCCAGGTCCAGTGCATAACATTGACTGCCCACACAAATACATGGATAAAATGGTTGCTTATTTGTACAAGGTATTGCTATTGATTTTGTTTTAAATACATTTTGCTTGGCCACCTGAGTATTGGGTTTGTGTCCGTTCGAGTTGGTCTCTTAATGTTATGTGAGCCAAGGCGGTAAGCACTAACCTAGATTGTTGCGGTTTGTGTAATTGTTCTTTACATGCTGTGTGACTGACACCTTTTCAGACAGAAACAACATTTTTACCGTGGCTCTTCAGAAGAATCGACCCATCCTCATATTTGACTTTTGCTGTGTACATTCACATAAACCACCACTTTACATTAAATATTCTAGAGGTTTCTATGTTTTCTGTTTTTGCGGCTCCATGACCAGATAAGCAAGGGAGGGGGTCTTTGAAAAGTATGTATATTATTGATGTGTATGTTTGAACATTACTTATCTTAGCATCAGTAGTCCCTGTTGTATGTAGTGCAGATGTAGCTGAACTGTAGCCGGTGTGCTCTCACAAAATCTTTCACAGATTAAACATTAAACATAATCCTATTTTGCACTCAATATTGCGCTTTGCTTTTGTAAATCTTTAGCATTCTTTATCTCTTCATCTCTCCAGGTGACCAGTCATCCAGAGCCCGTGTCCCAGTCTATGAGCCTCCAGCAGCCCCCCCAGTCCCAGTACAATATGCCAGACAGGGATAAACAGCTCCTGTTCTCTGAATTTGAAGATCTCAGTGCCTCCTTCCGCAGCCTTTACAAGTCTGTTTTTGAGCAGTCCTTCAGCCAACAAGGTGAGTGGCCTCACGGGAGCATCAAGTGGAAACCTAATAGAGAGCCTAAGCTTCATTTATCAAGGAACAGGAAGATTCTCAGAACGATTTTCCTAATGTGGATTTGTTCTTAACAGCTGGGGCTGTAGAGAGTCTTTAGGCACTAATTAGGTTTACTGAGAAGTGAGCAGGTATTCAACAGGCTGACTAGCCTATAGTGTACTGTATTACAGTGTAGCATTTCCATGGTGTTTTGCCAGAGCAATGTGGAAAAAGCCTAATTTCATATTCAAAAGCAGAGTCGGAGAGTTCATGCCGTAAATATTTAATTAGAGGATGTAAAGAGATCTTACTGCATTTATTTAATGGTTATTCAGAATTAATACACCATCCTTCTTGCTTTATATTTTTCAAATTACATGAAAGTTTTCTGTATCTTGTCATGTTTGAAATGTAGGCTGTTTCATCAGAGGAGTGGAAGAGGTTACAGGCATCCCAAGTCCTCAGTAAATCTGTTGGATTTGAGGTTCATTTGTCATAATGATGAGGAATTTGTATGATATAATACATAGCAGTGGATAGAGCGCAGCTTTCCAAAAGCCTGCGAGACCCCGCAGAACAAAATGCATTTTTGCTTGTAATCTGATTGACTGATAAACAAAGAGCACTTGACAAGCGGGTTATGAGCAAAGTAGACTGAGCTTTCTGTGTATAACCTACTTTCACAAATCAAATGCATTTCATGCTAATGTTTTCAAAGAGTTCCTCTCCTTTAATCTACCATCTATGTTTCATTAGTTGAAAGTTGTTACCTTTTTTATGCGCATAAAAGTGAAATCTCTTAGTCAGACAAGCTCTAGCAATTAAAAAGCGTAAATAATCGAGCTAGAGGATTTCACACTCTACCGTGGTAGACAGTGAGCTAATTCACTGGCTTTGATAATAGGTAATGAGCTCGCATTATTATTCTGGTGCCACGTTAATTGCTTTCTGTATTTCCCTGGTTGGACAATGGGCTTTCTGTGCCGATAAGAGATGCACCTTTGTCACCCCTGCAGTGAGTGTTACGTGCCGATTGTGGAGGTGCAGGGCTAGAGTCAGCTCTAAAAGCACTCCAGTGAAATAGGTTTACTGTGCCAAAGCTGTGAAGGACAGGGCCTCTTAAGACCACTCCCTGCCACTCAGATGATTGCAGTTGGGTGTGCAGATGTTCATGCTCCAGTCATGTCTGTTAAAGAGTCATGCAGCAGCACAATGAATTTGTCAAAGACAATCCAGAGCTGTGTAGCTGGAGAGGAGAGACGACGGCAGCTCTGGCTCGTGAACCTCAGAGACACAACTAATGCTGAGTCATTCCCTGATACAACAAAATGGCAGCTGGTCTGTCTCAAGTGTAGAACTACTTAAACACGGGAGGCCCAGATCCCATTAATGTAAGATGTTAAAATACAAGGCCTTAAGTAGCTGTTTTACATGTAAAGACCTGGACTCTCTTTGTGTTTGTGCTGAAGTGCATTACACTAATACACCTCAGTCTGAAACCATGTGAGTGACATTTGTGTTGGAATAAGTAGTCTCGTTTCACCAGCTAGGGCTTCTACTAACCGATACTTTCATTATCGGTTAATTTGTCAATTATTTTTAGATTCACTGATTCCCAGAGCCCTAGGTGATGTGTTCTGTAATAATAAACAGTCAAAACCCAAATATATTCAGTTTAAAATGATAAGAAACTGTGAATAACAGCAAATCCTCACAATTGAGAAGCTGGAACATGCGAGTGTTTTGCATGATAAACGATTATTCAGTTGACAGAAAAAGAATCTGCAAATATTCTGACGATCAAATAATCGTCTGAGCCATCTTTCAAGAAAAAGCCATTTGCTTGTTCCAGCATCTTCAGTGTTATATAATTGTACGTTGAATATTTGTGGATTTTTGACAGAGGCAGATGTTTAAAGATGCCACTTTGCTCTTTTCGCTCTGGGAAAATCTGATGGGCAATTTTGTCATAATTTTCTGACATTTTAGATAAGATACAAGATACAACTAATCGATTCACTGGAAAAAAATATCTCCAGGTAAATCAATAATGAGACATTTGTTGTAGCAATTATTAAAATAATTCTTTGCATCATTTCCTGTCGATTGACAAGTCCGTCAACAACAATTCGTTTCAGCACTATTAAGAGCTGTTGGTGTGTTTTCTTTCCCAGGTCTGATGGGCATACCGTCAGATTCCTCCCAGCAGACCCACACCTCGTGCTCCTATCAGCACTCCCCCAGTGGCACCATTAGCACTCAGAACAGCCTGTCAAACAACCAACCCAACAATCACCCCAACAGCCACTCCGCCAACAGTGGCCAGGTGCCCCTGTCCCATCCTGCCCAAGCCCACCCCGGCCACGGCTCGCCGCACGCACAGCACCTCCCGCAGCACGGCGGCCCCCACAACCAACACAACCAACACGCCCAGCACAGTCAGCACCCACAGCACCCACAGCACCCCCAGCACGCTGCACACTCCCAGCACGGGCAGCACCCATCGCAGCACCCGTCCCACGGCCAGCACCCACAGCAACACACGCCACACCCCTCCCAACACACGCAGCACAGCCAGCACCCCTCTCAACACGGACCGCAGCATCAGAGCCTCTCCCACCAGCCCCATCCTACCCAGCAACAGATGGCCTGCAACACAGGTAAGACCCTCTGTCTGTCATCGACTTCCTTTGAACCAGTCTCGTTGTTTTCTTCTCATCCTGTTCATCACACAGACACGTCAACAAAAGCAAATATTTACAGCTCAATATGGTTTTGTGTCATTCCTCATTTCTTTTGTCATAAAGCATTGAGAAATTGTTATAGGTGCTAAACAGTAAATCACCATCTGATATTATCTGTGCTGTGGTGAGAACAAAGCAATGCTGCATACAGTGACTGTAGCAGCTCTTACAGAGTCGACTGGCTCCTCCTAGTGGCCACAACACGGTGCTGAACTGTTTAAAAGCCTGATAAACTGTTTTATTTGGTCTTACCGTCTCATTCATTTGGCACTACAAGACTGCCTGCACAGCTATAAAAATGTGACTACAATGAAAATGCATCATCTGGCCTTCTTACCTAACCAACAGTAAATAACAATTACAGAAGCAATTATTGTGCAGTTGTCTATAAATGATGTTATTAGGACTAAATCTGTATTTATGCCCGGAGTGAACTTGGTGTTGGAACCAAATTTATCTGTATCCTTCAAGTCTCTTATCTCTTATCTTGTAATGTTACAGATAGTATCCTGTGTGTTTGTTGCAGGTTTACTGTCTGACTGGTACCCAAATCTGGATGCACTGAAAGAAAGCTGTCGTATTGCTAGCAGCTATAACTGGGCTGATGTCGACCTTTCACCTTTCCAAGGTGCGGTTTGGACACTACAAATAGACCTTATTGCATTTACAAATAATAAGCGAGTAATAATTCTATAATTTATTTTATTTATCTGTCGGAGATTAGGATTTTTTCTAGATTACAGAAGAAATAAACGTTTATGATAGTTGATAGTACAGTACTGCCCCAGCTTTTGATTGAGTGCTGAAGTGTTGACACTGTGGAGTTGATTATGAGTTTAATTAAACTGAGCTCTTCAATTAAATAACACTGCCTTCAAGTTTAATTACCAAAACACTGAGCTCAGCAGGTCAGTTTATCCAATTACAGTCTAGGATTGCAAGGTAGGATGTTTTTAAATATCACCCACTGAAGGTTACTGACATAATGAATACATATTGCAACCAAAGATTTTGCTTCATCTTTGTAAATTAGTTTCTCATTTACTAAATTTATACTCTTTGGACAGTCGGCTGGTGCAGTTTCATACATTTCATTGTCACAAAGGCATGTTAGTGCAGACAGACACTGTCACTAGCTCTGATAGTAACTCTGGTTGTTCTGTCTATAAATCTGTGTTTTATGTTTCTAAGGATTAAGAGAGAGTATGAGACAAGCGGAGTTGAACAATTGGTCCCTGGAACCCACCCAGATCGCAGACCTCTGCTCGTCCATCAACCAGTTTTTTGCCCGCACAGGTGTAATCCAGCCACAAGGGACAGTGCAGCCTCCTGTTTGTCATGGCTCCATGCACCCCAACAAACCCAGCCAGCACATCAACACAGGTTAAAACCCGCTTCGTAACCCTACGACCTTATTTATGACACAGTTTGATTGCTTTTGTGTAGCTGTGCTGAGTGGTTGGAATGGGAGGGAAATAGTTTACATCATGCATCTTGAGAGATTTAGGCATTTACACTGTTTCCCTGTTATCTCTCCTGGGAAATGTCATGTAATTGTACAGTGTATAGAACTGTTTATCTGTAAGAATATGGATGCATTCTAAACTCTAAACCTAAAAAGTCTGTAAAAAAAATAATACTCATGCCAATTGTCTGAGGAATTTTATCTCCCTTAGTTTATTCTGAAAGTGCAAACAGTCTTGAGCCTTGTTGCTTGCAGTTTATGTCAATGATTAACCCTTAAAGTAAACAACCCATCGTTACCAACTGCATATGTCTACTAGCTAAATCAAACAATGGTTTCTTTTCTTTTAATTTATTTGCATAATTTTTTAAAGGCCTGAGGAGATAAAAATATTCAGTAATTCACAAGGAAAAAACAAAAGTTTACAGAAATGTCTCACTGTAGCAGAAATAGGTTTTTTCTGCTCTACAAACCTTGTGAAGGTCCTCTAATGTGACTCAACTCCACTCACTCGTGCTATTACTCACAAAATCCAAAAAGATGAAGGTACAAGAATTACTTACTCTTTTAGTTGAGCCACAGGTATTTTGACAACACAGTGAAGCTTGAAACAGTTCAAACATTGTTTTTCTTCTGCAGGTAGCTTCGTCCAGCTGTGTAAAAGTTGTTAAGATGTGTTGCTTAAATTGCATCTTAAGAGATGCATTTACTTGTTTAATTAATACTTGAAATAAAGATTTGTTCTGATTCTCTCTTCAGGAAATCTCTACATGGATTCCAGACAGAGCATGTCCATGATGGGTCCTCCAGGATATCCCCACATGCCCCCCATGAGCAGCACAGGACCCACAATGACAGGTGACAAAAAGCCACAGAGAAAAATATGATTAAAATAATTATGTACAGCCATTAGGAAACCTTATATTTACAGATCATTAATTAAAAAAACTCCCTCTGACTCCTCCTTCCTCCCGTTCTCTTTCCAGGACACCATGCACAGATGAACCAGCAGCACATGATACCTACCAGAAACTTCCAGATGCATCGCATGCCAGCTGATGACATCCAGGATGATTTTGATTGGGACTCCATTGTCTAGCCCCCTAGACCTCTGTTTGCAAACAAAAGGGAGCGAGGAGAGGAGTTGGAAGCCAGAGGAAGCCAGGCTGAGCTGAAAGGCCACAAGAGGAGGAGGAGGAGGAGGCCACTGTGGGTGGGATGCAGAAGAACTTTTGACAAGCTTTGGAGAAAGACAGACTACAGTGTCCTGACATTTTTACAAAAGCAAAACATAACTAGAAAATGTTACTTTGAAGACAATCATATTTAGTCGGACATGTTAAAGTGATGATGCTTATGTACTTGTCTAGAGACAAGTAGAACACATTCACGTCTAAACCACATGCTCCTCAGCTCCTCAGCCAGCCCTCTCCCCGTCCCTAGCCAGCAGCCTTCCAAAGCCCGAACCCCTCTCCCCCCCGACCCCCTGCTCTGTAACTGTTATGTGATTTGAGCGACGTGTTCAGCTTGTAATTCTTCTCGTGTTGACATTGGCCTCAGCTGCCTCTTGGATGAGTTTATCTCTCTTTTTTAAAATAATTATTTTGTTTTATTTTAGTTTTTGAGAAACACAGGCCGTCTCTGTGAGTAATGTGATGGTGCTCGTTGGTCACTTTTGGGAGAAAGTGGGCCCCAAGTGCATTGGTGGTAAAGTTAGGTTTACAATAAGTGAGGTTTTGAACAGGGTGTTAAATGTTTAAGCAGGCTTGATATTAAACAAACCAACAGAGAGAGAGAGAGAGCGAGAGAGAGAGAGAGAGAGAGAGAGATCACATAAAGTATTGTGATCTGTTTTCATAGCCAACCAATGTAATCAGGCTCACTGCAACAGACTAGTTATGGGAGTACAGCAACTTTTTTTCTTAGTTCTTTGTCTCAAGCACTTCAAGATGAGTGAATATGATGAGTGTGAGGAGAAGGTGAAAGCAGGGAAGCCAGACATTTTTGTTGTCTTTTTAAAAGTCATTCAACCCAAAGTAACAGGTTTAGGTTCTCTGTGTGCATCATGTCGGTTAGTAATTGCTTTACCAATCAGAAGCTGTTGTAACGTTAAAATACTAAACAAATGTACATTTTCAAGCCAGTTTTAATGGTAAAGTTCATCAGTTTTAGATGAGAAGCCTATTGATCATTAAACAAGCCACCCGTCATTCAGAAACAACATAATCATTTCTAATCTAATCTGACTGCTATATTCATAAGGCCAATGTAAGGATGGACTGATACTAGCTTATCACTAATATGTCAAATACTGGCATATGTCACCTAATGTAACAATAAATTGCAGCACAGAAATGTCAGATATGTTTGAAATAACTTTGTTAAGAGTTTGACAACCAGAGAGCACCGGGAAGTCGATTTCCAAACTGTGAAGTGTCCCACTCAGCACACATCATGATCATATCTCTTTAAAAATATTAAAGAAATTGTTTGTTTATGCTAAACAAACAAAAACAATCAGCTGATATATCATTATCTGATCTTTTAAACTTTCAAATATCGGTATTGGTACCAGCCTAAACAATCCAGTATTCTTTGGTCTCTAGTTTCCAAGCAATTTTTTGTTTAAATGTACGGTTCAAGTCAGTGGGGTTTGGTTTTATTAAAGCCGTAGTCGGACATTTTGGGAAATATGCTTTATTGCTTTTTTGCCAAGAGTTAGATGAGAAGACATTGCTGTAAATGTGAAGGTAGTAAACTACAGCCAGGTTAGCTTAGCGTAGCATAAAGACTGTAAACAAGGGGCAACAGCTAGCCTAGTTCTGTCTGATTGTAACAAAATCTGCCTACCAGCACCTCTAAAGCTCAATAGTTGACACAGTATATCTTGTTTGTTCACTCTGTACAATAACTGGAGTGTAAAAACAGTTTGTGGTTTTACGGGGAGTTAAGTGCCGGACCTTTTTGTCTGGTTGCAGTAACTTCAGATTTAACGTTGGTGAGATTTAGAGGTGCTAATAAGCTGATTTTGATACCTTTGGCCAAACTCGAGCTAGCTGTTTCCCCGTTTTCAGTCTCTGTGCTAAGCTAAGCTAATTGGCTGCTGCATGTAGCTTCATATTTACCATATAGAGTATGTGTGAGAGTATTTCCTAAAATGTCTGACTATTCCTTTAAACAAAGTACACTTTATTGTATTGTAATTGTATACAAACCATATTATAATAATTTATACTAGTGGCAGCAAAACAAATGTAAAGCCTCACTAACTAGTAGACTAATAAATGTTTTATAATAAACTAATGGAGGGCTCACATACTAGCTTCCCAAAGACACAAAATCTGGTGTGAAAGCTTCTTAAATGTCCTAATAATTTGATTGATTAACGATCAATAGGATATTCATCAAATGTTGAACTTTACATTTGAAAAGGGCAAAAAGTTTTACTGTACATTTTTTTTTTTATTTGTAGAATGAGTCACATTCAAATTCATGCCTTTTTTCCCCGCCTGTTGTACGTCTAAGTGAGTTTCCAATGCTACAGTCAGTGTTTATGTGCTTCTGGCATTTAAATTATGGAGATATAATTCTTTTTTTAACTGCCCAATGTTTTGTTGTGATAGTGTAAGATTTTGCTATTATTACAATCATAACAGAATGACAAATGTGACTCATGATACAGTGCATACAGTGTGTGTGTGTGTTTGTTTGTTTGTTGAGCATATGTGTGTGTGTGTGTGTTTGTTTTGGTTTTATTGTAATTTTAGGGCTATGATTGATGGCTGCAATCATCTCTATACTATCTATGAGCACAAAAGCAGATGCACACAGTGATTAAAGACTAGATTTGAGACATGCGTTTTTTGTGGGAAGGGTTTCTCAAGCACAGAACAAGGAGATCAGCGGTTCTGGAAACTTGTCCTCTGTGTCCTGTAACAAGTGGCTCCTCAATCAGACAGGTGCTGAACTTTAGAGACACTATGTTTTGGAAAAAAAAAAAAAGAAAAAAAACGCCCTTTGCACATTTACACCTTTTTATTGATCGTGACCTTTTTTAAAGATGCAAAGCACCTCCTGGATCTCAAAAGTTACTCACTCACATACTCGTTCATGTCTTTTATTGATTCACTCACAGTTAGACTATCTGACCCCTAGAGGCCATTGTGAGGCATTGTCCATAGTTGACAATGAACCCAGATCATTTTTCCTCTCTGCAATACTGCTGAACTGTGTGTGGTGCTTTGCATCTATTCTGTGTGTCCTCATATAAAGGAATACATCAACTTTTTGGGAAATTTGCTTTTTCGTCAAAAAGCTTCCGCTCCTTATCTGTAAAGTAAATATGAAGCCAGCAGCTGGTTCGCATAAAGACTACAAACAGCTAGCCTGCCTCTATCCAGAGGTAACTAAATCAGCCTGCGAGAATCCTCTCTTATCTCACTAATCAACACGTTGTATCTTATTTGTTTATTTGTACAAAAACCTTAGTGTAAAAACAGTTTATTGTTTTTACAGAGGGTTATGTGCCAGACTGTTTGTTGGCCGGGTTCAGTCACTTCCTGGAGATATAACGTGTTAATTACTTCAGTACCTTTGGATTTAGCCAGGCTAGCTGTTTCTTGTTGTCACTCTTCGTGCTAAGCTAAGCTCACTTCTGGCTGTAGCTTCATATTTAACCGACAGATACCAGAGCGGTAACCATCTTGTCATCTAACTCTCGACAAGAATGCAAATAAGTGTATTTCCCAAAATGTCCAACAATTCCTGATAGATCATTTAGGAGCGAAGGACTCCAGTGGTTTCCATAGTTTTTATTTCATATTTGGATGACAATCATGGATTCTTTTTTATGATATTGCATAATGTCTTTGTTATTGTGAGAAAAGGCACTTTCAAGTCTCACACGGTTAGAACCAGCTCAGTTTTATACTGTAGATCTTCTATTAGACTGTGCAGATTAAGTTAAGTTCTCTTCTTTCAACCGATGATACTGCCATTCATTTTTATATTTTCAGCTAATATTTTTCTTTTCTTTTCCTGCCAATCATACCTGTCCACTCCTGCTTCTTTCTGCGACATTTTGTCTGTCTTTGTATATCAAATGTAAGCTGTATGTGGAGGAATGCCTTGCCTGTGGATCTAAACTATTGAGTTTTTAAAGTTTTGTTCAACTGCCAGAATTTTTTAATTAGTGCTCAGACCGAATACTTAGTCAGTTGAGTGACCCAAATCATGACTCTTTTAGGTGAGAGTGGGCCAAAGGACTGCAACTGAAGACAGCAGTGAAAAAGAGCATCCATGTGCATTCATTAGGACTCTATGGACCTACAATAGACAACATCCTGTGAGTCCTTGCTTGGTGTGAAGGTGACGTGTGTTTCAGTTCTTCCAGGTGAAGAAAATGAACATACAAGCTACTATCTGAGCACAAAAGCCCATGGGAAAACAAAAGATTTGAGCTAACGGATGTGGCTAAAAGGGAAAAAGGTGAAGACAATGACTGGATCACAATCACAATTTTACATTATGTCTGTATGTGTGTGTGTTTGTGTGTGTGTGTGTGTGTGTATTTGTGTGTTTGCTTGTGTGAGTTTAAGTTTTTTTTGTTTTTTTTGTTTTTTTTCAAAAGACAATTTAAGTTTTTAAATTCCGCTGGACATGTACCTGCCAGAGAGATTACTATTAGTGGGATAAAAGATGAAAAGATTAAAAAAAAAAAGCCTTGTTACAATGTGGGAGAGAACTGCCAACAAGTACTGCTGATTGGGGCCTATTTTATTCAGTGCTGGTGTGTTGTTGTGCTTGTACATATATGTCTTTTCAATCATCCCTTTTTTCCTCTCGGGGGTGGGGTATCAAGGCAGAGGGTGGGTCTTACTCACGAAAGACAGGAGGTAAAAGAATAGAGTATTTTGTTATTGTCCAATCAGAGGGTGACAGTATGTATATATCTATATTGTATATATGTGATGAAAATACGTTGGCTTTTTGTGTGACACTACCTTTTATCTGTACTATGGTTCTACATTCAGTGTTTCAGTGTTGATAATATATATTTGGTTTGTGTTTTTTTTTTTCTGTTTTTTTTTATTTTGTCTTTGTCATTTCTTGTATTTTTTTCTCCTATTTGTCCTTTTTTTGTTTATTGCACGGTTTATTACTTTTGTTGTCCAATGAGGTGACACAGCTACTCTTTGTATTCGTTTAGTGCTGTAAAATAACTCAAGTGTTATTAGAATTGTCGATACCACCGCCCACCCCACCCCCTTCCCCAATATGCATGAATGGCACTTAAAGAAATAAAATATGGTAACTTCACTGTGGATTAATGTGCTGTTTGAGCTTTGTTCCTGAGGACTTCTGTCGATATTACACGGCAGGATGTTATTTCAGTCTCACGTTATCATCAGCAGATGTAGCTGTTGTCCAAACCCAGAGCATGGGCATGGGCATCTGTCATAATATGAGCAACTCCTTTGAACAAAATATAATTTAAAATACTAATGAAACGAGAAAACCTCAAATAGTAAATATTAATGAATAAAAATGCAAACACATTAAGATGGAACAAATATCACTAAGTTACAATATATGGGCTTTACATCACTGCCTAAATCATATGCTTATACAGCTTTATAAACATCCATTTAAATATGTACAAACAGTGTATAGTAGTAGTTCACCTTTTTTGTCACTTCAGACCAAATTGTCACATTTTATTTATTTTTTGGCTCCTCTTTGTTCTGAATACAATATCCAACCAAGTAACCAATGTTTTTGAGTTAATGTACAAGAACCCCTCTACAGAAAGCGTCTTCTTTTCCTGCTGTTGTCAGACCTCTAAGATACAGTCTTGTACAGTCACTGTAAAACTGCCAGAAATCATTTAGAAGTAGGACAGTTGGTAAACAGCTAATATTATTACCTATAATATTAGATATACCCATGCCTACCACAGAAATGTCTTCGCATTCCCATCAACTTCATTTGGTATAAATATAATCTGTGAATTGATGCTTGGCATTTCTGGAGGAAAGTTTAATATTATTTCTAGTTCTACTCCAGTTGGTGTGAATTTTAAATTGTAGTATATCTTTTCTTCAAACTGACCAAATGATAACTTTAAATTTCTAAATATTTCTTTACTGGTACAGGTTGAGATTGAGTAAATATTTCATATACTGGATGAGTGGGCAGTTCTAGTACACGGTATTCACAGAGGGAAGACCTTAATTGTAAATAGAGAAACAAAAATGAACATGGTAAATCAAAACATTTTTTTAAATATTGGAAAAGTGGATTGTTGTAAATGTAAATACTTCTTAAAAAAACTGCAATATTCTCAACTTCATGTGTCTGTTTCATTACAGAGCTTCATAAGCAATCTTATAAGAAAGTATTCAAAATGTTTTTGATTCAGGATAAGGAACAGCTGATGTATAGTCCTGCCATGTGATCTCACAGTAAGTTTCTCTTATTACCCACCCTCAAAGCACCCTCAGAGTATTTCCATATGGTGTGTCACTTCACAACATGTGTCCACGCTGACACGTGTGCTTCACCCCTGTAGGATATTCGTTCACAGTGGGGGCAACGGTCTGGCTGCTGTATTGGAGATTTTGAAGTTGTTTGACTCTAATGAAAGGACTCAAGACAGACATCATGTTCAAAGCTTCCTCTCTGCTGCTGCTGACCGTCGTCCTAAATGTTCAACTATGCTCATCAGCACCAATACGTAAGCCAAACATTTCTTCTATACTCTTTTGATGTGATAATTATTTATCATAATTATTAGAAATAGTCAATTTTCTAACTAATTCAACAGATTGTTAGCGTTACAATTCATGAATATGTGTTTATTTATGGTTACATGACATGACATGACTGAATGATACGCTGAATGTACAAACTTAATTCAGAAGCATGTTACAGAAGTAAATGCATATATCATTTAATAAGGTAAACCTGTCTTTGTTGTTACATAATAGGTTGCCTGTGAGTCAAAAGAATCAAAGTAAGGGAAAGGCAAATATTGCTTTAGGTGTTTTCTAGCTATGAATAATAAAAATATGTATTCAGTTTGGGAACTGACCTCAGTCACCCACGTAAATCGAGAATAAAACTCTTTCTCCAATTGTATCTCAAAATACTTTGACGGCCTGTTCAATGACACACATGCGCCTGTTAGTTCCATGCTCCCTGTGAGACATTTGAACTAAACTTGGATCACTGCACACCCGCCTTATGGAGATCTTCGTAACTGTTACATAATCAGCCATCAGTACATTTGATGCTGTTTTCAGAACTATAGTACACTATGGTATTTACTTTTTGGAAAGTGGCTAAACTTAATGAGATGCTTAACCTCAGACCCTTTCAGATTACAATTAGCTTTTAAGTACAAACTAATATAGCACCAAATTGAGCTCAATGGAATGTAAATGTAAAAAACTTTATTTAATTTATGAATGACTTTATAATACTAATAAATTCTAGGTAAGTATAAAAAAGCATAATATTATATATTTATTAACATTATCAACTAAAGCACACTGATATTCATTTAAATATTTTAGGTGAATAATGGTTCCTTTGTTGACTAAGAACATACAAAATAGTTGCTAAATCACTAACTTCTGTTGCAGCTGCCAAAGTTGTTCACTCTCTTGTTGAGGCTGATGAACCAGCTCCAGAGGAACTTGCACCAGTAATTGAAAACCACATTCACTTTATAGAGGAGAAAGAATCAGTTCATGATAAACTCATTCCAGTTGTTGCAGAAGAAGCAACATCTCCTGAGGAATTACCCGCTGAAGAAGACATTCCAGTTGTTGAAATACAACCAGAACCAGTTTTCATCGGAGATCAGGTCTCTGATGACACAGATGAAGCTATATCTGAGGAAACAGCTATTCAGGAGCCTTTGGCTGCAGCTCCACAAGAATCTTCAGAGGTAGAAACTGTCCCTGTAGAAGCTGCCATTGCAGAGGCATCTCCAGATCAAACTTCAGAAGAAGTTCCCCCAGCTGTTGCTGTAGAGAGTGAGTCTTCAGAACAGCACCATGTGGAGGATCCAGCTCCAGAAGTACCGATCCCCATTATTCCTTTAGAAGCTTCAGAAGATGAAGCTTCAGAGGAAAATGCAGCAGAGGAAGCTGCTCCAGAAGAACCTTTACTTATAGTCCCAGATGACAATACTGACGTAGAAGAACCTCTTCCAGTGACACCAGAAGAAGAGGAAAATGCTGTCCTCGTCCCTGCAGAACTTGAGATAGAGGAGGTAGGTCAAGAGGAACCTGCTCTAGAGGAAACAGCTCCAGAGGAGCAAGTAAAAGAAGAAGAAGCAGTTGCCCCAGTAGTCCTAGAAGAAAATGCTGAAGTGGACCCTGCTGCAGAGGAAACACCAGAGGAGTCAGTCCCAGAAGATCCAGTTGCCATTGTTCCTTTGGACCCTGTTGAAGAGGAGCCAGAGCTGGAAGAACAAGTTAAAGAAGATGCAATCCCCATAGTTTCCCCAGAAGCACCAAATGAAGAGCCTCCAGAAGAAAAGGAATCTGTTGTCCTGGTCCATGCAGAACTTGACCCAGAAGAGGAAGGTCAAGTGGGAGTGGATATAGAAGAAACAGTACCAGAAGAGGAGGATCAAGTGAGGGTGGCTATAGAAGAAACAGTACCAGAAGAGGAGGATCAAGTGAGGGTGGCTATAGAAGAAATGATACCAGAAGAGGAAGGTCAAGTGGGAGTGGATGTAGAAGAAACAGCACCAGAACCTGCTATTATTGTTCCTGTGGACCCCGCTGAACAGGAGCCGGATCAAGAGGAACAAGTGGAAACAGTCCCTATTATTTCTTCAGGAACAAAAGAAGAGGAAGCTCCAGAGGAGCAAGCAAAAGAAGAAACAGTTGCCCCAGTAGTCCCACAAGAAAATGCTGAAGTGGACCCTGCTACTAATGAAGAACCTCTTCCAAGTCCATTTGACGAAGAGGAATCTGTTGCCCTTCTTCCTATAGAGCCTGAAGTTCAAGTGGACCCTGCTGCAGAGGAAGAAGCACCACAAGAGTCAGCCCCAGAAGACCCAGTTGTCATTGTTCCTTTGGACCCTGTTGAAGAGCAGCCAGAGCAGGAAGAACAAGTTAAAGAAGAATCAATCCCTATAGTTTCCCCAGAAGCAACAGATGACGAGCCTCTAGAAGAATATACAGAAGTAGAAGCTGCAGGGGTGCCTGTCCCAATAGTCCCAGAAGAAAATGCAGAAGAGGACCCCACTAACAAAGAACTTATTCCTATTACACCAGAAGAAGAGGAATCGGTTGTCCTTGACCATGCAGAACTTGAACCAGAAGAAGAAGGTCAAGAGGAAGCAGCTATAACAGAAACAGCACTAGAAGAGCCTGTTGTTATTGTTGTTGTGGAACCTACTAGTGAGGAACCAGCTCCAGAAGACCCCGTTGTTATCATTGTAGAAGAGGATGCTCCAGAGGATAACACAGAAGAAGAAGTTGTCCAATCAGATCCTCTACCAAAGGGAACAGTCACAATTCCTCCCCCAGCTGTAACTGATGCAGAACCCGAAATCATTCCGACTCCTGTGGAAGGTGGTAATAGCACCAGCAGTGAAGATTTCAATGCTGCAATTAAACTGATAGAAGAAGAACCTGTAGGTAAGAATCCAACACTGAACCCTTTTATCAGTACTTCACTATGATGTAAATGTGTCTCTTTTTCACATTTAAAAGATGGTGTCAGTAATTGTGGAGAAAGAGAGTTCACTGTTGAGTCTCATTCCCATGTCATCTAATACTTAACTTTAGACACTTTGAGCATGAATGCAACCTGTTGTGTTGTGTGTTCTCTTTCCATTTATCCTAACCCAAAGTTTCGGTATTTCATGACCTGGGAATGATCTCAATAATTATTAGTTATCTTTCTCCACAATGACTGAACCAACCTTTACATGTAACTTCTTCTATCATAGGTCTACTAACATGAAAAGTACATTTTGTCCTTGTAACATTCTAACATGTAATTATTATCAATTATAGTGAAAGTTAAAAAATGTTTAGAGCTCACAGTGAGAAAAGTTAAATGCCATGTAACAATTATGTTGATGAATTGTGTTGATTTCACTAATAACAGTTTTGGTCTTCCAGCTCTGATAAACAGGGGGACAGTACTGGGTGCAGCATTCTTCACACTGATGTCTTTTATCATTGGTGGATTTATTTGGATGACTGTATCCAAGAAATTGCGCTGAATGTAAGTGAGTACAACAATGTCACCAAATCAAATTTGTTTTAATCCACAATTATCAAATGGTTTAGTATTCAAATATGTCTATAATGTCTGTTTTTCTCCTATTTTAGGACACTGAAGTAAAGATCAGCTGACAAAAGTGAGTTGTTTGATGAAATATGGAGCAACTGAAGCAATGTGCATAACAGGTTACTCTGCATTGAATATTTGCTGAGGAAAAGTCAACTGAAGGAAATTCTGCAGTTTCTTCAAGGTTGAAGGACAGAAAGTCACTATAATAATGGAAACCAGAGGTGGAAGAGGTATTAAGAGCTCTCCCTGATGAATGCATTAATATAAGTAGCATTTTCCTGTTGGTTGAGGAGGAGGTAATATTACCTACTTTATATACTTTTGGGTAGATTAAAGGTGTCCTGTTGCGTTTTCTTGTAAACAAATAATTTGTTAACATTCATAAGGCATTGTTTGTACCCTTGAGGTTTAACAAACCCATTGAGTGCATTTCATCCTCAAAAAACAAAGATTTTATGAATATTTTAAATTCCAGTGCTAGCAGTCACCTTCTTTGTCTTCTTTGTGTGTTACCACCACCAACTGTCAATCAGCAAAATAGCCAGAAAAAAGTCAGGAAGGTGTATTGCGTTGTCAGTGTCCTAATGCACAAACAAAACACTCGTAAAAGCATTGCTCCATGGTGCTACTAGTGGTCAAAAGCTCCACAGGGTACCTGTAATCTATGCATATCTATATGTTACAGGCTGATCATAGGCTTTGTGTGTAAAATAAGGGTGTCAAATAAATGCAGTGAAGAAATTAATGCAACATTATGCTCCAGTATTGTAGCATAAAAGTACCTCCACGTTGCACTTAAGTACATTTTCCACCTCTGTTCTTAAAAGTATGTCTTGACGTATTTAAAGGTGTGGAATGAAGTAGATTATTAGCTACTTGAGAGGATGATAACATGCAGGTATAAATGGTACAGAATTGCTTTATGAAAAATGTGAGCATGTGACCAACTTTACTAAAGGGGAAGTCACGTTCTATAAAACTTTATTTGTTGTTGCATTTGACAGTAAGCATTTATGAATGATGAGTCTTTATGTTTTGATTTTAAAATGTATGTATGATGAAAACTTTAATGCACTGGTAACTTTACTTGTAGTTTTTTGATTGTGGAACATTAAAGTAATGGTCAATGCAGTAATAGTGAATATTTACTTTATTGTGGTTAATCAATCAAGCTTTATTATTACTATAATCACAAAATTTTCTTTAGGTACAATATGTACATGTCCATGGGCCTCTTGGCTCATACATACAGTACAGTCTACCACCGGCATGAAAAAGCACACACCTCCTTCATGCTCTTTAAGAGCTAAGTAGGCCTATCACTTTTCCTGTGCTGTCATGCAGCAGAGACTGAGAGCTCTCCTATCAATCACACTTTGGCATGTTGCAGTACCAGCTATATGTCCACGGCTCATCCTGCAGTAAATATTTTTAGGATGGTGAGGGGGACATGGTGTTCCAAATGAAACTGTGTTCTGCACCCAAGTACAGTAAACATATCCCATTGTACCAATTGTATATGATTTAAAGCGCTTGTATGAAATAAATGCCGATTTACAAGACCTGGGAGTGAAGACTTTAATAGAATAATTATTTGTTTAGAATGAATTTACAGCAGGTATTATGGCATTTACATACTGCACAATCCTCAATTTTCTCCATATTAGTTTAGTTTTTATTTATTCAGGAGAACCAATTACATATATACATCACAAGAAGACAACCAGTCATCACACACACTAATTAAAACACACAAATGAATAAAATGACAAATATAATTTAAAATACCAGAAAGTAAAACTTTATATAAGAAGTATATTTTATATTGCACAGACAGTATATTTAGGATGTGTACTAAATATTACACATTACATTGCACAATGGCTCTTTTGTGTATAAGCAAGAATTATTTATTTTTTTTCACAATTTTTTAAGTAAAAGTACTGATTCAACTTCTTTATTCAGGTACAAGTGAAAAGGCACAGGCTCTAAAATGTACTCAAAGTATAAAAGTAAAAAGTACTTTCTTGGTTTATCTGAAGGATATCTGAAGTTAACTGAAACTTCAAATAGAGTTGAGTCTCTTGCTTGTCTGTTTTTGTTATGTTACTTTCCTGTGTGATATTCACCGGTCTTGATGTGGGGGGGCGGGGGGAAATCAATAATTCCCTTTAAATGCACTAAAACTTAAAAAAAGATATTTGAAAACATTTTGAAAATGTAAGGAGTAGAAAGTATAGATGTTTGTGTTAAAATATATGGGGGTTGAAAAATAAAAAAAACTTTAAACCTTAAAAAACTACCTAAAGACTGTAACAAATCATTCTTAATGATGAGGAGGAATGATTACAGCAAGAAAACCCTGTTTCCGTGTTCATATGGGAACCTGACTATTGTTTTAAGACAGACTTGAAAAAAATGTGAACCAGCCTTTAAGGGAAGACAGTGTGATTTGTCCAAGAACACTCGAAATTGATGGACATCCTAATATGGGAGACAAAGACTTTTGGCTCTCATAAAAAGCAGAAGGGCCTGTGACAGCTGTCAGCCTGATGGACATGGGAAGGTCATTAGGGTGGAGCAGGGGCAGAGGAATTTACTTGAGCAGTAAGGGGGGAAGCTTGTGAAAAAGGGACAGGAATCAGCACATTTGGTTGAGAGATGCTTTAAGCGCTAGGCTTACGGACATTACGGGTCCACAGTGTGCTTTCTCTTGCGTAAGAGCATTAGTTTAGAATAAATACAAGTGGAAAACAGGAGCTACAGTCAATACAAGAATCCTGGCTGACTCAGTTGTACCAAATGAGACTTGAAGTGCAACAACTTGCCGAATGTGTCATAATGTGGCACAAAGTCACACCTTGAGAAGATGTTACACAGATCCTTTCACAATTACTAACAGTAAGAATAGTGTTACTAACAGTAAGAATAGTGTTACTTTACTATTTTATTCCTTTAGTTATAGACACTTGCAGACAGACTGTGTTTTGCCACAGGAAGATGTACAATCAAACACACAGATCACACATCTGCTCACATTTGTCACGGACATACTTTACTGTCAGTTGTTGCGCTGCATTAATAGTTATACATTAACAGCTTTAATTATTCCGTCCTGTTCTAATTACTTCACACATTTCCAGGCATAGACTTAAATCTGAAGAGGACACTGTCTGTTTATGGTAGCACAGCAGCCTCTAGTGGCCATAGATAATACTTCATTAAATAATGATTAAAGTCATTACCTAGCATGCCCTTTGAGAACCAATATGACACATTGACACCTGAAGAAGCTTTAAAACTGCTTTTTATCATTTTGAGTCTAATAAATGTAGATCCTGTTTTATTTGAGCTATTAAGGCCACATTGGATAATATGACAATATATATTGTAAATTCACATTTGTATTATGTCAACTACAGTATGCTTTTAACATCTCTGGTTCTGTGAAACCATTGTGGACAATTTGCAGCTTTGTTTTAAGACATTACTGAACTTTAACATGATTTTTGCATCAACAGGTTAAAGGACTTTAATTTGTCAGGCATTTAATTATACACCTAGCTTACTTTATTGATTTGTTGTTATTGGTTTATTTAGCAGGGACAGTGCACATTGATAAAAACTTTGCTGCACCAAGGTTTGACAGGTTGTTATTTTTCATCTGCATGGACTTTGTAACCAAAGTCACCTTGAAATTGCAAAGTCATTCAAAGTCGAATGATTTCTAAGGACGCAGAACAATAATAAAAAAAAAAGAAAATATTAATGTTAATAGAAGCATCATTCTGGACACCCTCATACATAATGCAAGAGCACATACAAAACAATAAAATTACGGATATTGGTATTAATATGGACTTAATAAAACAACACTGTTGAATTGTTAGACACTAGCAGGCAAAGCAGAAACGCAGACATGAAAACCACAGTATCTGACAACATAGAAACAAAGCCACAATAAAAGACACGCATGCAGGTGCATGAGGGCAGACTGGTGACAGCAGACAGCAAAGGAAGTTCAGCACAGACAGACTGAGGACAATAACATGCAACTCAATTAGTGCTGACAGAGCTGAGTAATAATTAACCATTTATTTAAATGAGCTTTAATGTGTCCGGCTAAAAACTGATTCAGTCTAATACAAAAGAACGGCAACAAATCTTACATTCATGGAGGTTATAATGTTGATAATGAGCTCAACAATACCACAAACTACAGCCTCCAAAATGAATTATTAATTAAATTAACACCACTCTAAAAAAACAAAAACTGAACACTATCACCTTATTGTTTATGTATTATGTTTAGCTATAGGAATACCTTATAAACTGGAAATTGAGTACATATTAGACAAAAAAACTCCTAACTGCTATCATCTTACTGGAAAGTAACTGAATGCTGTGTGTTAACCCACAGTTATATCATATAGCCTATAACATCTTCGCTTTTTGTATTGTCACCACATCTAATCTGGTTAAATGTGATTTAATCAATTTTCTTACTGTTTTTTTTTTTTAACATTAACACAACCCAGGACTCACTGGAAAGCAGCACTGATACTAATTATCCCCGGTGCAATAAAAGTACAATGAACTGAAACAGTGTTTATCCACTCATTTATTTTGAACTCACATAAATTACTTTTACTTATCAGCTGGCAGATGTTATAGAGAGAATAGTTGTATTAAAGAACACGAGGGAAAGCAACACAGCAACACGCTGAAACAACTGAATATACAAAACATTCAACATGAGGACATTTTACCTCCAAATAACACCTTTCCGTCTGCATTTGCCTGCTTTTATATTGAGTTCTTAGCTATTCATGGCTGCACAGATGGCACCAGCCTACAGGCCCATTATGCTCACAGATGAATCTAAGCAAGGTACTTAATTGGCATGGTTTCATGTTAGGCTGCAGCGTGGACAGGACTGGAGCCAGAGCCTGCAGGAGAGGAGACCAGGGAGCCTTGTCGTCTACTAAAGAAACCTGACTGCTTAACATTATTGCCCCATCGCTTAGTGTGAGTGTGTGTGTGTGTGTGAGTGTGCGCACGGGGTCTGACAGGCTGCCTCTCCCAACTACACTACACCACGATCCGAGTTACAGAAGAGGCTTTCGATCAAGCCTCCATCCGCCATTTTCAGCAGATTGAAAGCAGGTAGAGCACAAAAATCACAAGTCCCCGGTCAAATAAAGCAGGTAAGTGCGCCTAAGAGTAGCCTAAACCCAAAAAAAGAAAAGCAGCCTACGGTAGGAAACATTTAAGGAGGGAGAGAAAAAAAAAATCAGCTCCAGCCACCTTACTCCGGCCAGCATCGGGAAGAATAAGGAGAGCGGACGGTTTGCCTACAAGGGTAACAATAAACTCTATCTTTCAGGCGATGTACGGTTTACATATCCGTTCATTTTATCTGTCTTTGTCAACTTTATTTGGGGATGAAACAGAGGCATAACGCTGTAAAACCGCTTTACGCACACACCCACATTGAAATCTCTCCATTTGTTGCTTGAACTTCAGCTAGAAGGGGGTTTAAAAATGTCTGATCACAACTCACACACCAGCGGATTATAGTAAAGGGGGGTGAAAAAATAAATCAAATGAACTGGCCTGTTTCAAAGTTCATGCATTTTCTCCTTTTCTTTTTAAGAGGATGCTAAAGCTTGAGCACCAACACATCTGTAGACAATCAGGTTTATTGTCTTAGCTTTGTCATTTATCTGCCTTTGACATACTACAGCAGCATCGTTAAATCAGGGAAGAGTCGTTAATGTCCAAAGATCTGCTATTGAACTATGTGGAATATTTGTATTTTATTTTGTTTGTTAATGAATTCAGTGTGAGCGCAGCCACACAACACATGGGTCAGCTCATTGTGCTCCTGAACAATTGGCTTTTTTTCTGCCAGTTGGGACAAAAAGCAAGTAAGTGAAGCACAGTAAGTGCTTGTGATGGAAACATTTGAATAATCAGTATTTATATTCATTCAAAAAAAGAGAGCTGAAAGTTGATTTCATTGACTAGTTAATTAAGAGGAAATATGTTGACTTTATGATAATTGATGATTTGTTCATTTGCAACAGTCACTGGTTCCAGTTTATTAGATGCGAGGCTTTGCTGCTTTTCTCTCTTTTTATTCCAATGAATTGAAAATATAATTTATCACATACATTTAACACTTGAATACATAAATTACGTCTTTGTGTGCTGTAAAATGCTCATGGTGGTACTTTTGGGTCTCTGTAAATAATGTTATAAGGAGTTCTG
>NW_023339740.1:17334059-17350658 GCF_004916995.1 Morone saxatilis | reverse complement strand
GTGGCATTTCATCCAGAATTTTACATCTCATACTGTGAGTTTTCAAAAGATTTTAGCTTTAGCTCCTCCTGATGCTGTGCTCATCCTATCTCAGGGTTATGTTTGGGGTTTTCTAACAAAACAAGCTATTTAAAGACATTGCATTGGCTCTGTAAGATTGTAAAGCACTGTATATCGTCTGACATGTAACATTTAATAGGAACTTTTTTTAATGATTAATCATTTAACAAATTCACATTGGAAGTTATTCTTAGTTGCAGCCCTAACAATCGGGCTGTATTCATATGATACACCTCTTGTTTGCTATGAAAGGGCTTCACAGCTTCACTGTTTCTTGTTTTTATTATCATAGACTAACTGGGAAATGGAAATATCTCTTAATATTCTGTCTACCTGTCATTATATTTGCATGTCACAACTTCCATGAAGCTCATATTGCAGCACAGACACTGCACTCTCTTGTCATAAACCTGGACAGGCCAGTACCGCTATGGAAATGAGTCATACTGTAGTAAACTTGTTTTAGTTTTTCTGGTGTCGTGTTTTTAGTTTTATGCAAAAAATCTCAACACGTTGTGTTGACGTGTTGCCTTTACTGAGATGCAGTTTGTATGAAGTGTGCTGCTGCTTCTTTAAACACTTACTTTTCTCTATATATCTCCAGTCCATGTGATAACGCTCCAGTAAGACTTGGTACCCACTGTGTTGTGGAAACCAACCTGAGCAGGTAAAATATCTGCTTCATACAATCTTTAAAATTAGGATATTATCTACTGGTGTTCAACATGTCATGCATAATTAAATTTGACATTTTCACAGGGTTTTGATGCCTTTTATTTTTATTTTTTTTAAATGTATTGTAGATCATGGCTATCACTGGAGGGACAGTGGAAACTCTAGATGAAATTCCAGCACATGTCTGGAAGGGTTTGCCGGACTGTTTGAGTCTCAGACCTTCTGCTATAAATCAAAGCCGCATTGGTGAGTACATAATGTGTCTTTTCTGTTTAGACAGCTACTGCAACCTTAACAACGTCTTTTAAAGACCATTAACATGTTGATTTGTCCTTTTGCATTTCATTAATGTACGAGTTTGAAAATGACTTCCAGCAGTCAGTGATAGTGGGCCACAGTGAGATCAGGCTGTGTTGGGGAATTCAGTTAACTTTATTATCAATCACCCTAAGGGGGGAGATTGTGGAAAGGGCAAGTGCAATACAATAAAGTTGTAAAAGAAAGGAAAGTAAACAATAAAAAAACAATTTCACAAATAAATCTACACTGTTAAATATTTAACAGCTACTTAAAAGTTGTCAGTGTTATTTTACCAAACTGAGCAAGATCATTTAACTCTTTGACCATTTTAGACTCTTTCAAAAGTAACAGCGCTTGGACTAAACTATTCACGA
The DNA here is from genome assembly GCF_004916995.1 of Morone saxatilis. Lineage (NCBI taxonomy): Eukaryota > Metazoa > Chordata > Actinopteri > Moronidae > Morone > Morone saxatilis. The sequence goes on along the minus strand of NW_023339740.1, from coordinate 17,349,249 downwards.
ATCACTAATCTAATATTGTAACTAGGCATGGGACAGTATGAAAATTTAATGTCATGATTATCCTGGCCAAAAAAATTGCGATGTACGATATTATTGTAATCATAAAAATATGCTTAAAATTGCCGTTAAACACAGTTTGTGGATGGTGTGGATAGAAGTGATGAGTTGATGAGATGGCGGAGGGCAGTGGGCAGTGGATGAGGGTAGAGATGAAGATGTGTATGTGCAGGGTTGTGAGTTTGAATATGTGTGATACACCCCCAATAGCTAGTTTAGATAGTTTGAAATCTCATAGTATTGCCACACTTTTTTTTTTTTTTTGGGGGGGGATGAACAGGATTTTAGGATTTTGGAATGACTGGAAAGAGGCTCCCCCTTGTGGCAATTCAAAATATAAGTCATGAGATCAATAAAGGACTGTACCCTAGTGAGCTACAAGGCTTTTTCAAGTCAAGCCATTTTATTGGTATAATCATGAATGTCCTCATGATTATACCAATAATAGAAATTTACAGTGTTAAACTTATCGAGTGTTTTGCATTATGCAGTAATATAATTTTGTTTCTGTCTCCGTCAAAACCTCAACAAACTAACATGTTTGTCATCTCTATCTCCTGTCAAACATAAACTACACTGTCTCTGAACATTTTCACCTGTTTATCTCTTCTTTTCAAACTGGAAGATTGAGGCTACCACACATACAGATTTGTTCCAAACTGTAACCCTAAAAACACAATCAATCTTAAAGGTATAATATGTAACATTTACACATTAAAATGTCTAAAAACTACTAGACCTGTTATATTTTTGAGTTGTGTACTTCCAACAATAATAAAACCCAGAGAAATCCAGAACTTTATTTTAGGTAATAGTGAATTTCATTTGGTCACCTTTACCCTCTGGTTGCTTTAACTTCCATATAAACATTAGATACATCATCGTGAGGAAGCAAGTAGACGAACGCAATGTGAATAAAACTGAAATACGTTACCTCGTCCATGAACCATTGTCATGGGAAATGGTGGATTTTTAACAATAAAAAGAACTCCTTTAATCCCATTTTACTTCACAACATCATTAAACAACGTCTTTTGTTGATGTTTTTGAGGTGAGATACCCCACAGCAGCAGAAATTACACACAGTGCTCGTCATTCCAATCCTGAAGAACATTGAGTCTTAGGTTAAATTCAACATCTAGTACAGGATCTAATCTCAAATCTAACAGGCATGAGATGTTCATCCTTACTCTTTTCTTTTTAAGGTGTCTGGGCCACTCGGGTCATTCCTAAAGGCAAGAGGTTCGGCCCATTTGTTGGAGAGAAGAAAAAAAGGTCCCAGGTGACGAGTAACGTTTACATGTGGGAGGTACGTTAGATGCTGCTCCGCTAGCTTCTTTCCCTAAAATACTCACTCCAGGTCTGTGACAGTCGTTGCATAGCTAAGACGAGCCCAACTGCATTATGCATCAAGAGTAGTCAAAGTGTTGTCAGAAGAGTTCACATGTACCTTTTTAACATTTGTTGTTACCTGTAAATGTTTTAAAAATGTTATTAAATTACTATGACAGATGCTACCGATTATGTTTTCGCTCCCACTCGAGGTTGAGGTGACCCCATTCAGTCCCAGTTCTTCCAGAGTTGTCTCTTTGTACCTGTGTCCTGTAGGTTTATTTTCCTGCGCGGGGCTGGATGTGTGTTGACGCCACAGACCCCACGAAGGGGAACTGGCTGCGATACGTGAACTGGGCTCGCTCCAGTGAAGAGCAAAATCTTTTCCCCCTGGAGATCAACAGAGCCATTTACTACAAAGTTTTAAGGGTAAGTCAAACGGCGTGTAAGTCCTACAACCAAAGGGCACATGGGCTGAAGTGTAGTGAGCAAGTGGATGAATAAAGAGACTTCTGGGTTTGGATTGTTTCTGAGATAAAAGCACTAAGAAGTCAAATACTAAGCCTCCCTCATGTTCGTAAAACATTCAATATGATGTAGTCCAGTTCAACAACTGCAAAATACAAGCTCAATAATACACATATTGTTAATGAGTACCTCAGTGTCAGTCACAACATCATTATTATCTTTTTAAAGGTAGAATTACTGGCTGAACTGTTGTAATAGGCTGCATTAGGTTGTATAGCTGTACCTAATAAAGTGAACAGGTAGTGTATATTAATGTTGCATTCACATCATAAATCATTACACATTATCTGCTTTCAATAATAAAACGTATTGGTGCCATTATTGATGATTTTGACGATGTTATCAGATAAAATACAAATGTTGTGCTGTCTACCACTCCTAATTTTGAATGTTTGTTAAGATGTATTTTTATATTGTTATATTGGTACTTTTTACTGAAGTAAAGGATCTGGATAATGTCTAATACAGAGCACACATGCATCAGTCTGAAATGATTAACCTTGATGTGTTCATACGAAGCTTAATACACATTTAAGATCCATGCGAATCTAACAAAGAGGTTAAATTGGGTCGGTGGTAACTCCAATAATTGTGCAGACTATGGTTAAAAAAGACAAAGTCAAATTCCATACCCCCCCTAGACAGCTAAGATGCACAGTGGCCCAAGTATCCCCCCCCCCTTTGCCTCTCAGCAAGCCGGGCTGTGATTGGTGGCCGACCTCATCTCTCATTGTTGCAGCCTATCGGGCCGGGAGAGGAGCTGCTGGTGTGGTACACAGTGGAAGACAACCCGGAGATAACAGCTGCACTGGAGGAAGAAAGAGCCAGCAGTCAGAACAGGAAAAACTCACCCAGGGCGAAGCGAGGTAAGGCCCCTAACTGAACGACCGAGATGACATTTGTACCAGGGTCGAACCCCCCGGTGTGTGCGGCGCTCACACGCTGCGCCAGATTAGCCACCGATCGATTTGTTTTTGCAGCTCAGTCGAAGTTGTAGCTCGGCTAGCTCACCAATGAAGGCAGGCTAGCGGCGGCGGCTAACGTGAACGGTGGCGATGTGTGTGTGGGGCTTTTCTTACTTTCACACCCGACCTGAAACTCGTCGCTGCGGGCAGCTTTTAGCTCCGATTTACCGCCGATCGACCGACTCGTTGCCGTAAAAATACCCAGTTCAGCCGTTCAACGAGCATCTGAGTAACTTTTTGGAGCAGCTTTTCCTCCTCTGGGTCCTGACTGTGTCGAGGATGTGACCTTCCTTGAAGTGCCTGAAAGCATGAAAGCCATCCATCGGAGAGCCTCAACACTTGATGATGGCCTAGCAGGTTAGCTAACTAGCCAGCTTCCTCGTTCAAGTGCAAAGGGGGGCTTTAGGAGCGCAGGTATCGGAGAACAACGTTAAATATAGGCGGTGTAGCTTGTGGCGAGTGTTTTTATCATTTGGTTTCACGTTGTTCTGCGTCCAGAGGAACCAGTTCATCGAGTTGTCAGACTTGGTCTCGCATGCTAGCGTTAAGCTAAAGGGCTAGGTCTGAAGGCACGGACATCTCGGTGTTAATGCAGGAACAGATGGAGAACTGCCTGAAGTTATTTATTATGACTGAAAACTGATCTTATCGATAGGATGGGAAGAGATGTTATAATAGGTCGGCCTCGTGTTATAAGCCTGGTTTGATGGCGTTAACGTCCGTGGCATCAAAACAAAACCCCGGTAACTAAAATGACAGAAACGTCTTTTTTTTTGTTGTTGTTGTGAATTATTTCCGCGATAGATTAATGGGCAATGAAAAACATACAAAAATAAATAAAGAAAGATCTGTTATTAACTAATTGTAGGACTAAATCAACTTGGTTGCTTTATGTCACAATTACATCTGTCAGTATGAACTTTGGACATAATGTTTCCATGTTTTGTATCATGTGGGTAGTTCATGTAGAGAGGGGATAAAGGGACATTTGTAATAATATATATATTCAGTGTCTGCTATCTGATCTGTTAGTGTCTGGTTTGGATACCTCTTGTTTCACCTATCTGTCTAAAATCTCACAGGGGAATGAGACATTGTGTAGTGTGTTGTAATGTATGGCATAATGTTGTGTAATACCACAGGAATTCAACAGTCCTGTCTAGATTATACATCCTGTAGGTGCTTACAATTGTGATTTAGAGCCTCTTGACTCTCTATTTATATGTATTTAATCAACATATAAATATAGGCAACATACAGGAAGTCAAGTCCGTCCCTGAAATGTCTGTAAAATAAGGTATGAATTGAAAACAAACTATAAGAGCTGTGAGTTTTTAGCTTTGAATCGTTGTCGTCTTTAATTAAAAAAAAAAAAAAAAAAGTTGTCACATGTGTTTTGTATCATTTCTTGTGAGAAGAGCCTTATCACTTATCTGTACTGCAGTGTGGTGGCGTTTGACAGCCCTGTGCTGTACTGCAAAGTCAACCGTGATGAAGTTGGCCTACCTATGCTGCTAACCTCATCTTATATCATACATAATATAAAACAACATGCCTATTACCTAACGATGTATGAGTCGGTGTCCTTGCTCAGTGACTGCGGGATTTAAAAAAATAATACAGAAAAGGGCTGCAGCTGTTAAAAACTAGAGCAGTTAAATGATAAAAAATGTGAGGTAGTTGTGTTAACTGCTGCAGATTTAGCAGAATGCCTCGGACCATGCTGGTCAGATGACTGACCTGCAGCATGTGTTACTCTGGTATGAATTAGGCTTTGTAGGCCAGGTCAGGTGACCTTGTCGACACACTCCAATGATGAGGAGGTGCCAGGGAAGCCTCTTTAGTCACACAAGGCTTGGACATTTAAAATAGTGGCATAGTCTGACACTCAGTTCTCTATCTTGTTTATCAGTTGTCTTTTTTTAAATTACTGATGCATGAAAGCACATTATTTTGAATGCAATGCAAGGCTGCTTTAGGATTGGCTGCAAGGTTTATTCATACGTTTTAAATTGAATTTCAAAGCAGTCACTTTTTTCTTGCTGCTTTTTGATGTTGTAATTTGAGCACATGAGATGAAAAAGTAAAATGAGTTGAATTAATCTATAAGATTAGAATAATAAGATATGATTAAGAAATAATCATAGAGAGCTATTGTGGCCTAAAATGTGGTATTTGAGAAATAATACTGTGCAACTAAACATTTCCCATCTTCTTTTCCTGTTGAAAGAACTGGTTTAATGATGGTGATTTTTATTGGTGCATCGGTGAGGAGGATTCTGCTTTTTATTATTTGTGGAAAATGTTAGGAGATAGTAGTGACTTTTATACACATTCATATTTAAACCTGTGTTTGCTTTTGATCAAGCCTGACACAAAGTGATGTGTGTGTGTGTGTGTGTGTGTGTGTTTGCACTTGCAGCCAGAAGAAAGCTGCTGGAGAGAGCCAGACAGGCTGGTTTGGGTGGATTCAAGAAAACGAGTGTAACCAAACCTGCTGTCAAGGAGATGTGGGATGGGGAAGAAGGCAAGTTGACTTATTGTTATGGATAGTCGGCAAATTTACGTTTCTTTACCCACTCTTTCATTTAGCATTTCTTTGGTTAATTGAAATTCCTGAAATGGTTTGCACAACTTGACACTCCTGATAAATTGTTTACAGGTCTGAAGGAGGAGGATGAGAGGCCATCGACCTTAGGACCCTCCCAGGAACTCCAGGAAACCCATCCCATGGGAAGCACTGACCATGGAGATGTGGAAGACATGTCAGTAGTGATGATGGACGGGAGAATTGGGGATGAGGAGGATGAGGAAGAAGAAGAGGAGGAGGAGGAGGAGGATGACGAGGTAGATGCCGATAATTTGGAGGAACCAAGTGAAGTAAAGCAGCACACTGCTCAGCCCTCACTTGTGGCTGATTCCACGCAAAATAAGCAGCCTGGCCCATCGCTGACCCGTGGTGAAGAAAGCCATAAGGATTCACAGGGAAAGCTGGAGTCTTCCTCACTTGCAGGGCAAGAACCAGAGGTTGATCCTGATCCTGATCCTGATCTTGACCCAGACCCCGATGGTGACCTTGAAGGTGATCCCCACGGAGAGTCCTATCCGTGTCAGCACTGTGAGCGCCACTTCTCCACCAGACAAGGTCTGGAACGTCACAATCACATTCATGCCATCACCAACCAGCAAACACAACTGTTCAAGTGCCGCTACTGCAGTAAATCATTTGGTTCACAGGTGGGGAGGCGGCGGCACGAGAGGAGGCACGAGAGTGGGCCTAATAAAAAAAGGCCTGGCTCTCTCGCTGGGACTGCCAGTCTACTCAGTCCTGTGGTGCACACAGACGGTTCAAGTCCTGATTGCACCAGCCCAACTAGTAATTATATAGCCATAGGGTCCCAGTTTACAGGAGGACCTCTGCACAACTCTGAGCTTCAGAGAAAGGAGTTGGGGCCTCATGCCGACCGTCCATTTATCTTGGATGAAAATGGGGAGTCTAAAGAACTCCATCCCTGCAAGTACTGTAACAAAGCATTTGGCACACACACCAACATGCGGCGACACCAACGCAGAATACACGAGCGGCACTTGTTACCAAAAGGAGTTCGCAGGAAAGGCATGCTGCTGCAAGAAGCATCGGTGCAGCAACAGCCTGATGAGTCCCCCAGCACCAGCCCTCCGCCCGTCTACGTGCCCAGTGCGGACACAGAGGATGAGGTAGACAGGGATGATTACGCAGTTGACATATCCAAAAACATCTCTGAGAATTTGAGCTTCTACATTGACGGCAAGATTGTGTCTACCAGTTCCGTGAGCACCTGTGAGGTGATAGAGGTGGACTCCAGATCTGCAGCTCTGTTTGGTTTGGACACCGTCATCATCAGCCCAAATCAGATCAGTCAGGCACTGAAGGTGGAGGGTAGAAATAGTGCTGCAAAGCAAGTCTCCAACATTGGCCAGCCAGCGGCAAAAAGAAGAACATCAACACCCCCACTTATTCCCAGCCTTAAAGTGGAGACAGAAACGGCATCTTTCACAGCCTCTTCATCGTCTTCATCATCCTCTACATCTTCCTCATCGAACTTGTTAGTGGGTGGACTGTTCCAACAAGCTGCAGATTCATCAGGATTTCAACGAGAGAAAACTGTTTATCTCTCACCGAAGCTCAAACAGCTCCTTCAGACTCAAGACATTCAGAAATCAACCATTGCCCTGATAACAGAAAGCCAAAGACTGGCTTCCCCGCTGTCAGTCACGCCACTGTCGGGGGCTTCAGGCAGGTTTAAAAGAAGAACAGCCTCTCCCCCGTCATCTCCACAGCTTAGTCCTGCATGTAAAACAGAGAGCTGTAAAGCCGAGGTGGTGAGCTCGTACACCCTTAAGGTGCCAAAGCTGGAAAGCCACAGCGCGTCATCTCCTGGGAGCTTACTGGACAAGGAAGATGGAGACAGCCTTCCTGGAAATAATATGCAGGGCCAAACTTCTTCAAGTAGCGGTGGAAACTCCTGTAATCAGCAGCCCTTGGATCTGTCAAACTCAGTCAGTAGGAGGAGTGATAGCTTGAACAAGGTGCTTGGGGATTCGGCACTTGACTTAAGCTTGCATCGGAAGAGCAGTGTCGAGACTCCTGAATTAAAAGGAAGTCCAACACCACAGCCACTGACAAAAAAGAGAAAACCTAACACCAGCATGCTTGAAAAGGTGCTGATGAATGAGTATGTAGGTCTACCTTTGCCAGGAGACGAGGGCCCATTAAACATAAGTTGTTTTCATTCTCGGTCTCCGAATGTTTCATCAGAGTCTGCCCACCCCTCTCCGCCCTCTTTGACTCCCGTCACCATGAACCCATCTTCCCCCGGTACCTCCAGTGTGACATCCCCAACACCGCCTCCCCCTGTACTACCTACCATACCCTCTCCGCTGAATATGCCTAGCTCTCCTCTCTCTCAGCCTTCAGACCCCGCTGCACTGAGACCTCTTCCTGTCCTCTCGCCAAAAATGTCCCCGAGATCAGTTGAACGCAAGTCCCTGTCAGACTCGGAGGAGATTTTGTCAGCGGAAGAGAACCATATCCCTGAGCCACTGGACTCCCCGAAGACTCCACTTAATGATCCCCTTAATTTTTCAGCGAAATCAAGCTCTCCTATGCCAGTATCAGTAGATCTGCCCACTACAGAAGATGTTTCGCTGACTACAACTGGCAGTCTGCTGAATGGCAAAATGAACCAAAACCTTGATTCAGTAACAGAGAAATCTCTTGCTGCTCTCTCTTCCCAGCCAGAATCCTCACCTTCCTCATCATCTCCTCCTCCTGCATCACATGATACACCCCAATCACTGATTTCACAGTCCCTCCCACAGATTAAGATAAAAGAAGAGCCTCTGCACTGCGTAGATGAGCTGTCCGTCACGAGTCTTGCACCTCCGGATGAGTCGTCACCTCAACTTGCTGCTCCTGATAAACCGTCTGATAAAACATCTGAGGCGGAGGAAATCGACTCATCGTACAGCAAGACTTTTGTGTGTAATGTCTGCGAGGAGCCGTTTAACTCCATCAAAGAGCTCAGTGGACACATCACAGAGCATGCTGTGGATTGGCCCTTCAAGTGTGAATTTTGTGTGCAGCTGTTTGGGGATGCCCCAGCACTGCTCGCTCACAGGACAACACTACACGGAGTGGGCAGGATCTTTGTGTGCTCTGTTTGTTCCAAGGAGTTCGCGTTTCTTTGTAACCTCCAGCAGCACCAAAAGGATCTTCATCCGAATGAGACATGTTCACATAACACCGTAGAGAGCGGCAAGCTTAGGCCGCAAAACTACACAGATCCATCCAGAGCCAAAGAGGAGAGCAGTCCCTCATCACCAGCACCAGAGACGACTGATGAAGCTGCTCCACACAGTGACTCTGATTTAACAAAAGAAGAGCCTGATGTTAATGGTAATCATGCAGAGGACAAGGCAGAAGATCCCAATGAGGAGCTGTACACTACAATTAAGATCATGGCCTCAGAAGGAGCAAAGCCAAAAGGCCCAGATGTCCGCCTTGGCATTAATCAACACTACCCTAGTTATAAGCCACCCCCTTTTCCTTATCATAGTCGTTCCCATGCTGGCTCTGTGGCCTCAGCTACTAACTTCACCACCCACAACATACCACAAACTTTCAGCACTGCCATTCGCTGCACCAAGTGTGGCAACAGCTTTGACAACATGCCCGAACTGCACCAGCACATTTTGGCTTGTGCCAATGCTAGTGATAAGAAGCGCTACACTCCCAAGAAAAACCCCATTCCCCTCAAACAAATAGTGAAGAGTCCGAATGGAGTCGTGTCACCCTCAGCAGCCACTGCAGGTCAGAGTGCTTTCCGTAGAATGGGTCAGCCAAAGAGACTTAACTTTAATCAAGATACCGGTAAAACAAAAATGAGCGCCCTTAGTAAGAAAAAAAACCAGCTGGTCCAGAAGGCAATTTCACAGAAAAATAAAGCTGCCACTTTTGCGAAGAAGGCGACTGTTAAAGTTGAAGAAGAACAGGCCTCTAACGTCTGCCCCCACTGCAGTCGGGCGTTTACTTATCCTGCAAGTCTCAGTAAACATATGGCGGTCAGCTGTCCCATGAAGCCTGTCGTTAAAAAGGGCAAAAAAGGTCTCGCAGAGGTGAAAAAAGAGGCAGTGTCTGTGGTAGATAGACACAAAAATCTTAGGAAGAAAGCTTCATACTATGAAATACCGCAAACGGGGCCCGAGCCTAAACCCCTGGGAAAGACCAGAGCTCGTAGCTCTAGTGCAGCAGACCCTGAGCCTTCCCAGCCAGGCAAAGGAAAAGCCACGCTGGGCCGACTAAAGAGGCCTGCCTCATTCCCAGCACCAGTTTCTGTTCGCAAAAAAACTAAGAAGGGCCATGTTCAGTCTCTACCTCCCACCCCATCAGCCCCAGACACTCCCAGTGACACTGCACAGCCGCGGCCAGCCATGAGAATGCAGCGTATGGGCAAAGAGGCAGCACCCAAGAGATTAGCAGACGCCAAATCACCTCCACCCCAACAGCTGAAGAAGGAGGAGCGGTTCTCCCTTCGAGCAAGGGACAGAGTAGGTGGTCCAGTCACCAGGAGCTTACAAATGGCCAACACAGCTCCTTCTGCTGAGGTGAAAACTGAGGAACCACCAACTCAAGAGCCAAAAGAGACTCAGGTGAGACACTACCCTTTGTGTGTGTTTCTATGTATCTCATGTTTTGTCTTGTAGTGCAGACAAATTAGCCAGGCCAATATTGGCATATTGCAGATATATTGGGTGTCACTGTATATGGCAGCTGATAGGTGACAAGTATTTGCACTACAGAATTGCCAAAGATATGTTCAGTTTAGTAAGTGCCTCCATTACGGTCTGTCCACATAAATTGTGCTGACAATTAAATCTTTTAGCTGCAAATTGTCCAGCTCTGTTTCTGTCTTGGTCAGTATTCTTAAATAGCCGTTAGGGACCTTTTTATGAAAGGGCTGCTGGAGAACTGAGTTTTGAATTTATGAACAAATTACGGAGTAATAAGTGCTCATATATCATGTGTCTGTTTTTTTTTTTTTTTCTTTCTAACAAGTTCTTTTCATTTTATTGTACATTTTTCTGCCATCTATGTTTCTCAGTTAATCGTAAGGTCTATAAAACTTCTAAAAACAGCAAGAAATTACCGTCACGATTTCCAAGAGCATTAAAATGTCTTGTTGTCAAACTAACAGATATTTATGTTGAGATATGAAAAGCACAAAATTCTCACAATCTAGAACCTAACAGAGTTTCTTGTCAATCAACTAATTGATTGACTAATGGTTGCAGCCTGTGTAGCTCACCTTTTTTGTTTGTTTTGTGTGTTTACAGGAGGTGCTGATGAAGTGAGCCATGTGGACATTTGTTGAGCTCTTCCTGGGAAAGCGGCGCTCACCTCTCAGGCAACGCTCTGGACTAATCAAGGCACTGACAGCACTGAGGTTGACCTTTTTTGCGTGGGGCTTATTCACTCAATACAGTCTGCTTATCTCAACTGCCTTTGTTGGATTTAAGGAGGGAACTCTCTTTTATCTTCCATCTATGTTATGAACTGAACTGAGCCTTGATTTTAGCCAGCCTTGCAAAAAAAGGAAAAAAGAAACTGTAAATGACAATGAGTTAATATATACAAAATGAGTCATTACTTGACCCAAAACAGTAACATTAGGGCTCCGTTATGTTGGGAAGCTGATATATTGCAAATGGCAATCATGTATCAGTTAGGGTTAGGGAAACTTGTTTATTCTTCCGTTCCGTATTTTCCCTATTTGGTTGTTTAGATTTTTGGATGTTTCCAGAGTCTCTTAATGCATGTGCTGAATAGAGTATAAACTAGATTAAGCCAATTTCCATGTCTCTCCCAACGGGCACCTACTTCAGTTTATACATGATTTGCAAAGTATGTATGTTTGATTTAAATTTCTGTAGTCATTATATTGTAGAATATATCTTATTGGCATATTTTTGTTTGGGAAACAAAAATGAAAATGGCAGTTGTTTACTGCAGCAATTGGTCCTCAGGAACACTGTATACGTGTGTGGTAAGTATGTGTATGGTTATGGTTGGATGTGTCGGCCTGACAGCTATTCCTTTGGTCTAAATCTCAAGTATGTCTCATGTTTTTTTTTGTTTTTTTTTACTTGCTTTCTCAGACTCTTTTCTTTTTCTGAAGTTAGCAGGTAATTCCATTTGTAAAATGATGGGAATTATGTAGTAGTCTCTTTAAAACAATGTCCGTCTTGAACAGAGTTTTTAATGTCTCTCATTCAGCCCAGTGTTCTTGCAGCACTTTAAAACAAACTGCCAAAATTTTCGAGCTGGATCAGTAAGATTGGCTTAATTAAACGGTGAATAATGGAATGTATTCAGGTCTGTTGCGCTTTGCAGACGCTGGTAAATTTGTGCAAATCATTCATTTAAACCCTCTCTGTCAACAATTCTCTAAATTGGTTTTCTCCGTTAAGCAATTTGACGCATATAAATGACACATGAACCAACTTTTATATGCCAAAATGCATGATAATAAGTCAAATCCTCGAATAAATTGAATGCAGCAGTGTTTTGTATTTTTATTTTTTTCTGTCCGTTGTAACTGGACTTGTGAAAAGTTGTTTCATGTGTCGTTTTTTTACCATGCGACAGTGACTTCACTCAAAGGGTTTTTCAAAGTCATCTTTGTTTCTGTCAGTTTATATATTTGGTATATTTGGTATCTGTACCAATGAAAAGCTTCTTATTTTTAGTTTATATCCCCCCACTTTCTCACTCTTGACCTTATCCAGTTGTACCACAGAGATAGCAGGCAGTGCTTAAACGCTTGTAGCATGTTACAGGAAAGTAAATTGAACAATATGATTTGAAGCTAATTTATATTTCCACAAGAAATTTTCATGTTTTTGCCTTTCAGCATCAAGATTATGTATTTAAGGATGAACAAAGACAAAAATCCCGAATGACCTCAAGTAAAACATTGCTGTAATTGACATAATAAAAAAAAGTTTTTCAATTTGTGTAAAGCTTTTATTGTTTCTGCTTACGAGTTTTCCCTCTTACACCCCGCTCTGCAAGATGTGGATATAAACAGATAGATTGAATGGGTGCAAACAGTCTTCTAACATTGATCCAGACTATTTCCACCCATTAAATTTCTATCTTTAATAGAAAATGAGTTTTCAAGTTCATGATTTAATGTGCAATGTACTTCTATATTATAGTTTACTGGTTATGTAAACATCAAGAATTACTTTGTGCGTGTATAGAGTGAACGTGATTAACTGCACTCATAAGTGGGTCTGACTCCTTGCGGGCTGTTTTATTCACGGAGACCTTTTTTCTTTTTTTCTTTTTTTTGATATAATGGATGTCCCTGCCATTGAGGCTGTAATAAAGTTTTCCACATTACATTTGCTGATTACCTTCTCCACTTACAGCCTGTCAGGGACCTGCTGGATTATGAAAGACATTTTAGTTTCCATTTTATTTGAATTTGATAGGAGCTAGTGCTTAACATAAATCAGATTTGAAGTTGCTGCTTTTACTCCGCTGGTCAGTAAGCTGCTACCGTAGGGCCATGGCCATCGTCAGCTTACTAGTTGCTGCGAGATCTGTATCTATTTTGGGAGCAGTGCACTTGTCAGGGAGGTTGATATGTGAGTCATACAGTACCTTAAATTCTTACCACCTCTGCGTAGCTTCGCTTTGTGTAGATCAACATGGAAACAGTAGCCAATTGTGCAAAAGTAGTTTGTTACTCATACATTTTATATATTTACTTTATAAGGTTTATACCTTTTAAAGGGGTCATTTGTATTGAAATAATCAAATTAATTCTACTTTGAATAACTTAATCATGTAAAATGTTCTTTAAATGAAGTTATATGAGCCTGGCTATCTCCCATCTTTGTTTTTATTGGCAAAGCACCATATTGCAGCTAAAGTGTCTTACTGGTTTATCTTTAGTTTCTTATTCGTCACTGTTACCTTTAAGGTCACTCTCATATTACAGTCATAAATCACAGGACTAATATCTCAAAGGGAATGAAAAAACTAAACTTTTCTGTATTGTGCACGCAATCAGTTATTCCTAATGATTCAGTGTGCTATATTTTTGTGGCAGAATCACATTGAATGTTTTTTCATTAAGAGAAACTCTAGCAACCTCATAACCAAATGTACAGACAACAAACAGCAACATCAAAATCCAACAAAAGCAAAGAACAGACCTATAAAGTCACATTCCGTATCAAACATATCTAATTTATCACCAGACATCACATAAGTACTGTACATATTTAGAAACATAAAACATAAAATATTTTTAATATGTATATTATTATACATATATAATAAATAATACTAAATCCCCATTCACATGTAAAAAATTATGAAATGCAAAAATATCTACCTCTGGATAAGTATTTGAGGCAAATGTATTAATAATAAAGTACACACTTAGCTACAGTAAACTTCTTTCAAGATGTTTTTTTGGATAATTTATGTATAAAATAAAGTAATGTGTGAGAAACCTTTTGAATGGATTCCATCGTAGCAGCATTACACTTAAGTATTACACCTATTCCTTTAGAAAATAATGAGTAAATCTAACTTTCTGGAACATTACCCTGTAGAAAAGAGAGAAAAACAGTTTATTACCCTGGATAGAAAAACCAAAGCATCTCAGAGTCACTGCTGGTGAGTTTGTCGTCATGAGTACCTTTTCAAGGTCTCATCTGGCCTGTGTGCATCTGCTGAGATTATTTTTGTCCGGACCCCATCCATCACACTCAACGTACATTAATGAGCTATCGAGCCCACCGGACAGACGGTGTGTGGAAAAAACGTGCCTCCAGCACTGGAAACAAACTCAGAGGACAGATCTCTTGTGGACTGGATCCTCACGCAGCACATGGGGGTTATCATGTTGATGGATGGGGTTATGAATTAAACACAATCTGTATGTTGGATTTGATCCACAGGCCGGGTTTTTCTTTATTCAGTGGGATGGAGAGATGTGTTTATTTGCCCCAGTGCCATGACGATATAGTTTATGGCTGGATGTAGTTTATGGGTGTTCAGCTGTGTGTGTGTGTGTAGGGATGGGCTCTTGGAAGTGTGCTGTACCATACTCATGCTGTCATGGTGAAATATCACTGCACTCTCTCTTGATTGCTGTGTACAGTGCTTCAGCCCTATTCATAAAAATGCAATTCCATGCAGCTCTGTGCCTGGCTTGACGAAATAAACTACGATACACCAGAGAGGCAGATTTAAGACGTAGAAGAGTGCAGAGGCTGCTTCAGGGGATTGGCAGTCAATTACCACACGCAGAAGGTTCAAGACAAGCATGTTTTTGTGAAAAGAGACTCAACTTAGGGCTGCAACGCTAACAAAATCAAATATACAAAGTATTTAACTATATAACTCGATATCAGTAACCTAACTGTATTTTGGAGATTAGCTTAACAAGATATTAGTGAAAACCAACTCCAAATTTGTAGATTGCCAATTTTCAGATAAACTGGATTTGTAACTGGAAACTACAAGTTGTATTTTTTAAGCAGTAACCTACAAGCAGTGTTTTTTTCTGCACTCTCAGAGCCTGTGTTACTTCTGACCTGATAGGTGTGGTCATCCAACAGTATAAAGCATAAATACAAACAAATAAAGCATTTTAAACCCCATTAAATTACCTAAACAAGACTGTCTACAGTCATGCTTTCTGTACAGCATTTTGGTCAGCTTTGGTTGTTTTAAAGTGCTTAAC
>NW_023339740.1:17331722-17333988 GCF_004916995.1 Morone saxatilis | reverse complement strand
ATATTATATTAGTGTATATTATATTATATTATATTGAGGTTAATATCCCACAGTATATTTAACCTCAGAACAACATTGATATTCTCCAAGTAACAATAATTTTCTTTATCAGTTAATCTGCTGTTGTTGTTTCCTAGACTAGTAATTATGGTACATAATAAAAATTTTAGGAAATGATGAAATACATCCATCACAGATTCCTGATGTCTTCAATTTTCTTGTTTTGTCTGACCAATAGTCCAAAACTCAAAGATACAATAACATAAAATAAAGCGAAGCCTCCTATTAGAGAAGCTGGATCCAGCATTTTTCCTAACAAATGATTTGAATGATTAACTGGTAATAAATAAATTATAAATTTTCTGTCTCTCAACTAATTGATTAATCGACTTATAATATCAGCTCTAGTGTCTCTATCTGGATCAGACTGAATTGTTTCTCTTAAACAACATGGTTATTTGTCTCCTGGAGAAAGACAGCCACCACTGATGGGAGACGCAGTGGGAAGGAATGACAGCTGCTTATACATGACAATATACAGCTTCCGAAAAAAGAAAAAAAAACTCACTCTGCCTCTACTTCTTGTTCAAAGAGAATAGCATTAAAGCTGATGAAGATGGAGCAGAGATGTATTCTGCAGGGCATTACGTCTCTCAGACTTGAAAGTGAAGACGTGTCTCGAGTCTTCTCATTGTTTGTGAAATGCCAGCATTCAGTTTGACCTTAGCATTTTGCTGATTTTAGTTGTGTTTGTTTGCAACCACGTGCTGTTTGATGCTGATTCTGACTTTGTGATTTTCGATTGAATAGCTACTTAACCTTCTCTTAAACAAACACGCTATGCTTTCAGTACTGGGCATGGTTTTTCATGTCTTGCCATTATCTTTTCACCTGCGGACCACCTGCCTTAAATCAGCCCTCTAGTCAAGGCTTTCTCCCGGCTCCCACTGTGGCCTATTGAGCGTCCTGCTATTTCCTTTCAAAACAGGAGGATGTGATGTGAGGATGTGAGTGCTGCGGTCAGGTCCCTGGTGTGCTCGCCTTGCAGAGCAGTGGTGTGAAAGATGGCTCCATGACAATGGGCTTCCTGGCAAACTTTTTTTTTTTCCTCGGGAGGAAATCGGTTGTTTAACGCTGCGAGAGGTTAAACAGTGCAAAGATGGCCCGGGTGTGATTACGTGTTGGAATAACTGTCTTGGCCATGTTGGAGGTCTCCATGCCAACAACTGCACAATGGGTACAATAACTGTGCCTCCAAGGCATGATGAGAGGGTATTTTAAGATCTTGTAACGTGTGCTCATTTGATCTAATGGCAGTGTTAATTTTTTATCATAACACCTTCATGCCCCTCACGCTGCGGTGTGTGGAGGGAGCTTTTACACATTCCAGTTCATCTAATTTTTCACTGTGCACGTTTTCACCAGAGCTGTTGCACCACATAGTTTATAGGAGTTATATTTTCAGTTGAGTATGAGCTAATTTTTATTTTATACTCAGCAGTTTTATACAATTCCTTTTCAAGATGAAGCCTCTGGACACCATTAGCTGCACCAGCCCTACTTTTCACTTTTTATACAACCCGTCTTCCACTTTCTCATCCTCCTTTTTTCCCCTCAGCACTGGGGGAAGATGAAGCACTCGAGTTTGCTAGAATCTGTTTCCCAGCAGCGGCCCGAGCTTTAAGATGGATCGAGGGGATTTGCATGGGGTGGGGTGGAGAGAGTAAGAGATGTGAGGGAGAACAGGAGAGCAAAAGAGAGAGCGGGAGAGAGAGATGTTTCTGCTGCTACAGCAAATGAGGGCTGTAGAGAGTGGGAGGAGGGAGAGGGAGGAGAGAAAAAGGGGGCATAGTCGCACAGATCAGAAAACAACAGTCCCGTCCTGTGCCCAGAGGACAGACGCTGCTGTCTACTCGCACTGAGAGTGAGGGGAGGGGGGTAGGAGGCAGGGTTGACTTTTACCTGCCAAAGAAGCCGCAACTCACTCCTCGTTTCCCGTCTTCTTTGCTCTTCCCTTCAACCCAGCCTGTCTGGAGCCGCAGAGGACTGTCAGCCTGTACAGACGAAGCACAAGATCAGAGTGCTGGCAGGGAAACTGTGCCTACAGCTCTGCTACCTGCTCTACCACCCTGTATTACTCTCCCTCACACATGCACACCAAAATGCTCTCACAGGCACACGTTCAGAGAACTTTCCCTCACGCGCGCACACTTACATGCTGACAAGCAGCCAGGCAGGCAGGCAGGGAGGCAGGCAGGCAGGCAGG
>NW_023339740.1:17331090-17331622 GCF_004916995.1 Morone saxatilis | reverse complement strand
CCTTCCCTCATCCCCTTCTCTCTCCTCCTTCTACTCAGCGTGTGTCAGTGGGACAGCCATGGAGGACACCCTCACCTGCAGCCATGCCACCTTCTCCCAGGTGTTTGGACGCCAGGGACAGCTCATGCAAGCCAGTGAGTAGCCACGATTACACCTCCCTGCCTCCTGACAAATCACTGAATGTCCTGCATGTCAGCGTAACTGATCTCCACCCTCAGCATTTTTTCCCCAATCCCATCCTCAATCTTATTGCTGTTTTAATTTAGCTGATGCTAAGAGGCACACTAAACCTTTTTTTCCAAGGTACAAAAAGATTATTCTTTCATAGCTAAAATCTTCCTGGGCTGCTGCTGTGACAAATCATAGAGTTCTTAGAGGAGAAACAAAAAAGAAAAACTGGGTTGTTTTTGGGAAGGATGTCAGAGATATGCGTGCTTATGTAAAGGGCAAGCAGAAAAAAAAATAATTTCAAGGTTTCTCTCATCACAAACATATAGTGAGATTGTAGCTGATGTTTCTGTTCGTGCGGCAA
>NW_023339740.1:17308371-17331044 GCF_004916995.1 Morone saxatilis | reverse complement strand
AAAAAAAAAAAAAAAACCACATCTTTTTCTGACAGTATTCAGGTTGAACTTAGGGCTGTGGCTCAGCTGCGTTTATAGAGACTTAAATACAGAGAGATAAATCAGAAAGGCAATTTTTTGGGTTAGTGTGAACAGAACTGTATAATGTTGTTTTAGCAAAGAAGATGTGTTTGAGTATTTCAGTGTGATTGTGTGATTCTGAAGTAGATATTGCTTTTTGCTATCAGGTGTAGCAGCATTAACACAGGTTCTTGCTGAGATATATTCATAATGGAAGTGCACAGTATTATTGAGGTTGAGTCTGACAGAATGAGACACTATCAGAGATTCTCTCAGACTGATAGCTAAATTATTGAAAACAGAATCTATCAAGATTTTCATGGACGCAGAAACATTCAAGACAACCTTGGAGCGCTGCAAATGAAGCATACTTGTGTGATATCTTATTATGTAATGCACATGGTCAGAATACATATTTTCCCTGGGTGAAAAATAGGGGAGACTGACTTGCCTCCAGAATGAAAGTGTCCGCTGCATCCTCCCTCATCTGGCCTGTTAGTCAATGCCTTTGATGCTTTCTATGGACCATAAATGCAAAGTGATTCTTCACACAGTGTTATGATGGATAATGAGGAGAGCCCAGGGCAGATACCAAAATAAAACTGCCTTTAGAGTTGCATCCCATAGATTGACTCTGCCACATCAGTTTTATGTTCCTGTGTTTCCCTTCATTACCACCTGGAGTGAGGACAGTATCTGTTTGGAGTTTCAAAGTGTCATTAACAACAACCCCGATAAGATGCCATTTGTGTAGCTAATAATGGGAACATGTCACTTATTTTCCTGAGCTGGAATTCATGCTTCTTTACATGTGTTTCTTAACAAGTTGTGTTGCAGGATTTCATCTGTTGGGATTCATTTTGCCTGTTTGATATGTGGAGTTATTTGAGAAGATAAACATGAAAATCCAGCGCAGTGGATTGTTGTTGTCTGATTTTCTTCGTGCCCTCTCTGCACAGGAGCACCCTTTTATAAATAATGCATTTTGTTTGAATGTATCTGTGGGCTTAATACTGTGTTGATAAGAGCGTATTACTGTTAAAGGGTTGCAGGGCCTTGATGCATATTCTGCTTCAGATAGACCGGACGGTGGAAACATCTTTTCTAAATGAGTGGTTTTGGAGTGGTGCTGATATGTTGTGTGTCTCTCATGTTTCATGTTTTTGTGGCAAGATTCCCTCAAGATTTATGTGCAAATAACATGTAACGGAAAAGTCAAACATATAACGCAGCATACAAGTACTCAAATGTATGCAGATATACTGACCTTGTGTTAATGTGTGTGCAGGCATTTTTCCACAGTACTGTACTGTGTGTATGACTGGGTCGGTTTGTCTGCAGGGCATCACTGTATAAAAGGCAGGTAAAACTAGAAGAGGGTGTGGCAAAGCTGAGGAGTCGTATCACATCACGGCTGACAGCTAAGGCAGTCTAGCCTTCAAAATAAAAGTGTACAAGTTTTATATATCTGAAAATGTTTCAAAATACATAACATAATTAGATTATGAACAGTATAAAGAGGGACTACATCCCATATACACTTGCCTGTTTATTCGGTACACCTAGCTAAAACTAATGCAGTCTAATACAACAGTCCTGCAAAAAGTGCTACTGTCATTAAGGTTATAATAATTTTTTGTTGAAAAATGTTTTAGAGAGCTGTACAGGTATTCAGCTTTATATTAGGTATTCATTTTGGAGGCTTCTGTTTGTATTTCATTATGCAGACAGAAAATGTTTATTTTATTTTGTCTTAGGCTAAATAACAAACATCTGTCTGTATAATGCAGTGCAGTTTAACAGCACCACCTCATCCTCTAAAATACATAAAAAATTCAGGAAAGAACAAAGATTAGAAAATTCAGATTCAGAACAATCAAACATGTTTTGAAAAAAATGTGTTTTCCACTTGTGTTTCTTTGCTTATTAATCGTCTCATCAAATTCATCCTACCACTGGTGTATGGTATTCATTGATGAAATAAAACTTCAAAGTCCACTGTCCTGCACAGCCTCTCACATTCTGTTAATCCTCTTAAAGGTCCAGTACATTCCACATTTAGAAGGATCTTCTGGCAGAAATTGAATATAATATTCATAGATATGTTTTAATTAGTGTATAACCACCTGAATGTAAGAATCGTTACCTTAGAATGAGATGTTTTTATCTACAGAGGGATCGGGTCCTCTTCCACGGAGGCAGCCATGTTGAACAGCCACTGGCTCTAAATAGGGCCTTTTTGTTTTCTTCACAAGTTTCATGGTCAAACTTGTCCTACACACTTGGAAGGGGAGGATGAGGCGAGGGCGGTGTAATCGGCAACTACGCCGCTATATCCACTAAATCCTACACACTGGTCCTTTAAAATACATGACTAACTCATTTGTAGAAATGCTGTATCTGTTTTCATTCAGGCCACTGTGTCTGTTTGTTCTTATCCTCAAAGTCCGGTGCGGTGTGTATACACTATCTGCAAAACTATATGCAAATTCTGTTTGATTGTTCCACAATGAATGGGTTAGTTGTCAGAGTGGATGCACAACCAAGAGGGGCAAATCTAACAGATATGCAAATCACAGTTCCAGTTAGGCTGCTGTTGTTGTGTTTTGATGTATTGGACTGAAATAGGGTTTTATACTAAGTGACTCAGAAAAAATAATAAAAAACAACTTTGTGAGCAAATTAAAATATGATGAGAAGAAAAAAAAACTGTTAGTAGCACACTAGTGCAAAAGCATCTTAAAATTATAGATGTGTGCTATAATTTGCAGCCTTTCAGCAGTAGAGCAATTGAAGTGAGAAGTGCTTAGTCTAATACATATATAGACAACAAAGTGTAGCGTGTCCTCTTGTCCTAACAAAATTCTTTTCCTTTAGTGCATCTTTGCTACGACTATAATTTTGCCCCAGGCAAATGGCAAGTAGAACTGCTGTTTCTGAGAACTACATGCATTATTCACTCCATCTTGACTTTCTTTGTGTTGCCTCCTCATTGCTGGTTGAATTCCCTCCTCTTTATCTTTGCTTTAAATTTTGCCAACATTTTGTCCTACTTCTTGCCCTTAAACTGCTTGCGGCAACAAAAAGTTCATGAGGGTCCACAGTTACATGGGGAAAAAAAGCCTCACGCTATATCACTGCGTTTGCACAAATCCCCTGCAAGCTCAGGCTCTCCTCCTTCTCGCCCAAATGACCGTGGCCCTGACAGTGCAGTGGTTTCAGTCACCTTTCTGCTCCACTGGACCAAAGTGATGTGAGGATAGGTATGGTGTAAGGTTGTTCGCAGTGTAGTTCAGGAGGTCCACAGACACCTATAACTCTGAATATCTTCATTCTCCCTTATGTGTAGAGCCGTCCTCATGTCTCTGCTCAGGGCAGTCAAGGTGCTGGCTTATGGCCAACGTTCTCATCCTTATTAGACTCCTGGGCTGCTAGCCATCAAACCTAATAGTAATATAATTCAGAGAGACAAAGGCTCCTTAAAGTGCTTCTTTAATTGAGTCATTTTCAGTGCAGGTGTGTACTGAAACTAATCCCAAAAGGGCTAACATAATTTATGCTAGATATGATACACTTGCGTCCTCCTTTTTTCATTAAAGGCCCAATCAGATATATGCAAATACTATCTGTGGCCACTGCTGAATTGGCCTAATACTACATCCCTCACACTGATTTAGATATTCTTGCTTACGTTATTGATCCTAGTCCCTGGGTATCCCCAGCAGCACTGAAAATCACTCCAGCAGTGTAGAATACAGGCCTAATTTAGATCTCCTTCTCTCTTCTAATCCCCATATTGGATTTAAGAACCCCAGTGAGCTGAGAGAAGTGGCCCTCGCGTGTCTGTCAGTCAGTACATCCCGACACACATGGACAGCCCCAGGCCAGTCAGACCAATCTCGTAATGCTACATAAGCTGCTGTAAATAAATGTTTTAGTTTAAGATAAATTACTTGGTAAAATACATGTACGAGCTGTTTTTAATGTGTAGTAGTAGAGTTGTTTTATTGAGTTGTCGTGTATAAATGTATGCATTTAGTTGAATACGCTCTTGTAGTTCTTTGTGGCAGGGGATCACATGTATCTTCATTAGCACACTTTCCCTCAGGATGATCAATAAACTAATGGGAGTTCACTGACTGCATCAGTTCGCTATTTTCTCTCAGAATCGACGCAGCCACTCCTTGACAGGAGATCAGCGTCTACTCCTTGACTGACAGGAGATACTGTATTTAGGCTGGGCTTCATGAACTCTTACACAGTTATTCACAGCATGACAGGTTCTTGGCTAGAGTAGTATGATGCAACATGTGCTCCAAGATGGAGGTCCTAACTGGGTTTTGTGTTGTACGAAAAGTCCTGCACAGTGAAGAAGACAGCAACCCAACCCAAGAATAAACTGCTACCACATCCATTGTTTCTGATACATGTTTTATAAACTTGCATTCTTTACAATTAGTTTTTTAATTATGTTTTTGGTATTTTATCAGTCCGTAGAAATACACAGGAAGTCCATTTTTGCCAGAGATTTACTTACTTTTAACTGTGTCAGGTGCTGATGTTTGGAGTGTTGTTTTTGCACATCCTCAGAAATGTGGGGGTCAGTAGGTACGATAGCAATGACAAAAATGGTGGTATATTTATGTATTTATCTGACAAAACAATCTTACCACAGGGTCCATTTAATAGCTGTGCTGGAGCTTTATCACATGATCTTCCTCAGTAGACGTTTGTCCAGTTTTTAGAGATTTTTTGTCAACTACAGCTTCCAAGGTGAAGAATGAACTTTCTTTTTATATTTCTAAAAAAGGGGACACAATGCTTCACTTTGTTTCGCAAAACTAATTTCAACCTGACGGTCACTGCATCCCTCCCTGTCCCCAAAAAAGCAATTTGTTGCTACAGCATGCCACCAAACTCAATGTGTTTTATTGTATCTCCTGGATTTATAGAAAACAAAGCGCCTTGCTGTTTCTAAGGCATTATATATATTGCTGCATTGTTTCACAGGATTGTAGTAACATTGCAGTAGTAATTTCTTGGACTCTGAACTCTTGTGCCTACTCTTTCTCTTAATCTCCCTCTCTTTCTCGTTCTATCTCTCTGTGACACTCACAGAAAACTGAGGTTATTGCGAAATTTTAAGTGGCTGCACATAAGCTGAATACTGTGCGCTCAGCGAACACATCTCCCGGATTTAATAGTTTACTCATCTCCACCACTTTAAAGCAGCTAAGTCAGTGCTCGATCTGCTGTGTTCACACCGAGCTGCCAGGAAAGAGTTTAAGGTACAAACAACAACAGCTTTCACAGGGAGAGCTAATCCTGCTCATCTTGGCATCTGTATGATTGTGTGTGTGCATCTGTGAGGTTTTTTTTTGTAATTGTGTGAATGTGTGGTGAAAGTTTGAGTGAATTTTCACCTTCCTTCCACATTGTTAATAAGGTGCTTGACAGAAAAACCAACAAAACACACTCAAATCCACTCAGATGAAAAACGTTCTTAATGAATTCATACACCTCGAGAGCAGCTTGCAGTGTGCCATTCACATCCTCGCTGTGTTTTCTGTGTCATTGAACCCTCTGCCTGAGTGTCTGCTGACTGCGCATATCTGCCTCGCCATGCCCAACACGGCTGGCCTCCTTTTCCTTCTCTGCCCGCCATAAACCCTTTATAGTTACACTGTTCAGCCCTCTGCAGACACATGCTGTGAGCCGCTTTCCAAAACACCAGCATTCATCTAACGATACACCACAAAGCAGACGGAGGCAGGGAGAGAGGAGGAGAGGCAGTCTGGGATGGAATAACAGTCAACACGCAAACAAATTAAAAACTTGGGGAGAACTTACATTTGTAGGAAATACATTTCAGTCTGATCTGCCAAACTGTCACCTTACTGCAACATAAAGTACCTGAGCTGTAAAAAGGTTTAAGCATTGTTGCACAGCTGAGAATGACTGTAAATACTATCCAATTCCATCAGACATCCCACTTCTTTTCACTCACTGCACTACGGCGCTGTGATGCAAAAAGCAATCCTAAGGAGAATCTGGTGTGCTGTGAGTCTGTATAAATTTGCATCAGTAGTTAGTGCAGGCGCTCCTGTGGTGATGAAATATGGCCTATTCTCCTGGGTGCTTCTCTTTTACATGCAGGGCACGCTGTGCACGGATAGGAGTGACAGCGCACACTGTGTGCGTCACTGTTACAATGAGAGAATGAGAGTTTCAGTTGGATTGACTCCCTGTGTGTGACCAGAAAATATTAACAACTACAGAGGGAATTATTTTTATTTCACATGGTGCCATTTGTTTCCATTTAAAAATGTATAAAAAAACATAGACTCTGTGTATTTGTGGTTCTTAAAGGTTCTCTTCATAAATTATATCTGAGAAAGAGAAGCACACTTTTTTGCTACAGTACATAAAGTTCAGTGATGTTGTGACAATGTAAAAGCTAATGAGCAGAGCTGTGTTCGAACTGCACTGTGAAATCATATATGCTTGCATGTTGAGAAGCTTGACTGTACGTGTGCTTTGATACTGCTTTTTACCACGAAGGGTAAGAACATACTGTACTTTTAATACCAAGAGTTTCTTAAGATGTGTACAGAGCGTGGATGTCAGAGAGTAGCTCAATTTAATTCAAGCGGCTTGATCACAAGAGCACCGAAGCAACCAGAGCTCACGATAACTCTTCATACGAAAAGGCTAATTGTGAAGAGACTCCATAATTCTGTAGGAAGGAATGAAATGAGTGTGTGTTCACATTTGTGAAACCATCCAACCACCACAGAGATATCAGAGTCAGTGCTTGCTTTGTACTCATGCCCCTTGGTAATACATCTTAAATCGGGTATGGTGTCACTAGTTTGTCATATTACATTACAGTAGCTCCTAGTTTTGTTAGAGGATTTGTTACCGAGACCAAATTCGCCAAAGCAAACAGCTCACTAAGGTCCCACGTCTTACACTTAATGCTCTTATGAGGGTCTCTTGTGAATTCTACATAAGCCTGCAGCGCTGTGATGCTTCTTTTAACTCAGACTGATGCAAGACATTCAAAATCACTGGTGTGAATGACAGACCGTACACATTATAAACACGATTCCAGTCCTAATGCATTGTAGCACCTGTTGGTTCACAGCATCCCTGCTCCACAATCTTCATCTTTGCCCCTTTAGCCACCAGAATACAATCCCAGGATAAAAACATCTTCCAATTTACCAACTTAAACACACAATTTAGTGCAAACACAGATGCCTTCCTCATTACCCGGGAATTGCAGTAAAGCCCTAGGATGGGCTAATTTGCTAACAAAGCCACATGGGCCACACTGCAAAAAAAGGAAAATATTGCCAGTGGAGTAAAGCTTTACATTGTGGGTGAAAAATAAAATAAAAAGGACTTTAATGGTTAAGTAATTAGAATCAGGCCTGGCAATTAGCGTCTTGATATGTGGGTTTTATAAGCTACGTGAGATAACTAATAAAACTTCATCTGCTCTTAATTTTCTGGTGCATCAGTCTGAAGAAAATAAAGCTTAGTATAAGTTTTTGCTTCTAATGATCAAATCACATTCACATCAGCTGACTGAGGATTTTTCACTTGAGCCAATTAGATTTTGTCACGACCTCTGTGAGCCTACCACCTTGTTGACATCAAGGTCATTTCAGTCTTCAAGTGTGTTTTTAGTGCAAACAGAAGACATTATGTAACTTAACTAAACAGTAAACAAGAGAGTAGAGAGAACATAGAGTAACACTGAATTGTAACTGTAGGTAAATCTAGCTGAAGTTATGCAGTTTTGTTTAGTTAATGACTTTGGGGTAGGCAAAAATAAACGAATGAATATAGGCACTATTTCAACTGTGTGGAACTCCTCCAACTCCTATTACATAACCTACAGAGACTTGTTCAGAGACTGCAGCTAATTAATATTTTTATTGTTTAATCATTCCCTAAGCCAAAAAATATTGATGCATCATAATTTTCTTCAAATGTTTTGGTTTGTCCAAAACCCAAACATGTTTCATTTACAATGAAAAGCAGCACATCGACACATTTGAGAAGCTGAATCCATCACATTTCTGGTATTTTTGCTGGAGAAATGAATGATTATGAAAATAATTGCTGATTCAATTTCTGTCGATGGACTAATTGATTAGTAGACTAATTGTTTCAGCTCTAAAATATATTTCCTGGTAACTTTTAGTTTTGATATTCCTATTGATTTCTCCTGGTTGAAATGATCACTTATGCTGAGGGGAGCAGTCTAGAAAATCACAACAACATATTTAAAACAAAGACAAACAGAGTTACATATAAAAGGATTTGACAGGTACAGAAAGATGAATGTAAGCTAACATAACCTGACCTTTATAGCGCAGTTTGCTCCATTGATTTGAAAAGTCATGAATTTTTAACGTTATTTTATACATGTGGACAGAGCTGAGACCAGAGACCTTGAATACAGACTATAGATCAGAGGCACAGGCTCCGTCCCGGTTCACAACTGCATCAGACCAGCAATTATGTCGAGTGGTTTTTGCATCACAACTCTGATGTCATCCTGGTCGGAGCTGTCTGCTCCACAGTCGTGTACTTGGAGAGACATGCTCAGCATCATTAAACAGCGCCCTCCGCTCCAGCACTGGAGTGTTTGATGTGAGAGGGAAGTGAAAAAGCCAACCAAATATGGTGGCAACAGTTTTTTCCATACATGAATGTCTGACTTGTTAATATGTTGAGTTGATGTGCCTTTGAACTCACAGAGTTGTTTACCTGCACAGAAATGTGTTAATGAATGATAGTGGCAATACCTGCAGTCTGAACTCAGAGTGGCTCATCTACTATTAGAAACCTGCTCTGAAATTGAATTTTTGAGCATCAAAGTGGCTGATAATGATAATGTATTCAGAACTGTCACCCCATGTTAGAGCAAATTTGAAGTTCAGCTATTTAATCTCCATCTGTCTTATTTCAAGTTTGTGAGTTGCGTGCTACCTGCCATTGTGCTCTGGTACAAAGACTCAGTGACCCACTTTCATCCACCCTGAAAGACAGGCCCAGACACTTGCTCACAAACAGTCCTAATTGGACTGCAGCCTTGTCATCGGTGCCACCTGTAGCCCTGGCTCTCGAAAGGCACTCCAGCGTGCAGCCTCTGGATTTTTAAAATGTCATGTTTGAGCTCACACAGGTCTGCTCTAACAAGCAGTGTTTACCCCAACTGTGAAAAGACGAGAGAATCCTTATTTCCCCTCCTTATACCAGCTGATACAGAGAGATTTCTTCTCTTCTGTCTGCCAGAGGTATCTTCAAAGTTTCTCCTTAAACTCATTTTCATGCTTTATGGTTGCTGCTCAAAAATAGCTATTAGCGATGCACCTTGCCTTCGCAGGTCCATTTTGTGCTGGAATATATTTCATATTCCCGTGGATAAACAGCCAAATGGTGACATTGTGACACTATGGTATGATATGTGCAGCACAGCTACGACAGACTAGCAGTTAACTTTTTTTTAGTTAGTGGTGAAGTTCAGATTAAGAATTATTATATAATAGGAAAAAGGTATCAGTTCCTCCAACAATAGTCTCAAAAGAACACAATGCAAAAGCTGAGCGGTGTTGGGTTTAAAGTCAGCTTTGTCTGCTGCTGTTGCTGTCGCTGTCACTAATGTTATTTTTCTCCACCATCGCATGCAGCTCAGTGCAGCACATCCTTACTTATCGAAGTGATCTGGGGAAATATTTGAAGTTACTAACTGATGTAGGACTAGATGAGGAGATTTGCATTAAAGTCGATATACCAGTGAAGTAAATTAAGAAGCGGTTGACTCCTAGAGTGCACTGAACAACAACAAAGGGTTGTTATGTAAGGAGACCTGAGGGTGTATGCTTTTCTTTAAATTATATACGGCAGTTAAAGGGTTTCTCTGCTTTCTGTGCAGCTTTTACTTGCCCCTGCTCTGTAATTGAATTACACTGTTATAAAAGATGTATTGTGGATGCTAACCTTAATTAATCTTTAACCCTTTGAATCAATTTAAGTGATTCAAACTGTCTGTCTCCTGACCCCTGACATTTTGTAAAAGCAGACGGTTACCTGCCCTTTTGCCATTAGATACACAATTACACCGTATATAGAAATGAGAGCCCCTTTTTATCTGTAAATTAATTATCTGTGTGTGTCTGTGTCTTGGATGGGTGGAGGAATTTTTGTGAGAATCACTCTTTGAGTGGTTTCATTAAGTGTTGAAGAGGAGGCCTCAGGCAGATTATCAAAGGGCCATCGGAGGCTTTTATGTTCAGCCGATGGTTCAGCACTCCCCCTGAGATTTGTTTTTCTAAAGTCTTTGACTCAAAGGAGGAAAGAGAAACCTGGATTGCTCTGTGCTGATCTCCTGTACTTCTCACTAGGTGGCACACTGATCAAAGTTATGTAAAAAAAATCAGTGGAGGGCACTTTACCCTGGGTTTCTCTGGACTTGTTAAGGACCATATTTTAATTATACATCACTTACAGGTTTTGGAGAGATCAGAAATGACCCCTTTGTTGCAATGAATCCGGTTATTATTTGGAGATAATTACGTTTTTATTGTTAAAAATGCAATGCAATGCAATTTTGGACTTGTATATACAATAGATGAAAGGCTAATATGAATTAAACAGTTTTTTTTTCATTGGCTATAATCAATTATTTAGCACAATTTACCTTTAAAATGTGTGATGTTTTGGTTGCATCTCTCTGAGTCACTTAGTGCAGGTAGTTACAGATCTTTTAAGTTGTTGAACACATGTACGTATGTAGTTGTCACTGCTTCATTTGCAGCTGTTCAGGTCACTGTCAGTGAAGAGAGGAACATTTTCAATTAATGCAGTTGCAGCATGTATCAAAGCTACCAGGTGGTGGCAATGTTGCTGTGGGCAAAATAAAATCTCTCCTGCAGTTTCTGCCTTCACACTGGAGCTTCATTCTCTAATGCAGAGCTGGTTGACACAGTGAGATGCAGCTCTTGCCATCCCAGTGGGTCTTAAAGGGTGTTAACCTCAACAGACTATCTATGACCTCTCTTGAACAAAAGGAAGCTTAAATTGTACATATGTCTAATTGAGATTCTTCAAAGGTATATTGAAAGGTAATGTGGCTGACTATTGAGAGCGAAACATTCAGGACAAATGTCCCATGCTGAGGGAAGTGTTTGATCTGTTCGCCAGTAGCTTTTATTTTCCGATATGATCACAAATTGCGTCAAGCATTTGAGATTCATGTGAGATGTAGTCTTCACTGTATGACTAACAGTATGTGGATAACCCTGTCTGCATGCTTACATACTTTTGACCTAAAGAAATCTTAAAGGGGGCAAAAGTTTACTGGTGAGTAAAGGTGTGAGAAAATTATTATGAAAATGTAAATTTCCAGTTTGAAGGTTTTACTCTTCTGATTTTGTTATAAATTTTGATTTGTTGTTTCCTGTTGAAATTGCAGTATGGATAATCTGCAGGGAGAGCTGGAAAGTTTTCCTGCCCTGCAGGACTTATTGTGAATGTGTTTTCCTCCAGGCAGCCCTCAAGGTCCTTGCTGACATTCCTTCAACAGCTTTCACTTGTTAAATAAACTGAATAGCAGACAAGAAAATTAAGAGCCTGTTTGAGGACCAATGAATTTAATTTGCAGCTTTATTCACACACACTCTTCCAAACCCCGGTATTAACTACTTCATGGCTTGAAACTGTGTTACAGTTTTCAGGGATGAATAACGTTTAGCTTTATATAATGTTATGTATTTAATATTAAAAGAACACACGTTGTGTTTTATGAATTGTTTACTTTTGATTTAAAGAAAACGAAACTAAAGTTTCCAGTATTTTCACTTTGCACTTGCAGAAAAGATAATGTGCACCTTAATACTAGATGTTTCTCTGTAAAACATCTAGATGGAAGTGCCATATCTGCATAAACATGGTAATGAGCAAACAGCACATGTGTTTGTATGTGTTCATGTATTTAAAACATGGATTGAAGTCACTGTTGTACAGATGTATCATGTCAGCTCATGCAGAGAAATGTGCAATTTGAAGTATATTTGAAAAATGTTGTTGAGTAAAACTGTATTTCCTGGAATTTTGAATGTTTTTATTTCAGCCATGTTAGTGGCATTGTTCAAGAGGTCATTCAGTCAGTCTGTCCACCACTTTGGTCTAGCCTGAAACATCTAAATTTATATATATCACCTAGATTACTATAAAAATCTGTACAGACATTCGCTCTCCCCATAGGATGAATCCAAATGACTTTTCTTCTAGTGTTGCCATGAGGCTGACTATTGGATAATTTTGAATCTGCTAATTTTGTTACTTTATTAGAGACCTGACCAATTGACTTAGCAGTTGACTCTTATACTCTACATAAATCAGTATTTTAAACATACTGTACATAATTGTTCATTGCCCACCAGTTGATACTCTTTACATGCTGCAGGTTACACACTATGCACAATATGTATGTGTGATAATCTTTCTGGAACTGGCTGAATTGAGATAAATGTCTGGATGTAGATCTGATCAGGTGCAGTTTAGTATATAAACAAGCCAAAAACATGCCTGTTTGAGTAATTGAGGGATCCTCTCGCTTGCAGTGGACAGAGAAGAGATGCCTGGCAGTATGCCTCAACTCTTGTCTGCCCAATTGTTTTGGGCATATTCTCTTGATTTCTCTGAGCTTCAGTTCTGGGGGAGAAACGACAAAAAGAAACAGAGAACCAATGTAGCTGGTTTTCCACAGAGGTCAATCCCCTAAATCCACTGTCACAATTATGCACTCCATGTTCACAGATTCTCAGACAAAGCCCTGCACACACAAAAGCCTCCATCTGCTCTGCATCAGAAATTAGTGGACACTAGCCAGAGGGAAAGGATCAAATGCTTGTTGAGCAAGTGTGACATTGGAGTGAAATTTGAAGTGTCTGCCATTAATGGAATTTGTGTGTGCCAGACATAAAGATAAAAAAGATTTCTGCAGCGTGCTGTAACATGCTCGCAACACACAAAAGACAAATTCTTTAAAATGACTGCAGTTCTGATCAGTAGATATTTCAGCCTACACTGTATCCTGACAGTGATACAGTGATTTTGGATTATTCCTTTGGGGAAAGGTGTCCAATTTCTCAGGGGAATTGCAACGCACAGACTATCAGCGGGTGAATTGCACAATTCTGCAGATAGTGATGCAGAACAATGAGATGGACAACAAAATTACAGGGTTGTGTTGATACTGTCGGATTCAGAGGGGGAATCAGTTATTTCTATGCAAAACAAACTTTGCTAAGCTATAATTGATCTGTCCAAATCCCTGCGTTTGAACAAACTTGCAGTTAGCTTTACGGTGGCATGTTTTCCAAAGCCTCAAAATGAACATTCGCCAGAATCCATCCTGAGTGTGGGAGATGGTGTTATAGCCCTGGTTTAGGTTCAATACAGGCTTTTGTCCCCCAACAAGATTGTGTTGTGTATTTATCTGGCATTGGTGTAATTGAAATGCAGCCGAGCTCTCTTGCTCTCTCTCTTGGGATTGCCTCAGTTTCTCACAGACTCCCCCATCCTTTCATTCCACTTCGGGTATTTTGGGGCTTGAAGAGTGAAGTTCTTGGAGCTTCCTCAGATTGTCTTGGCAGAGGCTGGTTGGCTACTGTGATTCTGAGACTGTAACCGTCGGCAGTGAGCAAAGGCAAAAGAGTCGTTTTCATATTTTTCCTCATCATCCTTCCTGGTGGGACAGCTCATCTGAATATATTTTACTGTATTCTGCATTCCCTTCCCTTGATCATATTTTGTGTGATTTCACAAATTAACAACCATCATATACAGATACTGGAACTGATATTTTTCCTGGAGGAGGATTTACATTTTATGAGTGAGCTGTTATTTTTTTTTTCAAATGCATTTTATAGTCTCCTTTCACAAGGACTGTACATGCTGACAAAACACCGGCATGCCTCATTAGAGTTCATTGTTGATGTTGTTAGGCTCCTGTGGGTGGCTACAAAGATTGTAATGAGCTGTCCACATCTTACAGTCACTGGCAGCACTGGGGCACCTGTGTGTGGGAGGGTGCTTCACAAAACATTACAATATCTCTCTGATTTAAATGATTGCACATATTTCATCTTACATCAAAATACAGATGTGAAAAAATTGAACCTGATGGGGGATGCACTTTTTAAAAAAATGCTCCAGAATAAAAGATTGAACCATGAAATGTGGGAAATAAATAAAAGACTCAGACATGTTATACAGTTATACATGAATCTGCAGTCTATCCATTACAAGTTGAGAAAACCAGTTGAAATTGCTGATGTTGGGCTTTCACACAGTATCTCATTTATGTCTGTGGACCGTTAAAAACATTTTTAAAACATTGAATTATTCATATTTTCAGTGATTTAGAGGCACAACATCGAGGTACAAAAACAAGTTGGGATAAAATCCCTTTATATGTAATTAGTTAGTAGTTTTATTTCTTACATGTTTCTGCTGTATTTATGTGTAGATATAGAAACAAAATCGTTTTACAACCTTGAACCATTCTATAAGTAATATTAATTATTAAGTAATACACTGTACTGCACTGTGCATCTGAGGTAAGGACAGTTTTAAAGATGAAGTAAAGAAAAAATGAGTGCATATAAACCGTCTCCATAGCCTAAATAGAGTCTTTCTCATTAACATTCCTCTCCTGATGTCTTCTCTGTATTATTTAAATGCTCGAGTTCACAAATGGTCAGCTTCAACAGGCCATTTTGAATTTATACGCTCACTATTGTATCTGATCAGCAATGTGAAAACATGGTTTGACATTTCCTCACTCACATATTCTCAGCAGAGGGCGGGCGGTGAGCGATCATCTCCATGCTGCTGCCTCATCTGGTTTGCTCCATTTAGAAGAATATTAAAGATGCAGGTGGTGGTGGAACTTGCAGATGTACACCTTCATAGCTGTCAAACATTGATCCACAGATGAGAGTTTCAGCATTTGTTGTAATTTCACGAATGAGAAGCAATCAGTTATTTCAAAAATCGTGCTGTCTGTCATAGGCCTTTCTTTCTGGTGCTTTATGGATTTTGGCTGTGGCATTTTGATTGTGATATGGTATGTTGACATATTCAGGGTGGTCAGAGTAACATTGCTTTTATAGAAAGCCACCTGTCTTCCCCATCATGTATCACAGTATGTGACAGAATGCACTGAATAAAAGTGGAGCAGAGAGGAGAAGAGGGTGTTTCTGTTCTCCAAGTCTGACAGCATGTCATTTGCTGCAGCAACGTGCCATTACCCCGACATGTTTGGCCATCTTTGGGGCAGAGAGTTACACCTTGTAAATGTTGAATGTGAAATTAGAATCCAATCGGCAACCTCTGTCGTAAACATTTTATTCTCCCCCCTCCACCCACCCCACGCTTATTTGATGTATGCTGGGCTACTTGCAGGGCTGCTGTGTGCTCATAAACATGCCTCTTTTTGCCATTGCTCCTGCAGTTCAAGAGAAGGCTGGAAGGTGTGGGCCATAAATCTTTGATCATTCTGCTGAAAAGCCGACCTTGGCTGTCGTCAGTGAGTCACACGTTGCCTCAGTCGCTCTGTCACTCTCGCCCCAAATTGACCTCTTAGTCCGCGCGCTGGTGTGTGTGAGTGAGAAAGTGATGTTTGACACTTGGAGCAAGTGTCCTGACCTCCTTCGAATATGCTCTCTACGTCGTGACTAATGTTGGCACAATTAGTTGATTGACAGAAAATGAAAACAATGATTTTAAATGCTAATTAGTTTGGTTATTTGTCAGGGAAAAATGCCAAATAGCTTTGCTGGTTTCAGATTGGAGCATTAGTTGCTTTTGTTGGGTTTAATATAATTATAGATGGAATATATTTGGGATTTTGATTGATTTTGAGATGTCCTCTGTCTCTGTAAAATTGATGAACATTTTCACTCTTTTCTGACATTGTATAGCCTAAACAATTAAAACTAAACACACAGTATCAACTTTTGTTTCCACTTTTTGTACCACATTGTCTGACTGGCAGTATATATTCTGTATCTACTTGTTTTAGATCTTCATCGAATTAGGACTACCTAAAACAACGCTCATTAACCCTACACTATGCTTTTTCATTCTCTGTGTCCTTCCATCAAATGGAAATAATTCTAGATGTCTTGTGCATCATTTTATATTCAACCTGCCAAATTTGGTATCTTTGAATCTATATAGATATATATTTTCAAATATCTTTGTATTTGTTATCATTTATTTGACTCTTCTAGCTGTTTTTGGTTTTATTTTTAACTCTTGGTGACAAGGTTGTGTTTTAATTGCTTGTAACTACTACTTGTATACCTATTATTTGAATAATAAACAGCACTTCTGCAATTGTGAGAATGCTCTCAATGAGTTTTCCTAGTATAAATAAAGGTTTCTATCATTCAATCATAAACGTCGGTGGGTTTAACCAAGTGTTTGGCTCCATGTGTTGAGTTGAGTAATTTCTGACCCACTGGCAGACTACAGCTTGTTTTTAATTGGAAGAAGGATCCAAAGAATAATTCATGATCATGTAAATAACTGTAAGCGGTATGTAAGTTATTAGTATTTGTTTTCTGCATCTGCTCTGACAAAATGCTCTTCTATCACCCTGCTGACTTGGTTTGAAACTTGTATACTTTTGTGAAATGTTTGAGTATTGATCAGACATTTCTGCATCACCACCCACAAGTTCTGACCAAAGAGCTTAAAGTAAACCTCTTAGCAAGCTCTGGGACAGCTCTAAGAAACAAAGACATTTCTGAACTACAGTGTTGATGTAGCCTCTGACTGAACAGAATAGACATTATTACTGGGACTGTCTCCAAAAAAAACTATTAAATGATGTGTTAAATTTGTGTTTCTGTGTCTTGGTAATGGATTTAGCCTAATGATGCCCCTCTTGTCCAAAAGAGGGATTATTCTGAAGAGGAGAACAATGGACTCGACTATAGCAATGGATGAAGGAAGTCGCACAAGTCTGATCCAGAAAATCCCACTAGAGAGAAATGATTCAAACTTTGGAGCTCCTTGGCCTACATGGCAGTAGAGGCAAACATAGATTGACTGTAATGAAACGAATGCTTCTGTTTCTGAGTCTCTTTTACTTGGTTCTGCTTTTGACTAACAACAGCTCTCTTCTGCCTCCTTTGCAGCGGTCCAGTCTCTCAACAGCCTGAACGACCAGATTGCTCAGTTCATGGTGACCAGACCTTGTAGCCTGGCTGACGAGGACGAGGCCTTCATCCCGGGAGAGAGGGACACCTTGAGGAAGTCCATGACCCTGATGAGACACCTGCTCATGGATGCTCAGGTACGACCTCTAACCTCTCAACAAGGTCACTCAGTGCATGCTTGTCCTTCTGCTCAAGATCATTTTTAGAAAGAAAGAAACAATGTTCAGCCCAGAGGAGACATATTACTGTAATGCAACTTGGATGAATAACTAATTGCTGATGGATAACACCAGATGCACACAGCAGGACAAGTCATTAAGTATTACAAGAGGAATCTCCCCCTATTATGTCTATCTACATACAGGTTTTGGCACAAGTTTTTTTTACAATGTGCTAAACAGTAGCAAAACTGTCTCAGACAGACAGTTGGGGGAACTTTTTGGTTACTATTTCTATAGCCAGCATTATTTATTAATATGTCATGCATACAACAATGCCCTGCTCACGGCTTACAAGACATCACAAATTCATATAAGCCAGAACCAAACTAGTGTGTATACATTTTAAAACAATACTATAACAAATAGAAAACTAAAAAAACGAACAACTTTCACAATCAAATCTTCAGACCTTCATCGTCTACTTCATCGTCTACTACAAAATTCATGAATCAGTGGTAGATACAAAAAAACATTTAAATACTGGATAAATCACAGTAATTATTAGTTGAATAATACTTTTCCGGCCTTTTGTGACAAAGCTAGTAAATTCAAACACATTTAAAATTAAATCCTGGCTACGGTTCTGAATCTATCAACAATTGCAGCTTTTCATTTTATTTATACTGTGCCATTATCGATTATTATATCAGCATACTTTATTATGTACATTCATATTTTCTGTTTCAAACTTTCCAAAGAAGTAAGAAAAAGCCAAGATGTACTGATACGTCTGTTTTTTTCTACTGCATATCAGTGTGACTTCTGTTCAAGGCTGAATCCACAGTGTATTCATCCCTCAACTGGAATGAAACATTTGCCCTTGCCCACCACAGCTCAACCGGTCCAACACTGTTTTGGCAACCTCTGTAATAGTATGAAAACTGATGGCTGACCTGAGTAATGATAATCCTCAGCATTCAGGATGCTTGTTTCTGTCCACTGATCTTGGCTCTTCTTTAAAGTTACTTCCAGACTTTTATGCACTCTTTTAGTCTTAGAGGTAAATGTGTGTTTTAGCTTGTTTTGCTTTAAAAATATATATATATACCAAAGTAATAAAATCTTTTCCTCTTCCTTCGCTGCTTTACATGAGATGATCATTCATTTTTATTATGTTGCTACTATTTGTCCTTTTATTTATATTCCTTCTACATTTTGATGAATGTCTGATGAATCTTGACAGTGTGATGCATTTGGGTCATCCATTAGCACCATCATGATTGATGCAAAGTCCCCCCGCTATTCTCCTCCAGATATTTTCTCTGACACAGTGTCATTGATTAAAGGGAAGGTAATTCAGCGAAAGGCCATTGCTTTCACCTCAGCTCAGTGTATGCAAGCTGGAGTGAAGGATTGTTAGCCTGCAGTCAGTTTTTTTTCTGTTAGTCAGGAATATAGCATTGGGAGGTGATGGATGAGTTGGAACCTCAGCCGCGGATGGAGTGCCGATTATCTCCCCAAGAAGTTGTTCTTGAAAAAAAAGTTTGCTGGTAGTTCAATGTTAAGTGAAGCGCTCAGACACCAGTCAGCATGACAGATTTCTCTGCCTGTTGGCCTTGTTTGTGTCAGACGTTACACCCCAACCTTTACATGCATTTTTTCCTCCAAGCAGTGTCAAATGTAGGCCTCTGTCAGATGGGGGCTTGCTGCTCGGAACTGTCAGAGGACTAAACAGATCAACAGAGGATACCAATATGTGACTGACAGTTGCTATAGTGATACGTTTGTTTAGTCCGAGGCTACAACTAATTCCAAAGCAGAGATCCAAACTGGGAGTCTCTGTTAGCGTTGGTTTCTGATGGCCTGTTCCCACCTCTACAAACAGTGTTATCTGTACCAGTAAAACCAAAGAGGAAGAAAGCTCCCTTACAGTCAAGATGGCAGCAAAGATAATCAAAATTATTTATTCATCTTGTATTGTGTCTAACTTTAGTGAATCCTAACATATTGGGTACAGAATTAATCGGCAGATGCTCTGGTTCAAAATGAAACCAAGCTTTTCAATGGATGTCAGTTTTTGAGCCACACTTAAGGCCTAAATATGGCGTACATCAGACTGAGTAAGTCTTGTTTTTAGCAGAGATCATTTGTGGCCGACTGATGGCAAGATAACATAGCAGTCAATAAAAAAAGAATTTTCAAGGTTTTTGAAACATTGTGAATCAGTGCAGCCACAAGACGTCCTTGAGCAAACAGTGATGAATGTTTGCAAAAAATATTAGGCTGTTGTGATGCAGCTATATGTGATATAGCTGCAGACAGATGCACACTGGGACACACACACACACGACCAAACACAACATAAACGTGTATACTCTTTTCTTTCAAGTGATACCTCTAGTTACCAGAGCTACCAATCCAATCAGACATTGGTAGGAAATGCTAGGTGCAAAACAAACATCCCAAAAGGGCACAAATTATAAATATGAATATTTATTCCTTTAGTCTTAATCATAGAACTGCAATTGAGTTACTCTTGAACTGACACTTGAAATGTTACTGGCATAAACAGTAAAAATATTTCAACACAACAGTTATAGTATTTGTGGTTGTAATTGTGTGGAGAAGTTAGATTCCCAGCCTAAATTATTATCCCAGTCCGAGCTTGTTTGTTTATGTGAGAAAAGAAACATAATTCTGTAACACTGCTCTACAACCACGAGTGAACTGCTTGTTTTTTCGTAGTTCAACAAGATCATTGGAGTGGCAACTCTTGTCTATAGAAATGATCGAGACCTTCCCAATAAGAATTTCATTTTATTTAGGCAATTGCATCAAAATTACAGATGTTTATGTTCAAGTGACAAATTCCTCAAAGCTGTCAACAAAACATCTTACTGTCAAAAAAACGCTAAGCCACAATTGTTCCCTGTCCTCCACCACGTGGTTATTATTGTAACCATGACAACAAAGCTCCCCTGACCTTAACAAAGTAGGCTATTTATTTTAACCAAAACTATGATCTAATTTTTGTGCCTAAACCTAACCAAACGTTAACTATGGCATTGTCACATCATTAAATGGAGTCTTTCAGCAGTGATGTGTAACTTACAACCTACTTCCAACATCCTGCTGATAGGGACGTCAAATCAGAAATAGCTTCTACGTCATTCTAGAGGGCATCAACAAACAACGTATGTTATTGGTTAATTTTGGAGAGCCGTCCTTTCTGCCGTCCTACACAAAAGAAGCTGAGTAGAGATGTTTGCGTTTTAGTTATTTATAGCTTTAGCTATGTGACATTTTTGGAAATCTAATCCTCACACGACACAATATTGAATTGAAAGGATTTAGATTCAATATCCGGATTTGACACTGGATTCAAATTTGATACCTCAACCCTAGTCTGTGCTTAATTCACCTTATCTGAGCTGCAGGATTGAGCTTTCAGGCTCCCTATCATCACTCTGGCTACAATAGATGGACAAAATAATTGTGGCCAGATTATGTATCAGATTTCTTTGTTCTCAGTCTCAGAGGTCAAAGTCAAGTGTCTTCTCAGCCCACATAGAGGAGCTCAGCTCATCCAGATAATTTTGCATTCATGAAGAGTAGTGTTTCCGCTGTCAGATGGAATATGAAATTAGTCCAGCCCTCCTTCTCTTTAACGTCTGCTCTCCTGTTTCGCCAGCTATTCTCTGTGCAGTTCAGGCAAGGAAATTTACCAAGACACTCTGATGTCCAGTATTTAGTGTTGCCAGTAGTGAGACTTGTACTGCTGATCTGAAAGAATAACCAACTCTCCAAGGCTTACTGTCTGTCAAGAAACCTTGATGTTTTGTGTATTATGTATATCTTTTAAAAAAATTTTCAGGCACCAAATGTTTCAGTTTATAGAAGTCAGGGTAAAAACATAATCTGATGAATTCACCATTAAAATTTCAAGTCCATGGCCACTAAAAGGCAGAAAATTAATTTAGAAGGGATTTGAATAGTTTCTCTTTGAATGCTGTCCCAGAATTGATTGCCTCATTTGTCACTTGCACAGATGAATTATTTATGTTCCCGTTGCTGTGCTGGGGTGACTAATCAAATGCATTTCAGTGGGTGTGGAAGCTGTGAATTGATGTAGCGGAACGTTGCACGGCATTAGCTACTTTGGTCGAGGAGTCAACGGGGCTACAATAGCGGCCTGATGATGGGGTGACAGGGGAGATTGCTCACCATAATAGACCTTTTTCACAGCAGCCATTTTGACATGAAATAGTAAGGTGGACACGTGTTACCAGTGAGACTAATTAAGATTCAGTTTCATTCAGGTCAAACAGAGTCAGGTTGTTGCTATTGTGCATGCTGGCTCACTGGAAAGGCTCCGCTTCACTAAATGGATCCGAACCTCAATTAGTATCATTGGTTGTTTATCCTACTATTATGTGTCAAGAAGGCTGCTGTGAAAATTGTGTATTCTCTCAAAATGCACAGAAATACACCAATCAGCTATAACATTACCCAGTCTGTGTGGGTACCCAGGTGTTCCCAGTCTGCAGTGGTTAGTACCTATCAAAAGTTCTCCAAGAAAAGTAAAGCGGTGAACCGGAGACAAGGTCCAGGGTCATTGATGCACGTGGGGAGTGAAGGCTGGCCCGTATGATCCAATCTAACAGAGGAGCTACTGTAGCTCAAACTGCTGAAACAGTTAATGCAGGTTCTGATAGAAAGGGGTCAGAACACACAGGGCATCAGTTTGTTGGTATGGGGCGGCATAACATTATGACCACCAGGGTGCCCAGGTGGTCATAATGCTACGGCTGATCAGTGTATATTAACAAAAAACATGTTTTTTAACAACTTTATAATCATATGAAAAGTACTTAAATGGCTGATTTTCAGGTGTAATTAGAGTGAATGAATGCTTACTCATATTGCGCTGTGTCTGCATTAGGTCTTAATACATTACAGAGTAAAACTCAAACTATCTATGTCATTATGATGACCTTATTTGCAATTAATCCATGTGCAATAGTGAGCATGATGAAATAAGAATTGAGTTTGTCCTGTATACAGTAAAAGGTCCCAGTTATAAATACAGTTTATAAAACATTTCTGCAGAATTTAAGGGGTTTTGTATCGAGACTCTACTGGTTCTTACTGCGTCATGCTTACAGACCTCTGGCGCTGGACACGGTGTGGAGGAGAGATG
>NW_023339740.1:17305333-17308251 GCF_004916995.1 Morone saxatilis | reverse complement strand
GCTTCATTTGATGAAGGTTATTAACGATCCTACGTGTACTTTCTGTTCCTCCAAAGTGATTGGCAGTTATTTTCACCCCATTGGCCGGATTTTGGAAGATGGTTGCCTTTAACCTCTCTAGGTTGTTTAAGATTAGATTGCCCTGTTTGCCTGTTACACTCATTTTGAATGATTTGCCAAGGCTGGGTTTGACACTGGATAAGAGAAAAGCATTGTTGGCTGGACTTACGGCTGCAAAAAAACTAGTTGCCCCACGTTGGAAACCTCCACATTCACTCTCTTATCGAGGTTTTAACATATTTGGATATTGTTTATTTGGAGTTGTCGACAGAGTCCACAGAGCAAAAGAGTCAGCAATAGAGGCTTGGCATTCACTTTTAACTATCCTCCGTGGCTTTCAGGTATAAATGAGATTTGGAATTCTGGATCCAGGGGGTGGGTGGGTGATATCTGGGGTTTTATTTATTTATTTTTATTTTTATTATTTTTACCGTAGTTTTTAATCATACGTATCTGTATATATGCATATGTATAGGTATGAATGTGAATATATATTTTAAGCTCTATTTTTGTAACGTGTATATACCTGTATGTATTTTCTCTATAAAATAAAATAAAACTTTGATCACAAAAAAAACATTTCTGCAGAATTTATAAAGTAATTAAGGTGTACACAATATGGTGGACATTACACAATAAAAATATGGGGCAACGTCACACAGTCGACACAATATTCGACCAAAACTGCAGGTCATAGGTCACATAGGTCATAAAAGGGACTGTGTCTCAAAACATAAATGTTATTTAAGAGCATTGGAAATATTTGAACATGTTTCCCTTGCTGAGTACAGCAATATAGTTCTGGGGTAGAAAGCTTAAATCTTGCAATGATGAGTGACAGTCATTTATGGAGCACAGTAATATACTTACAGGGCACTTTTTTGGATAGATGGATAGGGCTTAAAAAATCCAAAGTAACCCTCTAATGTGGTCATGTCCTGTTGAAAATCACATGACAATTTATATGTTTAACTCTGACCTTTCTCTCCATGTAATTAACATCCATTGGGTAGTTTTCACAGTTCACTGGAACTAGACCTAACTAGATGTAAAGTAGACCAATCAATGATGAAACTATTAGTAGACTTATTAGGTTGACTGATGTTTTGTATCTGAACTATAGTAATAACCAAGGTGAATAAGGTATCTCTCACTTAGTTAGAAGGTTAAAAGTTAAGACACGTCATATCACTGACTCCCTTCTATCTAAATTCCTTGACGCATTTAAGAAACTGAAACCAAGTTCAAAGGCTGGATCACATAGTAGGAAAAATATAGCCATAAACCATTTATTGCTTGGTGTTATGTTGATACATGGAATTTGCCCAAAGTACAGTAACGTACAAATTATTAAGAGGCTACATTACATAAACCAGACAAATGGTGGGACTACCACTTTAAAGTAATATTAGGCAATCTTGAAATTTCTTGGGGATTCATGTTATGTTCAAAGGTAAGAATTTGAATGTTCACTACACTACACAAACTGCATTATTTCCATGTTGTAACAGAATGAAGTTATTACATTAAGGGAGCAATGTATTATGGGTTGTTTGTAGCAACATTTTAAGTTTTCAAATTCCACATGTTGTGGCTTCGTACCAGGGTATTATAGGAGTTATGGCCACCATAGCATCACAGTTAATAGATAACATGAACAGCATTTTCAGTTTTGTGACAATCAATATCATAAAAACTTTATTACCAGATACTGAGTTTTAAAAATCTGATCAGGAAATGTATTTTAAAGTAAAATATTAACAGATCTAATCAGATTATATGAACCAAGCAGAGACAATAAATCACTGCTGTTCAGAAAGCGAAGACAAAGGAGTAATTCAGCGTCACAATTCTTAGACTTTACTCAAAGTAGCTCAAAGAGCCAGCAAAGTCCGGACTGGATGTGGTTGGTGTCTGAAGACAACTCCATTTCAGGTCTTCCTAAATAACAGAAGAATCTTCAGCATATACAGGTGGGTACTTTTTGATACACTTCTAGAAAACTAGAAAACGCCCAAGACATTTTGGGTAATTGTTGGTATGATAATATTTCATAACCTGCAATCAGAAATGGCAGAACGTTGTATGTGGACTACCTAAGATTTGTAAGACCCAGAGTACTGCATGGGCCTAGTTCTCAGACAAGAATGCAAACTTTAACATTTAATGCACACAAGGTTTGCCTTTGCTTTTACAGGAAATACAGGCTCCTGACAATTCTGACAAAGTAATAGAGTAAGGAAGGCATTTGAGTAAAACTGACAATTTCTGGTCAGCCCCTGTCAAAAGTCACGTAAGAAACTTCCCGTATAAGACCGTATTGAGACCCTTTTCTGCAAGATTATTAACATCCATAGTGCTGAACTCTCCTTAACATAAGATCACAAATTTCATCTGGAAACCTTTAGTATAATATATATATATATAATATATAGGTTACTCCACTTATTTAGTGTTTTGCATGGAATAGTTTTGATTGCTAATGATCGATCGATTCGCTGCATTTGGGAAAGACTGGCAGGTGGCTGACCTGTGTCTCTTTGCGGTCGAGTTGCTATTTAAAAACGATTAGCAAACGCGCATTTCTCTGTGCTCAAGTATGTCTTGTTTAATGAGATACAAAAGATTTGTGTCGATACTGGGGGGTTTAGTAATGTGTAATTGGACTACTTTGTGAATTTGCTGACAGTACTTTTTCCAGTCATGCCTGTCCTGGAATCAGCATTATCATTAGTGTGCCTGCAAAGCATACTACTATTATTGCTCATACTTAAACTTAAACTTATTCTTCCGTATGTTTTTCGGTCACTCCTCCCGCAGTTTTTGGTCGGACATACACAAAAAGGTACCAAGACGTG
>NW_023339740.1:17294921-17305233 GCF_004916995.1 Morone saxatilis | reverse complement strand
CACAGTTTGTTGTGTATGGGGCTGGGTAGCCACAGACCATATTACCATGGTCATAATGTTATGGCCGATCGGTGTAACTGTCCATGTATTTAAAGTTGGAGTCCTCTCCTCACCCTGGGAGAGTGGATCAGTTCAGAGCAAATACTCAGCTGTGCAGGTCAGTCACCACAAACAGAACCACACCTCAGAAACTCGGCCTGTGTAAGTCTGTACAAATAGAAGCACTTTACCTTAGCACTTATGTGTTCAACAGCTTGAGTAGAGAATAGCTGATTCAATTCAATCAAGTCAATTCAGTCAATTGTGGACCGTATGTTACCTTAGATCAGAGTTAAGTGAGTAACCAATTATAGTATTAATTGCAAATTTGGGAATAGATCAAGCTACAGACCCTGAACACTTCTTTTTGTCCTGTTTTTATCATCTTTTACTGTTCAAATCAAGCAATAACCATCTTCTTAGCCTGGCTAGCAGCATGCCACTAGGGTATATGGTCGATGCCCAACTTGGTCTGTCCATTACTCACAAGCACAAACACGCCCATTTCACGAGAAATCAATAACCAGTCCATACCTCACCAATGCGTCACTGCACAATGATGCATCACAGTACATCGTATGTGCACAGATGGTACAAAGCATAAAACATAAAAACATAAAAGAGAAACTGAGGCGATGGTTAGGCACTGTAACTGTCCGACTCCAGCATAGACCAGACCAGGAGAGAAAACAGCAGGGAGAACGCAAAGTTAAACCAAATAACTATCCCTCTGAAAAACACTCAATACAGAGTTAGTTATAGAGAAAAAAGAGGCTTCCTGCAGTTAGAAATTAATGCAAGAGCAGGGGGAGTTCATAGATAATTGGAATAATCATAATTTTGCATTAAGCATTTGCACATGCGTATTTTATGTTTATCTCGCTGATTCTGTCTGCTTGTCTTTTTCTCAGTTCTCTAGGCTCTCTAGGGAAAAGTTTTGGAAATATTAAACAGTAATAATTGGCCTTCTGTCACATATGACATGAGACAAATGTTTCTTTGATAATAGTGGTCTATTGGGGAAACTTCTTTTGTGGCCATGGGGGATTTTATTGCAGTACTATGAGTCCCCACTGTGGTGGTGCCATATCAATGCTAACATGCTAAAGTAAGATAGTAAACATGGTAAACATGGTAAAGC
Source organism: Morone saxatilis (assembly GCF_004916995.1). NCBI lineage: Eukaryota > Metazoa > Chordata > Actinopteri > Moronidae > Morone > Morone saxatilis. The sequence continues at coordinate 17,304,053 of NW_023339740.1, read as the reverse complement.
CTCACAGAGCCATTAGCACAACTGTAGTCTTTTTAGCATCTTTTACTGGAAACTTTCCATTTCCACAGTTTCAGTCAAGTGAAGACCTACCTTGTTTATTTATATAAACATTTATAATTTATACAGCACACTTCATACTCAGCATTGCAATGTGCATTTTAACTGACAGTTCATCTTTTTTTCCTCTTTGCAGCCTCACAGTCACAAAGAGGCATAATCTTTACATAGAGTCACTGGGTTCAAAAGAAATCAACCCATGAAGAGAAATGAAAAGGAAAAGTTTCATGAGCCAGAAATCATAGCTGATTGTGGCAGAGCAGTAAGCTGCCAGTTTAGTCATTTCAATTACGAAGTTGGCAGATCTACCTTAATTCATTATTGACCACAGCAGAATTAAAGGAGCAATATGAGCCTGAGCCCAAAGTAAAAATAGATTGGGAGGCTAGATTAATGATCCAGTAGAAATTTGGGTTGTCCTGCAGTTATTAGTGAGAAAATGCATCAGCTCAGATCTGGTACATAGATAACTAATAAACTATTTGACACAGGGAGACAGAGATAGAGAAACAGAGAACGAAATATAGTCAGGGAAAAATAGGACAAAGGTGGTCCAGGGAGGCAAAAATGTAGCCCTATCCTGAAATCGATCCATGATTTCAGTTATTTCTAGCCATTTTGAGCTGCAGTGCCTGCAGGAAAGCTAGGTTATCTTTCATGAGATCCTCTTCATGTGCAGCTCTTTTCTTTGTTCTGTAAGTATCTTTGGGTGTTTGAACACAAAGGAACCGTTATTACCTGAATGTGTCAGAGGAAACCACCAGCTTTCATCTCGTGCCTCATTTTGAGATTTTTTTCTTAATACCCCATTGTATGGAAATCAGTCCACCTCTAATCCTTTGCATTTATTCCAATGTTACATCTTTGTACTATAGTGCGAGCTGAAGTGGGCTGGACTTCAAAGAGCTGGGGTTGCTCTTTTTTAACAAATGCACTTTCAGCTGGTAGTCCTCTCTCACCAGTTTCCACATTTCTACCCACTCAGAAACACCAGGGAAACAGAAAAGATTAATGAGTACACATAAAAACGACCATATTGGAGCTGACTGCAGAGAAGATTTAAAAACACGTCTGTCACAGCTGATGATTAGGCAAACCTGAGTGCAGGAATAAAATGACAGTATAGTTTTATATTTCCTGATACGGCATGACAGATGGGATTGTTTTTCAAATGTCATGAGGCAGACACATTCATTTTTGTTGTTCCCAGACCCCATCACATCATTTTACACACATGTAATCCTCTCATTCAATCAAACAAATGCTATTTTTGTAGGCCTAAATAAAGGAGGTATCCTTCACTGTGGATATTTTTAAGATGACAATATGGCCTCTGTCAGGTGAAATGATGCATGCCAGATTGTGAGACTTCATCATCCTTCAGCCTCTCCAGAAACCATCTGTTGATGTGGTTCAGGATGTTTAAGACTGGCGTGTTAGAGGGGCGCATGTTTCTATGGAAACCCCGGGCACTGTCACAAAGCTGATCTGGATCACTACACGCATCTTGCTGCAGATCAAAGGTGTTCACCTCAATTTCAGTGGGAGTTTGGGTGATATGAAAAGGCCCATCTCCCTGTCAATCTCCTCTTGAGTGACAGACAGTGTTTGTACTCTTTGCAGCCCTTTTGTTGTGGGGTTGTTTGTGTCTGGCTGATGTGGATAAGTGTCTAGGATTGGCTTGCTTACGCAGGAGACTCAGAGTTGGCACAGAGGCATTATACGTGTCCTCCTGTGACTTCGTCTGCCAACCACAGAGAGCTTAAAGTTCCTGGAGAGATTTTCACCGCCCATCTGCGGAGCCCACCTTCCAGTTTATTCTGTTTTGACTCATTTGGAGGAAAGAAGAGCACAAGCTGATCTATTAGTCCATTATTCAGCAATCAGCCTTAGGTGAGCTTCCTTGTGGTGCGGCTGCTGCAGTTGCCTCCACAGGACTGAAACCTGAGTAATTCATGAGAAAACATCAGCTTCTGTGTACACAGCAAACATGAGTGGGGACATTAATGTGATGTGGAGCGACACTGGTATGCCTTTTGTTTCCCTTATCTCAACTTTTTCCACATGTCAGCTCAGCCTCCTAAACACAGTCTTTGTCATCCAGCTCGCCTTGTTTACTTTAAAACCTTTTGCACAACCCCTCATCAAAGGTAGAATTTCTGCAGAGGCGAGAAGAGTGAGGAATCAAAGATGGGATACTTGTTATCAAAGCCATTGAGTTCCCTGTTGACCTTAGACGAGATTTAAATGCTCCCTGCCTCCACAGCTTGTGGGGTGGTGCAGGAAATATAAATTACTCTCCCTTCTATCTGATTCCCTGCCAGAAGCAATCGCTCTGAGGAGTCGGGCCAGGCGGGCATCTGGCCCAGAGCTGCTTCATGCACCTTTGTCTTTTTTTTTTTTTTTTACCAACACACACACACTTTGAGTTTTTTTTTTATTTGACCGCTGCACCTTCAGTCAGCCACTGATAATGTGACTGTTGTGGAGCTCTTTTAGCGCTGTGAAATGCTTGCAAAGGTTTCAAAGTTTGTGGTTGTGATTAAATTACTTACTTTATTTTATGAACTTTTTCTTTGTTTTTTAAAATATTATTTAAAAAGAAAAACATCTTGATTAATGTAGGAATAATGTGAAAATCTACCGTTACATACCCTTTGTAGTAATTAAGACCAGTAGTTACATTTTCAATTAAAATACCATTAGTCTACTTTCCTATCGTCAATATACTGTTAACCGACAATAATAACAATAACAATTCACAATAAAATACAATTAGAATCAGTTTTATTATTTTGTGTATTAGTGATAAAATCTTTCTACTTTTCTAATATTGTAGTTGGAGCATTGATGAATTCAAAGATAAAATAGGTAGTTATCAGATTCAGATCAGAATAAGAAATTTAGAAAATTGTTAGTATGAGAAAGTTAGTGTTTGTAATAAACCGTATGGAACCTGACATGTTTGACTCATATAAGACTGAATATGAGACTATAAGACATATTAGTATTTGTTTTTCTTCACTATTTAAGACTTAAACTAAAGCTTTATGTTTTCTCTCTGGACGTTTTACTGATGTTTTAGCACTGATTAAAAAAACAGACAAACAATTCAACACACAATATCTAGATCATATCATCACATCATATGGATCATGAAGCTTGCTTTCTCTGATAATAAACTGTACACTGGTCATGACCTCTTGCCACACAATCTTGTAATCTGGTCCTGTAATCTGGAGTAATGCAATTTAACAAAGAGGCTATCTGGTTGTAATCCCACCATGTAAAATCAAGCTCAGGAGGTGCAGAATGTTACAGACCATTAGATCTCAGTACTGGTGCTCAGGATAAGCCTCTTTACCCATCATTACACCTGTCTCGTGGGTCCAGACAAAGTGATTTACTGTTCTGCTGCCCTGTGAAGAGTATGCCCCCAGGTGGTCAGTACAATAACAGTTGTGCCTCAGATTAGGTCAAACTAGGTTTATTTCTGAGAGCAGTGTTGTACACTTTGAGGTCAGTGGTTCCCTTTTGGCCATCGTTTTGTTTCAGTTATCTTCACTTCTAGCTCCATTACTTCTATGCAGTAAAATCATTATATAAAAGCATTTCTAAAGCGTTTTCTATCACTTTGATATGTTTCTTGTTGAATGGATTTACTGTAAAGGGATATAATGCAAAGCCATATCGTTCCAATACTGGGATATCAGTTAAAGAGAAATACAGTTTTTACAGGAGAGGCTGAACGGCAGGATTGTTCAAAAATGTGTTCAATATGTTGGAGTTTTATTTACAGCTATTGGCTCATGATAAACTATATTTACTGTTCCTTCGTTTAGCAATTGCATCAAATCTTTTGTGCACAGCAAGAATGGTGAATGGTCTGCTTGAGGTTTGATGTGCTATTTTCTTGTGTGTGTTTCCAGAACTGGTAGTGTTTACTGATTGTGAAGACAACAAACAATCATCTTAATAAGACATTTAGTCCGGGAATTTTATGGTAATGAGTGTCAGTATTGTAAAAGAAGACCGAGTGAGGCAGATTGCTTACAATAGAGTTAGAAAAAGTGGGATTTGATTCTATTATTCTCAAAAAATGTTGATTTGTGTTTGAAACTAGCAAAATATTTCTTCAAGAAAATAACACATTGGGATGCAAAATCAAAATAAATTACTCGTTAGGATGCAGATGTTTGGAATTGTAGAGCAAGCTGATGAAAAGTGGGTAATAGTCTCTCTCCAGTGCAGGACAAATAAACTTTGTCTACTGTATATTCTCGTAGCAGTTGTTATTAGTCTGTATCACAAAGTCAAATGAGAGCTACTGTAGATAATTAAGTTACTTCAGGTACACAATGAATTCAGTCCTGCTACAGTCAACTGGGACAGCCTGCACATAATCGTATATGAGTCCCTTTGCTTAGAGACCCAACAGTAACACCTTCAAGTATAAACGCAGACTTTAATGCTTAAATCTTTGTGGATTCTCCTTCGCTCTCTCATATTTAGTTCATTTAAATTTGTTTACTTTGAGCTCTGGATGCCTGATACTGTATATATCATGCTTCACTCTACCCTAATCCGCATGGCTCTCACTCAATTTACCATATTCACATCATGTATTAACACTCCTTGGCTTCATCTCATCACTTCCTCGGAACAAGAGGGAATGCTAAACACAGAAAGAGGCTACAAATATTCAAATGGAAACATTTACTGTGTAAATGCAGGAAATTGGATCAGAAATGTAAAACACAAGTGCTCATAATGAAAACCCAATTTCAGTATGTTTCTATAAGCCTATTATTAAAAATGGAGGCAGTTGGTTAGATTGTGTTGTGTACATCTTCTTGTGTAATGAATCATGTCCTTAATGTGCTACTCTGTTCTATCCCAGCCTTGTTAGTATTCATGAGTATGATTACGATTGCTCTCCTCTACTCCTACTCTGAATCCTCTTACGCTCTACTGCGGTTCTTCATGTATGAATTTATGTGTGGTGCCGGCTGGTTGCAGCGTTTCGCTCTGCCTGGATGCTCCACTTATTGCAAGTTTGGCTGCTTCAGTGAGAACTTGTTTCCAGGGATCTTAGCTGAAAGCCTATCAGCATGCATAATCATGCATCGTCTAATACCACTGTTGCCAGATTACTGAATCTTAAATTTTTTTAGAATTTTTTACAATTCCCTCGAGAGCAGTTCTACTCTGTCATAAATCTTTGTGATTTTTTTGGTGAGCAGATGGTATTTTAATGAACTCCACAGAAGATATTTTAATGGGATGCTTGTCCTCTTGCAACCCTGACATAAACTGCCAGGCAGGTGCTTCTGAAAAGAGCTGTAATTGTTATTCTTTAGAGGCAAGGTGATGCTTAATATTTCTATAATGTATTGTAAATCACCCACAGAGTCACATCTGAGGTCTAAATTCATTTCATTTTTATCATTTATAGATAATTTAAAATGTCACAAACAACATTAGGATCTACGTTGTGAAAAATATTTCCTTATGTGGCAGCAAACAATGACCCTTGTAAAGCTTTATTTTGAGCTCACAGGATTCTACTTAATGTATAAGTCATCACATCAGATGTTTAACATATCTGTTCTTTGATTAATTTGAATATTTTTTCAGTCTGGACATTTACATTTTTATTACAATATTTCATGTTTACAAAAACCTTCTCCTGTTCCTGCAAAATGAGGCTCAACAGGTTTCCAGTTGGGCTGAAACTCATTAAATTCCTGTTTACCATGCAAGGTAGCATGCTAAAGCCATGTTTAATTTAGAGCATAGCTGTTTTGAAAATGTTCTTCAGGTGGAACAATTTGAGACCAGTTGCTCTAAATGGCTAAAATCCCTCAGAGTTTTTATATCAAACTGTGCCAAACATTCAAATCCTGGAATGATAACAATGAAGTCAGTGCATGTGAATAAACTTGAATAGAAGTGAATACACATTTTATAGCACAGATATTTAGTCATTATGTAGTGTAATGTACTTACAATAATATTTGACCTTTATTGAGTAAGTAAGTTGAGGGATCATAGTAGAACTGCAACTAACAATTATTTTTATAATCAGTTTATCTGCAGATTATTTTCTGAAAATAGTAAAAAATACCGGTAATTTCTCACAGCCCAGGGTGAAACCTTTAAATGTCTCGTTTTGTCTGACCAACAATCCAAAGCCCAGAGATATTCAGTTCATTATATACGATACGAAAATCATCAAATCCTCACATCTGAGAAGCTGAAACCAACAAATGTTTGGTATTATTGTTTAAAAACGATCAATTAGCAAAATAGTTGTTACAATAGTTGCTCTAAATTTCCCATATGTTTTTAGCCAGTACACTTTGTAGTACACAACTCTTTGGGTGGATCTCGGTCGGTGTACCACTCTCTGAAATATCAGTTTTTATTGGATGTCCTGATATTTTGTACAGATATTCATGCTCCTCAGGAAAAATTCTAATAACTTTGTTGATCCCCTGATTTTTCCTCTAGTGCCACCAGGCGATTGATATTTTATTTTGTCTCATACTTTGCTTCATGACTAAATACCTGCAAAATGAATGATATTCCCATCACCCTTAGCTGCACCTTGTTTTAGTGCTAATTAGCAGCTAACATGCTCAGATGTTGAACATGGTAAAAAAAATACTTGGTAAACATCAGCATGTTTGCATTGTTATTGTGAGCGTGCTATCATGCTGACATTGCAGAGCTGCTGGCATGGTGTTAGTCTTCTTATCAATAATGTAAGCACGGCTAACATTTTTATGAGGCACTCCGAGCACTTTATTAAGGTTAGAGAAGATGTTCTTGGCTAAATATTTGAAAAGTTGACACTAACTGGAAGCATAAAACATGACATGTTTACTTTTTTAAATATTTAACCTAAACCATTATATAACATTACAAACAGCCTGTCACTGACCTAATCTCAATCCAAGTGTTTTAGTCTTAACCTAAACACATATTGGCCTCCGGATGCTAAACCCCATCATTGTTGCACTTTGTACACCCACCATCTAGGCCGACAACCTCCCTGCAGTCTGCGTAATACAAGAAGGTAACACTTGAACTGGAAAAAAACATTCCCAGGGAACATAATCTAGGCAGCAATAACATTTCTTTCCAAACATATTTGGCAAAACAGCTTAGTGGCACAGTTAGAATGAATAATGTAAGGTGGAAAACTTTTACAGTGTAGCAGGAAATGAACTCAGCAGTTCTATGAACAGGTTTTAAAAATATATAATACGTAACATTTTACGATAAAATATACTTTAATGCATGTTCCATCACATTGTATAGAGTTTATACATTTCACCAGGGTTGGAGAGCATTTTGTATATTTATCCAAAGGGGTGCAATTGCAAACAGAGAGTCTGCAAACTGTGTATTTAAGTGTAACTCTCCAGCCTCTCTAACTCATCTGTGGTTTATGTCTAGGTATGGGATGTCTCCTCAGGGAGTAACAGGGTGACCATAAAGTTTTCAAAGGCTTCTGTAATTAAGGTGGTTTTTAGGTCTTGAAGAATTGCAATCCAATGTGATTGTTATCCTTGGTAAACTGCCTTTTGATTGTGGCTTTAAGCTACTGTATGGTGATCAACAAATACTCTTTCTTGTTTCACTCCCTCATTACTTCATCTGATTGTGTGTTTGTCTCCTTGACAGAATCTCACATACAAATAGGAAGCCAGCAGACATAAAGTATGTATGCTCATACTGTACAAAGCACTCAATATAAAGCATATTAGATGCAAATTACAACTAGAAACACTTTAAACATCAAGGACAATTAACACACAGGGGCATGTCTATAAGGGACCTGCTTGGGTACACACTCTGGAGCATAGTTCATCTATTCAGCATGACTGTAAAATGATACTATGTTAATTCATTTGCTAAATTTTTAAGAGACAGAAAGAAACACACATTGTTTGGCTTTCCATGGATCTTAGTATTAATGCCCTGTTATAATCCCTTACAAGAGCTCAACTCCCTGAGCCAGACAAGTTTTGGATTCAGACAAACTAATTTAGCATGCAGATTAATGCAATTCCCAGCTCCTGCAGGAGTCAGCTTATTAAACAAATTTAAATCACATACATTTACAATTAGAATAAGTTGGAGCCATTAAATAAAAGACACAATACAAAAGTATCTCATCAGCACAGTTTGTCTCTCTAAACACATTTGCATAAGTGCTTTGCCCTTTTGCACTAAAGCATATGTAAAGTAGTCGTACCCTCTAACTATAGTCACAGTCTGAAACAGGTTTTCCGTCTGGAAAATGATCCTCCTTTTCCTTCAATTATATTAACGAATGAGTCAGCCATATTTCTCTAATTAAAATAATCAAAGTCCTACCGTCGGGTTGGCACTTCTTCGGCACTGTTGTGGCTTGCGTTTAATTGCTTTTGCATTTTAATGTTTGCGCTATCTCTGTGTGTGCATTATGCGAGTACAATTGTGTGTGTGGTGCATATATGTGCATGAAAGGTTTTTCCATGCAGAACAGTATGCTAAACCCGGAATACTGAGAGAGTTCGTGCCGATTTGTGTTCCTTTTACTGACTCTCTACTGCACGCTTGAATGTCTTTCAATTTAGTCCTCCTGATAACTCGGCTCTCTCTCACAGAGATAAATGTTGAAATATAATAAACGACTTCGCAACTTCACATGTTTTTGGCTCCAACCTTGTCTCTCTCATACTGTGTCGTTGCCCTTTCATTTCTCTGCCTTATTTATCTTCCTTCCCGCTTTTCTTGTTTCTCATTTTTCAGCATGTTCCTACAAGTTTCATATCTTGTAGTATTAGCCTTAGCAAATAAAGAAAGTAATTCCCAGTACACTTGTGGGTCTTGGGAACAATTTAAAATTATCTTGGTCCCACTGGACAGTTATTGTATCTTTAACAATGAAAGCTCTATTATGTTATAAATATTATGTTTTTAAATATATTTTTATTCATTTTTTTTGTGATTCTTCTCTTATGCAAAAATGTATAGCCAAGAGACATTACTGAGACAGTAATTGGACAATCGCAACTGCTT
>NW_023339740.1:17284052-17294868 GCF_004916995.1 Morone saxatilis | reverse complement strand
TACAAAGTAGCTGCATGAGGACAGCGATAAAATGGTGATGGAGTGATTATTTTCTGTTACTATTCATTGGAACTGTCCTCTAGAGTGGGAACACATGATAGTAAGATGAGTCTCTTAATCAATAGGCTCTGCAGATGTGCCTTTACACACGCTGACAAGGGGATAAGCTCCTTATCAATACACTGTACTGAAACAGCTCTCTGTCAGATATGGATTAATCTGTCCTCAGTATTGCACAGCTTTTTCCCCCTGTTAAACCTGTCAGTTATTTTCCTGCAGTGCTACAGTGTACCTGGGAGTGGTCTTCTTTGGTGCAGAAAATTCCTGTATGGTCTCAGCTAAAATGTAAAGTGTTTTCACTGCAGACTGCGTATTGCATCTGTTACTGTGTGCTGTTCGCCGGCTTTGATCACTTAGAGGAGTAGTTTGATTTTTGGGTAAATACACTTTCTTGACAAGGATTTGATGAGAAGACCAGTACCACTTTCATGTCTGTACAGTTAACACGAACAAACAAGATATAATGTGTTTATTTGTGAGCTTTAGAGATGGTGAGCCAGGCTAGCTGTTTCCCCAAGTTTCTAATCTTTGTGTTAAGCAAAGCTAACAGGCTGCAGGCTGTAGTTTTTACTGTACAGACATGAGAGTGGCATCAATCTTCTCATTTAACTCTCAGCAAGAAAGCAGATAAGTGTATTTCCCAAAATGTCAGACTATTCCTTTAAATGATCTTCCTTTCTTCCATTAATATAAAATGAGTTCTTTAGTCTGGAAAACAAGCTTCTCCCAAACTCTTCTGTTATTCACAGAAAAAGCCAGACAGCGGCCCTGTTCTTTCATCTCTTCATCTGAGGCTTGCCCAGTTGTCATGGGAGGTGTACTCTAACCTGCTCTCAGCAGCCCGCCATGATTAGCCAATAAATAACTAAACGTATATCATAAATCAACAGGGAGAGCTCTGTCAGGGTGATTTCCACTGCAGTTGCCCTCTGAAAATCACTCTGCTGCTCTGAGAAAAGAAAGAGAGAAAGATGGATGGAGGAAGGGTTGGCAATGAATGAGGTTCTCTGAGTGTTGTATAAAATGTTTTACCTTGAGAGATATCCTCTTGAAGCATTACCTACAGACAGCTCCTTTACTCTACTGAACAGCTGGTCAATAGTTATAACCTGTAGTTTTTTTTGTTTTTTTTGTTTCTAGTTTCAGGACTGTGATAAAGCTGTCACTAGCTACGCCCACAATTCCATGTTACTTGGATTCAAATGACACTTTAATTATGTTGATGATTATAACACTGTCAGCTATCTTTCTCATCTCCCCCACAAGCTATAGGCACATCTCCCATTCTCTCAATATCACAGTGTAATTGTGCCTCCTGCAGAAGAGAGCCAAGAACGATGACAGGGGCGAGGAACTCAATTAGACAGCAGCAAAGTAGCTGAGTGTGTAACGCTGCGTGCAAAACATGCACCTTTTGTATCGACGCAGACTCTGTTTGTGATCTCACCATGATCCTCATGTCATTAGAGATGACTGCAGCATTCAGCTCTGCTTGCCTGCATGTTCAAGTCTTAAAATAAAAGTATGACTGGAGCAGAGTGGGATCGAGCAGACTGGCAATGGGGGACTACTGGGAGAAGAAGCAATGGCAGGAAACAGGCAGCAGGGAGCAGAAGTGAGATAGAGGGGAAATGAGGCAAGAAGCAAAATGGGTCTCGGTGGACGGATGAAGGCTTGTGCAACCGTGGAGGAATTTCATTTTTTGCAGTTTTATTCTCCATCATCAGTATAGATGTATGTATCCCATCCCGCAGGACTGGAAGTTCATTATAGCCCAACTCGCTTCCCCCCTCCCGCAACCCTGCATCATCTCTGCCTTCAATTCCCCCAGAGTTCTGCAGACAAGCCTTTATCTTGATACTCATCAAGGCCTCTGGCACCGCATTTCATCCGCAACCCTGTCGACCGTTATCTCCAAGTGGAGAGGCTGTCGAACTGTTTATTATTACCAGACTATCAGAGATGGGAGAAGGACATGGCTGCAAGGTGTTGGAGTGAAAGTTGGGGAGGCCTTTGGGTGACAGACGTGCTGAGTTTGACAACAGATAATGGGTGCTTCTCTCTAGGTCTTATCTCAGCCTTATGGGATGGGAGAGTTCAGACCAGAGTTCAAGCGGCAGAGGAGGAGTAAAGCTGCTGCCTTCTACTGTTCAGCAACCTGTTGATTGCACCCTGCTGAAGGTTTCAGTGAGCATTCAGTGATTACAGCTGACTGGACTGTAGACAGGTGCATTTCATAGCTCAGCCTTAAAAGCATGACAAGTACTCCTTATCCTCCTAACTCCTTATGAAGTATCTTGTTTCAAATGTTATGACTGTTATGAGTAACACCTTTCAGACTTACATGCAATCATGTGATCCATTCCTATCCACAGCATGGACAAATAAAGCTCTTAACTGAATAACAAACTAACTAGAAGGCTAGTGAAGTGAGAGAGAGAGTTAGAGAGAGATAGAAAGGGACAGAGAAGGAGAGAGAGAACACGCAGACAAACAGAAAGAGTTGAGTTTCCGTTCCCTGTCATTCATGGTTTACACCATCAATGACCCTCTGTCCCTGTGTGTGACCGCTTGGGGCAAAAGGCTTTCTCTCCTCATCACTCGCACAGACATAAATACCCAGTTTTTTTTCCTCCAGCTGTGACATTTGCATTTTATAAATCTACATTCAAAGTGAACTATATGTTACAGAAACTCTTTCTGTTTGCCACCAACCACATCAGCACATGTACAATTGTGTCACTGCTGCTTTATTGCTGTGGGAAAGCAGTGCTATTCAATCCAACTAACAAAGGACAATTTTGTCTGAAGCGTCTTGTTTGTTATGGTTGTTGGCAAAAAAAAGCGAGAGGTAGTGTAGTGGCACAGAAAACACTTGTTTTAATTTGTAACTTTGATAACTCAAACTCTTCCTGTCATCTTTTTCTTGCAGCACTTTTCTGCATTTTTTGTTTTACTGTTTCACACAGTGTACTGATGGTGAACAGACAAAAGTAAAATCAAAATGTGGTGCCAATTAACTTGCCTATAAGTAAAGATTTCAAACTGTTGTACTCTTTGATGTTGGCAGACAGTTTGCTGTGTACCCAGACAGACTTCCAGAATAAAATGTCCTGAAACCTGCTGTTTTGTTTCAGTACCCAGCAGACTGAACATTTTGACACACAGAGATTTAGAAATTCACAACTGGTGTCTGTGAAGGTTTATATTCAGAGCAGCTCTACTGTATATGGAAGCTGAGACATCTTTCTGGAATATATAAACAACCATAATGTTAGCAGTGTGCTGCAATAAAGCCCTCCAGAGATGACTCTGTCTGTTGAAGGGGCCTCATGGAGGAATATTTGTCATTCTCAGTGCCGATTAAGTGAAGAGGCCTGTTATTATTTGACCATGGAACGAACCCCAAATATTTCAATTTCAGCTATAGTATCAGCCTTAATCATAAACGCTGATGTTTCATTTGGAAATCAGATTAAAAATATTTATTGCACAAGAGCAATTGCAGATTAAAAAGTTTTTAAAATATCTTTTTGTGAAATCCAAAGCTTCATGACCCACCATTTGCTTACACATATTAAGTTTATAAGGTGGTTTTAAAAAAATTTGTTCAGCTGCCTCCAAGTGACAAAAAAACAAAAGAATTCATGCAGGTTGATATGTCTATATGAGCAGTATAAAGTGTATATAATGTTTGATGATGTATGATGTAATTGTTTCACTATATCTGGTAATTTCACCCTAATAAAGGATATATGGTAACACTTTAACCCAGCCTATTTATGTAATAAATTATACCAAATTACAATGTAATTCTAAGCAGATATAAGGACATTTCAAGTGTTTATTAATGTACAGTCAACAATTATAACTTCTCCTATGAAGACACATTTTATATTATCAACCGTTGTGTTGTTGGTGTTTTCCCATGTTGGTGTTTATTATCTGTTTAAATGGTAAATGGACCTGTACTTTCTAGTCTTCCGACCACTCAAAGCGCTTTTACACTACGTGCCACATTCGCCCTTTCACACACATTCACTCGGTGATGGCAAACGGAAACTAACTCATTCACACACCAATGCACAGCATCGGCAGCAATTCAGGGTTCAGTATCTTGCTCAAGGATACTTCGGCATGTGGCAAAGCCTTTTACACACTTTCTCCACTGGCTGAGTTATAGTTGTTGACAAATATATTAATGAACACTTGTATCTTTTTACAATGATATTATAGTGTGTTATAAGCCATTCATTCAATGTTTAAAGTGTTACCCCTTCAACTAAAGAGTTGATGTGGACGTGGGCACATTTTTTGGCCTCCATTCTTTTATCTTGGAAAAAATATTGGATTAACGATGGAGTTATGTTACTGTTAAGGCATTGTGCTACAGAGAGCCCCAGCTTGAGATGTGACTTTGCATTTATACCCTGCAGTATGTGCTCACTCATGAGAGTTTCCCTTCAGTCCAGCTGCAACCATGTCTTCATGTAATGCAACAAGTCACTCTTTTTCACTCCTGTATCACTCCTGATGAGGTGTCCTTCTCTAAACTTGCAGTGTTTGCCACCAGGCAGCTACATGGAAAGAGTCCTGGACCAACACATAACTGAGGTTTGAAAGTCAGGTGTTCCCTCGCACTATGCTGGTTCTTTCTCTCAGATACCCACGCAGCTCCTCCTATTCGCATATAACTATCTTATACAGACCCTGACATGCAGTGTAGCTTTCTTTTTCTCATAGTTTTCGATAGACATTAGTAACTCTAGTAGAGTGGAGTGGATATTTTCCCCAGGCCCCTGATAAGACTTGTATAAATAGTTGAGCAGGGCATTATATCACTTTGCTATTGGGAAATAAATGGAAAGCATTCCAGTGTGCGGAGGATTAGTCGATATTCAATTAACCCAGGCAGACAGTCATGGTGACTGTTTATCAATACCTCTTTTTAACTGCGCACCGTCGGCACACTTAATTAAACTTCCCATTAATAGCATCAAACAAGTGAGCAAACTGAAAACACAAACACTCTGTAAAGTTTGGTAAAGTGAACCAAATCCATAGAAGCACTGATGGGAGAACTGGTTATTTAAGGGAGTCAACCAAGTTCCTGCACTGGTCTAAGGTCTCCGCCTTGGCCATGCTGTACATGCTTTCAGTCCACTTGTGGAGACAGAGGAGGACTTTGTGTGTTTTGGACAAACACACAATTATGCATCACATAGTATTTGTCTGGTTATTGATGTGTATCTGGGACACATCCTGACCCTTGACCCTTAAAATCATTAATTTCCTGGCATTCCACAGTTGAGCGTATGAAAGCCCTGTCTCACATAGCTCAAAGCAGACTGTGGTTGTGGTTTCTTATAAAGGACGCCGTCATGTTGTTTAAGAAAACCAGTTGCTTTGGAATAACGGGACCCTTCTGTATAAAGCAAGAAGTGGAGACGACCCTCATCGCTGCCCTGTGCTACAGGCGGCGCTACAATTGTCCTTTGCTCATCAGCAACAAATCAGGGCCAGCACACAAATTGGGGACAGGGATGTGGCTGTCTAGACGGTGATAATGATCTGCTAACATGTGATCAAACATGCCTGTACTGGTAAAGAAGTCTTCTCTTGGAACTATATTAATTTTACTGTTTGGGTTTCATCTGCTGTGAGTTGAACAGCGGAGATGTTGATAGATGTTACAGATTATATGATAAAAGGAGGCTGGAGACAGAAAGAAGACAGATGGAGAAAGCAGGAGAAAAAAACAGAGGCATACAACAAGATAAGCACTGTTATAATACTGTATGTCGAAGTTTTGCATGATAGGATGGAATCTACAGCTACAACTAATGATTGTTAGCCATGCTAACAGTGTGCCTCTAGGGTCTCGGGATGGCAGTTGGTCCACTTTTGTCCAGATTGAATGTCTCAACAATCACTGGATGGATTGACATTAAATGTGGTGCAGACATCCATGTTGCCCAGAGGATGAATCCTAAGAACTTTGATGATCTCCTGACTTTTCATCAAGTGCCAACATTGCATCAGAATTTCTTTCGTCAAATCCCTCAGCCTCAAGCAGGAATATTAAACTCACTTTGCCCGGGGGCACTTTTGCCGGCCAGTTAATAAACAATTGTTTAATATTTACCAGATAAAATGAATAAACTTTAGGTTTGTTAATGTGGTAGAGTAGTATGACTCGGTTGTAATCTCTCTGCACAGATTGCTAATATGCAATTTTCAAAGTAATAGCCGAACATTAACTAATAGTGTTAATTTTATTGTGAATTCGAAGATGGTTGGAGTGCCACCCAGTACCCTATCACAAGTTGTGTTATGTGTATATTAGCAAATGTTATGATAAATATGAACATGGTAAACATTATACGGTACCTGCTTAACAAGTTAGCATTGTCATTGTGAGCATGTTAGCAAGCTGACAATATTGTATCTTTTGATAATCATTTTGTCTCTAAAATATCAGCAAATGTTAAAAAAATTGCCCTCACAATTTTGGTGACAGCTGTTCAAAACCCAAAGATGTTTAATTTTCAATACCATTATCTCTGACAGTTGAGATCACAAGTTCATTCTTTACCTTAGAAAATAGGCCAAAGTTGTAATATTCACCACAAGGCCACACTAATGGGCTGAAAGTCATGATCTGATCTGTAACACCGTTACCGTACGGATTTCCTCAAAGAGCAGCAGAGACACAACAAGTTGTGTCTCTCATTCTCTCGTCAGTTTCGCACGCTTGCAGTCCCATCTTTGTTTGTCTCTCTCTGTGCCATTGTGTGAATACCAATGAGCACTGAGCCGTTATCACCAGAGCCTCGGATGACAGCATCTGAGTGATGTATCACTCATCTGCCTCAGTTTTTTGCCAGATACAGGATGTGTTTTCTTACTTGGGAAATGAAATGTCAAATGCAGATTCAAAGTTGTCATGGCTCAGCAATATCCGGGACTGTTTTAACTTAAGATGAACAGTCTATTCCCCCGTCTCTAACCTTTTGTGTGTGTGATGGAATTTTACAACTGTATACAGATAAGAACTGATAGCCGTGGTGTTTGTTTGCTGGGCCCATGGATAAACTGAAATATAATCCTTCCAACTGTTTTTGATCAAAGAGGTAAAGCTCCGCTATGTTCTCGCCACAACTCGATTGTAATTCTCCGGGCCTCTCCTCTTTGTGTTTAGCCTATTAGAGGGCTGTGCCTCTGTCCTCTGCTAAGTTTACTCTCAGAGTTGAAATGTTTTCCCCTTGGGCGCCTTGAGCCAGCCCCCTTCCCCTTCCACCAATGTGGGGGTGAGCTTTCCCAGGACAAAGAAATGAATATATAATGGAATGAAAAAAGAGGGGGTGGGAGAGACAAAGAGACAGCGGGTGTGTGAGTGAGAGGGAGGAAGGGAATGTGGGAGCAGGAGGGAAAAGATATAGAGGGCTTGACAAGTGCTTGTCAAAGGGTTCAACACTGCTGCCAAGCTCTGAGTGCAGGGACACGGAGAGAGGAAGGAGTAAATAGAAACAATCTGTCTACTTTTCCCCTTTTATAGACCCGATTGCTAACTCATTACAGACTCCATAGGGTGTGGGATACACAACACACTCTGTAGTTAGAGAGTTGCTGGAGAGCAGCTCAGTCCAACTGCGTCCCCCCTCCATCTCCCCTGGTCCTCCAGCACATGGTACAATCCATTTAAAAGGCTGCATGTCATCTCAGTGTGTGCTGGGTCCTCTCTGAGAGCAGCTGCTCACAGCACATTCTCCTCGGCGGGAGCACTCACTTTCCCCTCTGCCTGCTGAGCTGCATCTCTTTTTCTCCTCTGTCTTTTTTTTTCTCTCTTTCTCTCTGCAGATTCACATTGACATACCGAGAACTAATCCTCTTATTCCTCTCTTTCAACAAGCTTCTGTCCAAGAGGTGAGGACCCCCCCAACCCCCCACCCATGCTGCACACACACCACCTCTACCTAGCAGGGTTTTCCCATCTGGTTTTTGACAGATAATGGGTGGTAACCTCACGAGTGGCGCTGATATTGCGGGGCATGAAGACAAATAAAGGATCCATGGGCTCAAGGGACAGTTAAATAATAAATACCAAATCAATTAATGGTATCAGTTATGTTAGTATAGTTATAGTTATAAAACTCGAAGAAAAAATCAGTATGAAAAATATAAGCCAAGGGAAAACCCTCGCTTCAGCACACTGCATGGTCTGGCATGGGCGCACACACAGAAGCACAAAGTGAGATTACATATAGAAGATATTAAGTTATACCTGCAGTCATGCATGTGATCAGATACACATACACTTCCACTCTGCATGGTTAGTACTTTCTTATGTTTTTGTTCTGCTTTGTGAGTGCTACTGAACAAAGCATTTCTTGTTACAGTTGGTTACTGTGTTTTAGGGGATATTAGAACTAATTATTTTAAAACCCTCTTAAGCATTATGTTTGATAAAATGATAATAATTATCAGTGGTAGTTTGGGCACATTAGGAAAACATACAGCAAGGCTCACATTACTGGAACACTAAGCTATTCAATTATTCTAAGTAGCTTTGGATAACAGTGTTATTTAAATACTTGAAATGTAAATGTGATACAAGTCCATTTTGTTTCTGCTGTGGTGTAAGAAGTCGGCTCAGCGGGCTTGAGGTACAGTGCAGCTTCCCAAAACAACTTAACACCAAAATGAACTTGATTCCATTCATTCATAAGGGGTTAAGTTTGTCTTATTATTACAGTGCTTGTGGGAGCTCCTGTCATACATAGAACCACTGGCCTGAGAAGCAGAGAACTGAAAACCCAGATAGAAAAATCCCATAATGAGGTGCAGGCTAATGAGGTGGCCAGGGCTTGTAGACTGCTCCGTGTATACACCTACACATAGGTGCGAGAGCAAGAACACACTTACAGATACACTCCTGAAAGAATACACGATCACGTACGCATGTGTACACAAGGTACAAAAACAAAAAAAGGGACATAGAGACATTCTAGCATTTATCCGTTTCCACACTCACACACATGTACAGGTGCATTAATTCATACACTCTGAGTCACACACACACAGCGCCCCAGGCAACAGCACCTTCCTTTGCCCCCGTCTTGTACGGGATGCGACTCGGGGTTGTAACCAGGGAAGTAAGGAGAGAAATAAACTCAGACACGGAGGAGGCTGCCTCTTTTTTTTACCTATAATCTTACATACAGTTTGCATTCTTACTGTATATATTCTACGTCTTCCTGCCCTTACCTCCTTTTCGCTTCTCTCAGAACCCATGTTTTTCTCCCTCTCGTCCCCACACACTCTTCTCGTTGCGTGCAAAATAAAAGCCACCAGTTGAAATATTCTAGCAGCGTGCGCTCATATATATTGGTATGCAACAAACTCCAAAGTCTTTTTTTTAAAAATGGTTATGCATGCTGCGGCGGCACCACCTGAAAATCACCTCTGCTTCATTTCATTCACTTGTTTGTCTCTGCGTCCCCCCCCACCCCACCCCATGGGGCTCAGAGAGATTTAGTCGAGATGGAAGGCAGTCAACAGTCTGTTCCATTTCAGGGGGAGAGAGGGATATTGAAGCAATTCTGCAGTGATTTCCTAAGTGGTATCTAAGTGTTTGAGTTTTTCTTGTTTTGGAGAACAATACAGTCTTCAGGAGATGTTGATAATCTGCAATTACAAGTTCCCAATGTGAAAAGAAAACGTTTAGTTGTGCCTCCAAATTGTGATTACAGGCTCACAGAGCAGGATTTATAAGTAGACCTCGGTGCATGCCATATTAAAAGAAAAATCTGATTTTCTTTTTTCATTTCAAGCATTTAACTGATTCTTTTCCAATGAATAAATCAAAAAGAATGACTACAAAAGTAGCATTTTTGTGTTGTTGTTGATGAATACTTTGGACGATTGAGCCCATGCTCTTTTGACAGTGGAATTATCTTGCTATCTTGTTGTTGTTTTCACTTGTCACATGACAGTGAAGAGTTCTCTGACCCTCTTGTATCAATTTAGTTTCTACCTCTCGAAATTAGCCGTACCCGGGGCCCTCTAGGTCTGGGACTTATTCGATGGAGTTATTGCATTACGACATAAGAGACACAGGGAGGCTGATTTCTTGTCCTAGAGATGCACCGTGTTATAAGAATAATCTGAAATTAATGTGAGATTAACATAAATTGAATGAATCTAGTTTCCTGTCTTTTGAGGAGTGAGTGAACTCCGTTTAAACCTGCAGACAATGCTGTTTGGTTAGTGTTTGACGCATGCAGTTTCTCCGCGTCTTTGTTTTTTTTTTCTGCTTTTCACGTGCAAACACACCACGGCGCCCATTGTAAACCAAGTGTGGGTAGGCTAGTGTGTACGTGCATGGGTTCCCTCAAAGTGGTTCTCTGTGTAGGTGCCAGTGTGAAATATGCATGTCAGCTTTTGAGGTTGCATGAAAAGAAAGTCCCATTACCCACTCCCCCTGCTAGCAGCAGCACCTCTCCCTGTCCTGTTTGATAGATGGGCCTTTGATAAGGGAAGAAGAGGAGGTGTGATGTTTGGAGGCAGGTAAAGCAGATTTGAGGAGAAAAGGGAAAGCCAGAGAGAGTTGCATCTTACCAATCTCTCAGACTATCTTAACATTGATTGAATTACTTTAAATAAAAATGAGAGGGTGTGCATGCACAGCTTCCAAAAAAATGACATTGGCATAGCTGCCCCCCCCCCCCCAAAAAACAATGAGCTATGAGGTTAT
>NW_023339740.1:17249811-17283952 GCF_004916995.1 Morone saxatilis | reverse complement strand
CACACACACACACATGCTTTCTCTGACTGTGTAGTGCTTGGCCACACAGACATTATTCTTTATGCAGTAACAGGTAGACATCATCTCTGTGCTGCTCAGAGGAGAGCAGAAGAGGGACCGGCGTTTTGGCTTCTTTTTTTTTTTTTATATGTGCGAAGTAAACTGTGAGAAAAGAAGCACAGGTGGAACAGGAGGATAAGAGGAAGAAGAGGAAGGGGTCTTAGCTTCACCCCCTCTAATGCTCCACTTGACATCATGCTGCTCTGTGTGGATTTGGTCCTCAGGGGAAAATCCTTAAAATGATGGAAGACAACAAACAGCTGGCACAGAGGATTGATGGGGCCATCAAGTCCGCCAGTCAGGAAGTGACCAACCTCCGCTCCGAGCTCTCTGCCACCAGCCGCAGACTGGCAGAGCTGGGTGCCAGCAGCCCCCCTGCCTTGGAGAACCACCACCAGCACAACCACCACGATGACAGCCTCCACTACCGGGGTGAGTGTCACAGCATGTGCATGTATGTGAAAGTGTGTGTGCACTCACGCCTAATCCCCTGCCTCTCCGTGTGTGAGAGTGAGAACATGAACATGTGTGAGTGTTTTGAAATCAACAGTGGGAAGTATTTAGGGAATGTGCAGCGGGTTGACTAATATCATTCCACTATTCTTCCACTGACTTATTTTTCCCCAAACTCCACACCAGAATGACAGTGGAAAGATTTAAAAGCAGATTGAAAAGAAAGAGAACAAGAGACAGACTAAGTGTTGTTATTAGACGGGAGGGGTTGGGGTTAGAGAGCGTGGGCCAGAGCCGGTCCTGGGTTCAGTTTCCCAGGCAGCAGCTGGGCTCCTCTGGGGCTGCGTTCCTTCCAGCTCTGGCTCCTTCTCTGGTCTCTCCCCAGGTCTGGCAAGGAGTCTCAAACCATGGTTTGGGCCCAGGAACTGTATGCCAACATCTTAGACTGGGGCTGGCGACACCATGGCACCATTGCTTAGCTGGGAAAGAGATGTGATGAATGAGGAATGAGCTTTAAACTGAAGTTTTCATGGGTCTGCTCATTCTGGTCATTCAAATGTTGAAGTTTTGGCTTCATGTCCTGAAATCACATGCTTTCTAATATCACTAACGTAAACACTATGAATAATAGACACAGTTTTATAGTTGTTGTCTTCTCTTGTTCACAATTGTTATCTTTATAGCTATTTTCTGTTTGCTTCAGCTTGTGTAAAACGACGGCCTGTGTCTAATTAAACCTTCTTACTACTTTTATACAGCTGACATCTTGGATTCATTAATGATGAGTTTTATTTTGTAATGATTGGAACAACAGTGTAAGCGGGAAAGTCCCTGTGATCTTGTTTGTGTGTTGCCCTTATGTGTGAACTGAACAGCAAATACCACTGTTCATGACTAAATCACTTTACTGAACAACTAATTAGCCATGAAAATCTTAAAGCTTACAGCAGAATATAGGATAACATAACAGATTAATCTTTTCAGCCTGCACGTATAGAAAGTTTGGCTTGCTGATATAGTGAAAAGGCCTCTGAAAAAGTCCCTGGCCTCAGGGTGTGTGCATGTTCTGCATTTGACTTGGATATGTTTAGAAGCCTGGAGGTTATTGAGATCATACACTAGCAAGCAGCTTGCTGTCAGTGTCCATTAAAATATAGTTCAGCAGCAGGTGATTCCTCATTTCCACTGCTGGTCTGGTTTTAGAGTGTTGATTGTTGTAACTACGCCTTTGGCATGTGCATCACGGCTACCAGGGCTTATCCTGCGTTCCCTCAGCGCCTTAGTTGTGCACGTTCTCAGGAATTAATGTAATGCACTCTCAAGATGCAATTAAAGGGTCACTTTGCCAGTTTCACACATGGTCTTGTGAGAAAATAGCACTGATGTTATAATGATGTCAAGTTACGTTATGGGAAATGTAGGATAGGAGTTTGATCCATACATACGTTTGTTGCTCTGGTTTTGGCCATTCATTTTTTAATTGTGTCTTGCAAGTCCCCCAATTTTATGGAAGTGAAATTGCTGCTTTAAGCACGTCAACAGTGGGGACAGTTAACCAGTATGTGACATAAGGTGGGCAGCACACAGTGGACTAAATCACAACAATAATGGCTGAAAGTTATGAGAGAGAAATAAAAACTGTCACTGCAGATGCTTTTTTTCCTCTGCTCTCATTAAAATTAAGATCTCAAGGAAGACCAGGGTTGATTTAGCCCTCATCTGCTGTGTAGTGGATATACTTTTTAATACACAAAAAGCACACAGGAAGGGAAGCTTGCATCACAGTTTATGCTAGTGTGCTGTTGAAGTGAGTATGTCCCAATATGAAGCTACCCAACTGGGTATCTTTTCTTGGCCTGTGAGACTGGTGAAGGAACCGCAGTATCTGAATCGGGAAAAAAAATGGTGTTTCATGCAAAGATTCCTGTACAGTTGTAATGAATGCGGAAATAAGCTATAGAGACCAAAGCCTTTTTTTTTTTTACCAGGCTGTAAACATGTTTTTTTTTGCTATAGTATATTTGTAAGCCATGGATGTTGCCGATTGGTTTGAAAACTGATGTGACATCCAAACTACAACGGTATATGATATTGTGAGAAGGGATTTTACAACTCAAGAAAGTTATCACCATGGTTGGAGGATCATGTGTCAATGGTGTGGCCCCCTAAAATGGGAGGTAACATTTTTTTACACGACAGGTCTAAAAACGGCCTTAGCCTCTTTATTGCTGGAATAACTCACGCTGCAGTGAGTTATCTGTTGTGTCCATCCTGCTTGCTCTGTTTCGTTCCAGTAGTGTGAACAGGCAGCCTGACATTCCCACATTCCTGAATGTCAGAGCAGTGATGTCATACTTCCTGTTCCCAGAGGCCAGTCTAGCAGTCAGGTGACTGACCAAACCAAACACAGCCACACAGTCCTCACCACCCTTCTTCTATTTTTTTTTTTTTTCAAACTGACAAACTAACACAGCAGAGCCCTCACCTTGCCCGCATAAAGAGGGATGAGCCTGAGAACCGCTTAGCTTAAGGATGTTTTTTTTAAGATTTTAAGTTAAAGATGATTCGTCTGAGAGATCTCTCGGGTTAGGCAGTTTGGTGTGTGATGGGCCAGCGTCAGCGTCCAGTGGCTTAGGGAGATTAAATGTTCTTTAGGTGTGTATCCCTCTCAAGGCCGGGCTGTTTGTTAGTCCATTTGTTGGCTCTGCCCTGTGCAGGATCAAAGCAACAGAAAAAGGTTTTTGAATATGCATGAACTGACTTCCTGTTAATATATTGCACTGTGCCAAAATGTCAGAATTTTTGCTGTTTCCCTGTAGAGCTTCAATAACATCTCTGACAGATGTCCAATAAGGCCATAAACACAGCACTTCAGCCTGCTGTTCGTGTTGGCCTTGGAGTCTGTCCTTCTTACCGAACTAATCGCGAGATTAAATAACCGAAAACTTCCAGTCTCTACATCCTGCATCGGGATTGCTTTTGTACATTTTGTGTAATTTTTCTAAGCATATCTCTGTTTACAAGAGATTTTTATGTCTTATCTTCAAGACAATGGAAAGGATCTTTGGCTGACTGTTACAAACAACCTGCCTCCTTTTATTCAAGCCACTGACAGTAATGTATTCATTGCCAGGGTGATGACACCCCCTTATTATTGGCCCTTCCTCTTAATCCATCACATTGATGTCAAGACCTTGTTTAACATTCCTAAACAACGCTGATGTTTCAGCACTAATCGACTGCATTGCTGCCATATCTAATGTCCATCTGACTTGTGAGGGAAAAAAACTGAGATATGTATCCAGCTTGCACTCAATTTGTCTCAGGGAACAGAGGCTGTATGAAAATATTTTGTCCTCTAAAATCAATGTGAGGTAACCTTATGGGATACATTACATTATTTATACTCTTGGTAGATCAGTGCCCAGCAGTCGTTCAGTGAAAAAGTGCTCATCATGGACTCATGGGAGTTTGCCAATACTAATCCATAAACCTTTCTAAAACACAACTATAAGGCAGCTGTTGGTGAGTCATACAGTATGAGGAGTAAAAGGTGACACAGGGAACAATGTGCTGAACACAAATGGAGTAAGCGGTAATGTATGCATGAATTTTACCGATTTTCGCTTGATCCACAGCATCACGGTTGGTGACAGTCAAGGTAAAATAAGGGACTCGAGGTTAGAACTGTGGCTTTACAAAGTGAGATGAGTTATTTTGTCATTTGACATTCAGGATTATGAGAGTAAGAGTTATATCTGGCGTAGACCATGTTTGGTGACTTACAGTTGGACCACTTCCAGGACTTGGATGGGTATGAAATTCTCCAGGCTGAACAACAGATGAGCAACTTAAAATGTCTGGTTCATTCATAGAAAGCTAAAGGTGCAAGACATAAAACCTAGTTAACAGGCCAACGAGAATTTTGTGAGAAAATTCTGTTATTAGTGGTGTCAGAAGAGCAAGTGGAAGCTAAAGGTTATGCTTTGTAGAAACAAGAACTACTTTATTCATCCCCTTGGGGAAATTTAATCATTCACTTATGGATTATGGGTCAATTTTAGATTAATTTGTTTCCCAATTGCACTGAGAAAATGAACTAATGGCTAAACTAAATGTCTTCTTCCCCATAGTGACAGTAGCAGAGACTCATTGTGATTCTAGTTTTCACAACCACCCACCATACCGCAGAAAAAAATCATGATTTCTGATAAACAAGTCTAAACAAGTAACACTGACGACCATTATGGTATTGTCCGATTGTTTAGGAGACTCTGGTGTTTGTACGGTATGAAGCATTGGTGTCGACCACGAAATATTAAAAGCTTGTTATTATTACTCAAGACTGAGGGCACCTTGGATTTTTCTTATTTTTAGTGGTCCTTCACTCCAAAAGAGCATTGCTTAGTGAATGTAACAAAAAACCTTTTGTTGTCAAAATGAAGACGTAAACATTGAAAATAGAAAATGAAAATGAAAAATATTTCCAGAACCAGCGGCTCCAACTTTTCAACCCCATAATAGGTGCTATTGGGACATGGCAGTAGCCTATAATGTATTCATGGATAGAGGAAGATAACACAGCTGAAATATTTAAAGACATGCTCCAAACTGTAAAGCGTGCTGTAAAACAGTGTTGATTAAGTATTCTTCTATAAGACCCAGTGATTATCTTTTCTCAGTAGAGGAGAAGCTGCACTGGCTCTAATGCTCTCTGCTGCAGAGTAATTGTGGGGAAGAATCCTCTCCCCATCTGGCCTGAGTTTGTCAGAGGCCCCGGGTCTCTCATTACTTCATCGTGCACATGGGCTGGGAACAGAGCGGCAAACTACAGGGGCAAAATCCCACCCACTCCAGTTCTTTCTTTTTCTCTCTCTCTCTGTAACGCTCTCCAGGGACCACCCGCCTTCCTGTTCGCTGTCCACATGCAGAGAAAGTATGCAATGCGCTCTAACCTTCCCCCTGTATCCATCACCACCCGAATACCCCCCCTCCACCCTCATATTCCCTGCCTGGCCTCCCTCTGCCACGCCCTGTCTGTGGTCAATGCAGCGTGAGAGGAACTGTGTCCAAACAATAGCCAGAGAGAGGCAGCCCCTCACTCCCCTAACATTTCTCCCTCTCTCTTCCTCTTCCTCACTAGACTTCCTCCAGTAAAAGAACTAATGATGGCAAAGCAAAGACTCCTGGGGTTCCAAAACCAGATGAAAACGGCAACGGGGGGTTGGGAGCATTTCCTCTACAATTGGAGAAGATGCAGGCTACAATGTTGTTTCTAAAGACAGGGGCAGTGATCTAACAGTTCCTTATTATCCTCCTAAATGATGGTAAACTAACGGCCTACAGTGCTCACTTTGAAATTAGTCACGTATTGCATTTTTATTGCTTTACTTTCTTGGAACCCTGCTGAGATTAAATGTAGATTAATACAGAACATTTAATCATTATATTGAGTGTATAACTAGATTAATAAGTAAAATGAGGGCTGCAAAATAAAACAAACTGCCACAACAAACAGAAAAAGAAAACCAAAACCAACCAAAAGAGATATGTCAGGCACATACAGTATACACAGCAAACACATACTTGACTTGCAATCTTAAGTAATATGACCCTTATTTATTGCAGTGTTTGCAATTTACTTCATAGCTGTGGTCCTTTTTCAGTGTTTAATTTATTTTGTCTTCCGTGCTTTAACAATTTTAGTTGAGTGTATCTGCACTTAATAGCTGAACAGAGCTTAAAAGTACTTACTGGCACATTGGCGGCCTTTGTTCTACAGTGGTTGGTAATGGCCTTAAATAAATAATGACTCTGTGGTTATTTGTTTTGCTTTGTAATGGAATGCAAGCTCCAGTAATGAACTGACAGAGCTGTGGAGGCTGTCAGTGTGAGCAGAAGCCCCGTGGACTTTGACTTGTGAGAGAGTTTCCACTCCTGAATTTGGCTTCACAGAGTGCAGGGAGGACAGCTGGGCGGCACGTATCCACTTTCATGTCCATACAGGGGCAGAGGAAGCTGGCCTGTATTGTTTAAATCACTCTGAAATCTTTCCAAGTTTGTGGTTCACCAGGAGGGCATTGTGGCATGTTACTGATTTCATGTCGCAGCATTCGTTAAGGGTCAGAGTTGACAGATGACAGCTGACCCACTGTGTGTCTTAGGTCTATTAGCAGAGGTGACAGAAGTGTTGCCCTGGACTCCAGCTGGTGATGGCATTCCTTCAGTTTTGGTGGCAGATGGCCGCAGTGCCATCACCATGCGCCTCCTGATGTAAACTGCCACCTAAGAGAGAATGAGCCTGCAAAAAGGCAGGCAGGGAGACAGGTATACTGGCAGACAGGCAGTGGAGCAGAACCAGGGACGGGAACCGCAAGAAAGATGCCAACTCTAAGACAGGATACATCTCAAACAGACATTCCTCTGCACTTAAATTTTCCAGGCGAGCTTTATCTGAATGAAACTTCACAGAACAAGTCAGTGAAAGCCAATTCAAGGAGAACTGAGGAGTACTTTAACCATGACACTAAGCGTTGAATTGCTTTCCGGTATGACACTCTGCCTCTGAGATTATATTATTCCTATCAGTAAGACTCGTATGTCTCCGTATGGTAATTAGATTCACGCAAGCCAAAGTGCTCGTTTAACTATTTCTCTCCCACAGGCTCACAACTGACTTTGTTTCCCAGATGATTTTTGATGAAGACTGCATTTAAATATGGATTTCCTGTGTCTAGGTCATAGCTCGGGTTAAGAGCACATTATGAGACTGGCTTTTATTGGCTGGGGAGTAGAGAGAGGAATTGACTAATGAGAATATTCCTCACCATTATTGCTCCCTCTTATAGTCCTTTTCTCCCCCGTTTCCTTCATATGGGCCCCTCATCATAACTTTGCATGCAGCAAAGTACTCTATTGTTTTTTCCATCAGAAAAGGAAATGGACTGTAAGGAATAAGAACTCTGCATTTCTTCTGTGGATATCTTGTATTTATCACCACCACATGTCAGAGCAGAGAATTCATGTTATGGATTGGATGAAGTATTGCTTCCTAGTTGTGTTTTATGGACCTACTGGATGTTTAATCTGCATCACTTGCATCTGGAGAGGATCAGACTGTAGGTTCAGGATTTGGAAACTTGCAACAAGCAGCTCTCTTAAGAGGATTTCCTAGACTCTGGCTAAGGTAGTAAAAAAGAGAGAGAGCTGGGATGGAGTCATGTTGTGGTCTGATCGTAGTATAGTGTGACTGACTGAAGCCTAAAACAGCAGACCCTCATGTGATGGAGGATACATACAGTCATTATTGACACACATTGGATTCATCAGTGAAAAATATTCACTGTATGTCTGCGCTGAGACAAAAAATGAGCTCTGACAGAGTGTTTAGTATAATTCTCCCAAGTGTGGTGTTTCAAGGCCACTGCCTGGGTGTTGTGGTGCCTTCTTCGCAACAGGAGGCGAAGATAATGATCAGACTTTAAGAAGTCAGCTCCCCCGTCTCCCCTATGCCTCCACTCTACACATCTAACCCTTCATTTTCACCTTAAATCATCCAAATCCCTGTTGAGTCCAAACTTCAAACAATTGCAACTCTCAGAAAAGAGAGGAAGAGACAGACAGCGAGGGCGAGGAAGCCTGGTTGCCTTCTCAACAGTCTCAGCTCATCCTATTAAAATGCCTCATTGCTTTAGCAGCGGAGACTTTTTATTGCTCCTGGTACATATTGTTGCCTTGGCTGCAGTTTAAATCCATTCCCAGAAGAGAATGGACTAGGCATGGAGGAAAATGAGTTTTGAGGAAGTGCAGAACACCCCCCTGTATCCAGAGGACGCAAAGCATGACATTCCAGCAGAGCGGAGGATAAGCAGAACACTTTTCCTCTTCTATGAATCGTCGGACTCACGTAGGCCTCTTACAAGATTGATGGGCTGAAGAAATCCTGAACATAGGGACAATACTGTGCACCTTTATACACCCACACCATCCATACATGACAAATACTATACTGGCAGACCTAAGCTCAAACTTTCACATAAGTCCTCTGCAGACGGCTATTTATAATTGAAACCAAACATACATATACAGTCTTCAGTATCTTTCATGTCAGGATGTTATCTTATCTGCCCAATAATTTGTTCAGCAGCCTTCTGGTATTCACACAAAGTCCTGTCAGAATTAAAGCTTAAATGTTTCACTGATTTGTACCAGAAAATAATGATTCCTTTACAGTTTTTTAAACAAAAATGCCAGAAATTCACATTTTATATCTTATCTAAATGTAAACATTTTATGGTCTTTCATGATTGCTTTCGGTTTTGGACTGTTGGTTTGACAAAACAAACAAATTAAAAATGTCAACTTGGGTATTTGTAACAGTTTTCTGACATTTTAGAGTGCAAACAAGTAATTAATCAAGAAAATAATTGGCAGATTAATTGGTAATGAAAATTATTGCTAAATGCAGCATGAGTAGACTGACATAAAAATATATTTACAACTATATTAAATAATCAAACACATGGTTTGTTAAAAAAAATGCAAAACATTTGCTAGTTTTCAGCCTTTTAAATGTGAGAATTGGCAGCTTTTTGCTGTTTTATATCCTTGTAAATTTAATTGGTCAAGCAATTTGGGGCATTATGAAATTATGATTTCACTATTTTAAGACGTTGTTAAGTAAACAAACAGGATTACACAATAATTGATATAGGAATTTGTTATTACTTTAGCTAGAATATATGTCTGCTTGTAGTAGTCATGGTTGACTCTCCATCTCCGCACTGCTTCTCCCAAACAACGACAGATGGCTCTCACTGCGCCACACCTTGCTGTTTACTTTCTAGTGGCATTCCACTGAGCACCGCTGCTCAGGTTATTTCCAATTACTCTAAAATGAATCAATTGAGTGTTTCATCATTAGGGAGAACGTGGATTGGATTGGATTGAAATGAGATTACATACTTCTGACAAAGCATGCCATTAAGTTGGGATGCAGGATGTGACTAAACTTTATCTGCTTCTGTTTGTCTGGATTGAAGCTACTTGTTGTGAACCTGATTAAACCTGTGTTTTTATGTACATATTTATCTTATAGCTTATGTGATATGTTTGATCAGCTTCTCTTTTAGGTAAAAAAAAACCCTAACCAGTTATTCAAAACCTGCATTACATTTTAATGTTTCTGTTGACACATCATCATCATCATCATCTCTACAGGCCCTCTGAAATGTTGACATGAAGCATGTAAGTGGGCTCCATCCCTCAATTATTTTTGGTCTGCAGCCTGAAGGCATTAGTGTTGAAAGCATGCCTCTCTCTGTTTTCTCCTGCTGAGGAGGTTCTACACAAATATTTATCAGGTCGCCAATTACTGTACCCTGTGTGCTCAGGCATGTACAAACACAAACACACTGTGGCTCTGTTGTGAAGGCTGTGTATATGCATTCCTGTAAATCATTGTTTGCAATAAGTGTCTGGCTAAACTTTTACCTCAAAACCATATGTGCTCCACCAATAGTCCAGGAGACAGTACAGTGTTTCCCAAAGCTTATGTGTATTGTTAGGAGCATGTTTGTGCATTCCTGTTGTAGTGGAGGCAATTCAAACATGAATCCTTATCAGCAGGCCTCTTCAAGTTGCTCACAGCTATCAGGCAATCAGATCAATGACCAGAGAGATTGCTTTCTTTTTCTAAAAAGCGTCTATTTTCAACTTCAATTTTCCACATAAACAGATCTGATTACCTACCACATGTTAATCTCACAATATGCACGGATTAATTACTCTCATTGTGTCTTTTAAAAATTAGGAAACATCTGCATCCTCAATAAATACAAACACACCAAAAATAAACCCGCTAATCTATTTAAGCTGATGGAACTATAATTCCAAATTGACTATACATCCATGCATAGGCTTCTCAATGAAATTGCCATGGGTCATTTGATTCAGAATTATGCAAACTGCAATGAAAATAAGAATAAAACCAATCAGCAGTTTATATTCTATTCAGCATTTCATTCTAGTTTAACAGTATCTGGTTCCCATTATGACTAATAGGGTAAACCAAGAAAATAAAAACCCGCGTTTATATTCCCAGCAGGCTACTGCTGAGTTAGACGCATCATTTGTATCCACATTATTTCAGTTTTCAGGCATAGCAATAAGAAAAATTAATCTGCACGGCTCTACACTGCAGCAATTCACTTTATTGATTGAATGGTATATCATTTTGTCATCTAATGGGTCACTCTCAATATTTGAGTATTTTTATGTTTGGGTTAAAAAGTTCTATTCTGCTTTCTTTATTTTTCAAAATTGCGTGTTTATCAGAGAAACAAGAGTATGTATTTGGTGCCCTGCAGTGAGGATTGACTACAGCTCTTTGTGTGACACATCGTTGTATTGTATGTTTTGACCAAGACAGTCACAAATGCTGGTTGGCCTTGTACAGTACTCTGATTACTATTCTGCCTTAGCACCCCCATAGCACACTTAAGAAATATGTGTGGTGAATACTATAATTTATAATTTTGAAAATTAATAAATACATTAATAAAACAAACTTTTTTATTTTAGATTTAAAAATACACATGATGGCTCTTGACCTGATTCGGTCAATGGGTGTAGCATGCATTTAACGTTTGACCTTACATCCACTTCCTGTTAGCCAGACTGCATGTATTTGGTGGTTGACGCACAAAATCCGTCTCCTTATAGTTATCTCTCTGCATTGCTTATTCATATAATATTAAGTCTATGGTATTGAGTACAGTAGATTCATTACTTGAGGTCTGTAACTGGTGGCATGAGTTTGTGACCTCAGAATCTGATGCTGAAATGTGCTCTTTCTGCTTGTGCAAGCGTTGGCTGTGGCATAATTTTGTGAACTTTTATTCAGAGGTCTAGGTATTTACGTAGGCAGGCTTGTGAACCTTACATCTATCCCTTGAGCTGAATATCTTGCCTTGTATTTAACTCTGATGACATTGTAACTGCTGTGGTCTAGCTAATCTAACTCCTGTCAGGAAAAAAACACAATAACACTCAATTATTCAATAAATGGTCATTTTTGAGGCTCTTGTTTTTGTATTGAGTTATGAGGTGTTTAATATAATATGTAGTCTACCCTTATTGATATAAATGAGCTGGACAAAATATTAGAAACACCAACCAATAGGCCCACAGCTCATTCATCATTTTGCCTCGTTGCCGGGCCCCTTAGCAGGTTAATCCGGCCCTGTATCTATTTCTTTCAAACTCACTCCCCCAGTTTGTAACACCTTCTATAAAAAAACATTTGTAGTCTCCAAACTCAAGCCGAGATAACCCTAGTGATGTCACTGAGATTGGACCTAACTAAGCCTCCAGAGGAAAAAGAGGACATTGTGCAACTGTGTTTACAGGCCGTGTAGTACTCCTTGTGGCTACTTTGACATGTGAAATTTGTGGATTGCCCTTTTAACTGCTATCATCCTTGTACTTTTCCCTCCTCAGTTATCTGGTATTATTACTGCAGTTGCTCTCATACTTAAGATGACAGCTCAGACGACTGGACGTAAGTGATGGAATCTTCCGTTCTGGACGCCAAACAATGAGTTCCATTTAACATGGCCGCCATTACTTGAAGTGGTGTGGTTTTTTTGGAGGGGGGTTTCAGATTCAGGGGTTTCCCACAGACTCCCTTAATTAACCACGGCAAGAGACTCAGCTACTCTCGCCGTCCAGGAATGTGCTCCCAAACCCCCAAGTATGCCTCTGTTCCATCCCTGTCGTAAAATCCCTCCTTATTTTCAATATACGCTAACGAGAGCTAAGCTAAAGCAGTTTATTTAATGGTATAACTCAGTTGGACCATCAAATGTATCTGCTTTGGAGGGATATAAGCACCTGCCATACCTGTGTTTGACTGAGTCGAGTTTACCTATGGGTCTAGTCTAAGGGAGGTACTGGTGCTATGATACATTTTTTCATGGCTGTTGTGTGTCAGTTGAGACAGGCTCTATTACTTTCCCTTTATGAGGTTAATGTGTGCCACAGGGCTGCAGAACATCCACTGCTTTGTCAAAACTGGTCTGAATGAGAAGAGCTGGGTGTGTGTAATTTACTGTCCGCGGTAAGGTCCTGAAGCAAAAACTGGAAGAGGTGAGGTGACGCAAGGGGATAAATATCAGAGGTTATGAGAAAGGAGGTTATGAGAGAAGAGAGGAAAGGAGAGGAGAGGAGGAGATTCAGACCTAGCTCCATTAATAGACCCTATGTGCTGCCGAATTGATTTTGAGGTCAGTCCATAAAGCACACTGCCTCAGCACTGTACTAACAGTGGCATCATTATGGTGTTATTAGCACGGAGGGGGAGGATCGGCAGAAAGGGGAGGCTGGCAGGGCTGTGGGAGTAATTTACAGGTGTGTTAAACACGACTGTTCTAGAAAGACAGAAAAGAGCCAAGGCGGTAATCAGACCACTTCTATTACGCTGTTGTTAGCCAAATAGCTTCAGAGGGTATGTGAACAGTGTGAGTCTATTTGCTGTCTCTCAAATCTTAATTTTCTGCACGCATATGTACTCATAGAGATGTTTCAATCAGAGAATCCCACATGTAGAACTATACATGTAATTGACTTGAAAACCATAGTGAAAAACTATGTGGAGTCGAGTCACATGACTTGGACTCGAGTCACATATTCAATGACTCTAGACTCGACTTGAAAAAAGTTGTGACTTCACTTCAGCCTTTTGACTTCCTGATACCTTCCCTCAAGCCCAAAGATTAAAAAGTATGTTGTTTGTGCCATGACTCAATTCATTTTTCTTAATTTTCTAAAACAACTAACGTTAATGCTATTCATTCCTATAAAGTGGACACTTTATTCCACAGATACACTTTGTTTAAACTAATCTGACAGCATCCAATCACGTTGCAGGACAGAACCATGAAGAACTACCATAACATTACTGAGCGAAATATTAAGAAAAATATTTAAAATAATCATAATAAGTAAAAAGTAAAATATTTCACCCTAATATGTGGTGAAGTAGCAGAAAATGGAAGTACAAGTACCTCAACAATGTACTTAAGTACAGTGCTTACAGTCAGTAAATGTACCAACACTGTTCAACAGGTGTGAAAGATTCACACTGCTGTCTAAAGCACACCTGCAAGAGTGTAAATCCATCCTCATGAAGGAAACACAAACTTAAGAAAGAGGTGTTACTGTATCTGTCACTGGCTCACACTTGATGGTTACAATATGACGTTAATAGTTGAGCTTAGATAAATCAAAAAAGAATAGGCCACAAAAACACAAACGTAAATCTCAACAGCTCTACCAGCAGGACCAATGGGGCCCTCTACAGGCTCTCTTCTTTGCTGAATGGACTCACTGGCTTCTCCATCTGGACTCAATTAGAAATCCTGGTATTCACTGTTGAGCTCAAGTGACCATTAATTCCTGTTAATCGATGCAACTTTTTCTTATTAGTCGTGTTTTGACCTTTCAACAAGTTAACAGAGGCCCAGTAGGGATTCAAATGGGTCCTGCTCACACTGTGCTTATGAATAAATGAAAAGGTATGAGTACCTGGAGCAGGAGAGCTGTACAGTAATTATTAAAGCTGATTTCACTTCACAGACCTACAGCAGCATGTAGGTGATTATGAGACTTCTTCTGAATTGGAAATTATCATAAGGTGCTCTTGTGAAAGTGAAACAGTTTTTTCGTCGCACGCTCCAGTTCCCTTAGGATGTTGTAGTAGAATTATGTCTTTCTTTGCTTTTCCCAGCACCACTACAGTCATAGGGGGATTCCAACCATCTCAGTGCTGAGTCAAAATGTGCTCCAAAAATTACAGCTAATTTCTGAGAGGTTTATGGGCACATCGTTTGTAGTGTGTTTTGCAACAGGGAATGTTGGAATTTGAAACGTTCCAGATATGTCATCCATCTCACACGGATAAACTGTTTGGACAGCTTAAGCAATATAAACACACTCTGCCTGTGACACGAGTTCAGCCCTTTGTACCCCAACATCTGAGTGTTTTGTTTTCTTGTTCTGTGTGCCAACAGCATGGGGAAATGTTGAGACCCAAGCCTTTTGTCACTGTCTGTGCATTTATGGATGTTTTGATGTCTCTGTGTTGTTTTCATTTGGCGCTGTAGGGCATTTCCATATTTCTAATTCTCATGGGTTCGTGAACACGCTCGACTTTAATCTCTCTTGTCTTGGTGCTTACTATAACTTAAACAGTAACATATGTCCAAACTGATTTATGATCATTCACAGGCACAGATGCTATTCTCCGTAGGCCTGCTGATGGGAGAATATTTGTGGCTGTATTTCCTTCTGTAACAGAGAGAGAGAGAGAGAAAAAGAAAGGGACAAATAAAGAGAAGAAAGCACAACCAAGAAAACTAGAAAGATGATATGAAAGGGTAAAACTCAGAGACTTTCAACAGACCAATGAGCTGCAATGTGAAGAGCAGCAGAGAACTGTGAGAGACAGGTAATGAGTGTGTGGTAATACACCTCCAGACCTTAATTGGTTTGAATGAGCAGGCTGGAGAGGCTCTTCCATCAGGCTGTGGATGAGCAGACTGTCAGGTGACAAGCCATGGAGAGAAGACTAATTGGTTCTCTCCTCCAGACACGGCTCCTGTCTTTCCTCACGTAGCTGACAGAAACCGTGGTTATGTGGTTTGCTGAGTGGGTTGCTACAAAACCTAAACCCTCATTGTTTAGATCTTTATCTGCTTGTTTAGAAAATGTGCCATTACCCAGGCCTAACCGAGCTCTACCTATGCTGAGATACATTATTCTTTTCTTAAATCCATGTATATATAAAAACTAGAAAACGCTACATTTAGGTGTGCTCCATGCTGAAAATGTACAATTGACACATTGTTGAAATACTAAAAGAAGTTAAAGTTGAAGTGGCAATCGAAGTACAATTACTGAGAGAAGATGACATGGCAGTGAAAATAGAGGGGGTGAAAGAAGTTAAAGTTTCAGGTTAAGTGTAAGCACTGAATGAAGTCAAGGTGTCAATTTAAGTGTGAGTTCTGAGTGAAGTAGAAGCAACAAGTCCTCTAACATTAAACGTCAAAATTCGTGGTTGGTCTGCACCCTCAAGAACGACACATGGAAGTGTTTTTAATCTAAAGTCACAGGACAACAAGGTCTTCCAAACTCTGCCCTCCGACACTGTTACAAATCTTTGCGGAAAAGTCTGTTTCATGATGTGACAACATTATAGTTTAGGTTTGGTTGGGCTTTGGCAAAAAAACAACTCAGGTTTAGGGAAAAATCATGGTTTGGGTTCAAATTACCCTTTGACCCTTGTTAAGATCAGGGGACTGTCATTGTCATGGTTACCATAATAAACACTGGGTTAAGGTTAGGGAATGGTCATGCTTAAAACAAAACAGTATTGATTGTCAGCTGGAAAGTCTCTCTTTGTTAAAGTCCATTTATTGGCTGACCAATCCGTCTATAAACCATCCTCCCTACGTGGTCTTCTTATCACTCTATAACAATGTCACCTGACTTCCGTCCCGTCATAATTACTACAGCCATCAGAGGGTTTTTGACACTTGAATATAAAGAAATGTCAGGCCACGTGCTGAAATAACTCAGACTGTCACTCTTGGGAAGACATTCTCGAAGTCTTACTTGCAGCGAAAGTGCTGAAAGGAGTTGAAATGTCAGTCGGAGCGTAGATGATAAACCGGGTTGGAAGTTTCAGGTGAAGTGGAATGCCAGTCCAAGTGTTTAAACGAAAAGAAGGTGTCAGTGGAAGTGTCGGCTGAAATGTAAGCTCTGAAAGCAGAGTTGGAGCAAATTGTGCATGAACAGTGGAAGTTATGGAGGTACTTTTTTCATTTTTAGTTCAAAGGTAAAGGAATTGAAAGGACTTGAAATGTCAGATCAAAAGAAAGAGATGAATGCAGATAAAATGACAGTAAATGTGCAAGTGTTAAAAGCAGATCAGTTGTCATTTTAAAATAGATTTCAGGAAGTTAGAACACAAAAATCCAGAAGAATATAATAAAGACATAAATATATGAACATCTGTGTAATAATGCAACGTGGCTGTATTGTAAAAACACAAACAGTATCTCTAACAGTGTTTACAGTGTTTCAGTACACATTACATTGACTTATCTGATTTCGGCACTTGCACAATGCTGGTTAAGTACTCTCATGGGAGGCCGCGTATTGACGTCATTTGATTTGTCCTACAGGGGTGTGAGATACTGAAGTGGCTGTTAACACGCAGACTGTAACTACAAGAGTGTCTCATTTTCATGTTCAAATGTGTTCTTGGTATTAGAGGAAGTGCAGACATTGTTGCTGCTGTACTGTGTGTTCCAAGTGGAGTGGATGCAATCCTTTAATACTGCTGATATCAAAGGATTACACCAAGATTGTCTCGGGCCTTACATATGTCTCTGTGTCACTATCAAGTATTAGCTTTCTAATACAGTCTACTTCAACTGTCCGATTACACAGCTGGAGGATGAAGGAAGGTCCTGGCTTAAGAATGACTGCCAGCATATATCAGTGTCTTTGGCCTGTACAGGAAATGTACACTCTGCCACACTGGGATTGCTGGTACAGTGGGATCAGGGGGTGGGCATGTGGACCATCACAGGGCAGCACAGGGTAAGCCTTACCATAGCTGATAAGGATCATAGGGGGGGGATGGAAATGATGGGAGGGCGTGGACTGATCCCCATGGTAATCTGTGTCCTGTCCCTCATCTGGGATCCTCAGAACAGTAAGCTGATGCTGCAGCAACATCAGGAAGGTACAGAAAGGGAGAATTGCACAGGAGGAAGGACAGATATGGATTTGTCCTTCATGTTGAGGGCTGAGAAGATGTTGCGGCCTAGCTGTATACCGTGGGAACTGCATGGACCTGAGATGAATGAAGGTACAGCGGCAATATATTACTTTTCCTCCCAGGGTCAGAAATGCAGCGATGCTCAACATGCACCAGCTGCTATCCACCTCTGACCTCCATGAGTGTCATGCAGCTGCAATGCAGTAACTTTTGATTTATGGGGTTGTGTTTCTACAGCCTTGTAATGAGATATGCAGGGATATGCACGTACCATGCTATCATTTAACCTTGTGATCAGCAATATGTGGACATCTGATATCGAAGGCCTTCTAAAGGGACAATGCCTGTGTGTGTTTGTGCATGGGCGAATGCACATGATTGGATGATACATTTCAAATTAATTAGGTTTGTGTCACAGGGGGCACAGGCACATCATGAAACAGGAAGTGGATGAGTGTGAATCATTATGCGGTGCTGCTCAGTGTACTGATACAACAGCCTGACACAATAAATGAGGACTCTTCTGAGGCTTTGGCTCCTTTTTATTTCTGTGGATCCAACAGCTTCTTGATAATGCAATCCAGCAATTAGCTTAACTTACACTATCAGTTATTTTGATTCTGCCAGCTCTGTTGCCCTGTTATAATGAGCTTGCTAAATCTAATAATAATAATAATCTAATATTATTATTTTATGCATTTGGTGGCTTTGCCATTTCATGACATTCTTAAGCACTAAATTAGCCTGTTTAGCTTGAGTCCTGCTGATCCAACAGCAGCCAGCTGCTCTGACATTTCTAGGCCAGGACCAGGTATGGAGATAAAGGATGGTTAATTAAAGAAGGGCCAACCACCCACTGACTTTGTTATTTCAGAGCACTTAGGTGTTGGAGAGACTTGTTTGAGGAGCTTAAGCAGAAGCAGTTTTATCTTTTTTAAATTACTTTTTCCAATGATCTTTATATGTGGCTGTATATGGTATTTATGATGTCCCTTTATCTTGTTGTTGTATTGTAAAGCAAGAGCGGCAGTCTAGAGGACATCTTAGAGGCTTTATCAGTTCCACTGAAAGATGAAGTTACTTACAGAAATGAATAAATTTTTTCTGACTTATATTGTTGTGCCTGATACCTGCCAGACACTTGTATGTAAGAGTATGCTATCAGGAATGAATAAACGATGTTGAGGAGCCAGAACTGACCAACGTGCAGTAGAGGATACCTTCCTGATTATCAGATGATTGTATAAATCTGTTAGCTGTATCATTATTTTTTTTAAGATATATTGAGGAGGGTAAACCACCTGGAACATGAAACATCTTGTCTAATGATCACTGTATAGTGTATATTAAGGCCTAAACACATATAGTTGTTTGGTCTTTGTTTAAGGGAAGATAGCTAACCTTTGCAGTAAAACAAGGAAATAAACTCTGCCGCTATCCATTATACTTACTACAGTAACATAAGCTGTTATCTCTCGGCCAGCAGAAGTAGGGAGCAAAAATTAATATTTCACAACTCATGCAAAGGATATTGCAAAAATACAACAGTGGTTCATCATGCATTTAACATATTAGTACTATGTATCATATGAAAATATTTTGTTGCAAATGCTTGAAAATCTATTCTGAAAAAATGTATTATTCAAGGGCTGCGCTTTCTCTGACGTTCTTAACATTTTCTTTAGAGAGAGGATTAAAGTTTAAGCCAAAGGTTGCCAGCACAGCTGTTTCTTAGCAACCCTGGTAGGATGGAATGCCACACAGATAGATTGATAGAAAATAACAATTTTTATAATCGATTATTCAGTTAAGTTGTTTAATCAGGCAAAAATACCGAATGTGAGGATTTGTTTTGTTGTTTTTTCTGTCACTGCACATCAAATATATTTGGGTTTTAAAGGACCAGTGTGTAGGAACTAGTGGCATCTAGCAGTGTAGTTGTAGATAACAACCCCCTTGCCTCACCTTCCTGTTCCAATCATGTAGGAGAAACTACAGTGGCTGTGAAACTCACCAAAGTAGAGTCAGTGTTTGGTTTGTCCCATCTGGGCTACTGTAGAAACTACTGTCCTCTACTGGTCCTCTTCTACTGGGCTCAGTAGAAGAGGACCCGCTCCCTCTGTGGATAAACGCGACTTATTCTAAGGTAAAAAAAAACACAACAATTTGTTTTTTCAGGTGATAATGATAATATCCTTCTAAATGTTACACACTGGACATTTAAACTGTTGGTTAGACAAAGACATTTAAAGATTGACTAGCGGTGTCAACTGGACATTCCATAGACTAAACAATTAATAATTTGATCAATAAAAGAATCAACAGATTAAATGACGATGAAAATAATTGTTAGTTGCAGTTCATACCACTGACCTTCTGTCAATATATGAGAACAACATTACTGTCTCCTGTCTAAAGGTCTTCCAAAAAAACATTTTATTTATCTTTAACTCTCCCAACACAATCTGGAGATTATTAAAGCCGTTGTGGAGACGGGCTTCTGCTTCAGTTTCCAACAGTAAATATACTGGAGTTTGCTTTTAGATATGCTGCTCCATCCATCTGGAATAATTTGCAATTCAGTATTGTCTCTGGCAGTTTAAGGGCTTTGATGACCTGAGGAGAAGGTTTAGACAATTACAAATAAACTGGGGGTTTATTTGGGCAGATTCTGGTGTTTTCTTATAGAGTTATTAATGTTCTGATCTTTAAGACAAACAATCTGTTGGGGAATAGGGGTTTTGTTTTTGTTGTTTCCACAAACAATTTTACATCCTGGCACTGAAACATAGTTTAAATTCACTCTGTGGAGAGATTCATTTGAGAGAA
The DNA here is from genome assembly GCF_004916995.1 of Morone saxatilis. Lineage (NCBI taxonomy): Eukaryota > Metazoa > Chordata > Actinopteri > Moronidae > Morone > Morone saxatilis. The sequence continues at coordinate 17,263,764 of NW_023339740.1, read as the reverse complement.
AATAGAATTTAATAGTTCAATGAATGTATATGTGAAGGAAAACATAATAAAGTTACACGGTTATGTATTTCTTGGTCTCATAACCTCCAGTATTTCTAAAATCCTGGCTATGACCCAGTTTACAAAAAAATTGCAGCCTTGATATTTTGTCTTCATGTAGTTTCAGTAAACTCATTAAGAAAATGATTAACCTTTGCTGGAAATGTTTTGTTGATGATGGTTTTGGTCGTGTCTTTCAGCACATCCTTGTGCTTTGCTTTATTTTTCATTTTTTGCTTTCTCTTTGTGTGTATGAATGTGGGTTTTTGTGTTGGTTTTGTTTTCAGATTATAATTCTTGGCATACTTGTAAAAGACTGAAGGTTTCTTTCTCAGCGTAAATAAAGGCAGAATTGAATTGAATCTGGGAATACTTGTGAAGCTAGTGGGTAAAATGTAATCATGACCAAAAGGATTAATCGTCGAAAACTCCAAAACACAACCCACATTGTAACAAAACCTGAATTACCCTTAAACAGAAATACATTTAACTTGTGGTGAGACACAGGCCGCATTGACCCATAAAATTACATTTCATATTTTTCAGTGAGATATAAGTTACGCCATTTCCTTTAGGCAGTTCAGACACATTTTCCTGTCTGTGAATTCTAAAGTAATGTTCTGCTCCACACAAGAGTAAGCATACTTTCCCCCAGACAAATCTCACACAGTAACTTTCATGGTAAATTGATCTCCGGTGTTGAGATAGCAGCTTTCTTTGGCTCTTCAAAGTGAAGAAATAGTTATTGTACGAGGTTGGCCAGATGCTCAAGAGTGTCTTGGGAGGTCTGCCTACAGAAATATGCTGCAAATAGGAAACAAAATGGTGCCTCAAGAATCTGAGCTGACTGTTCGTTAATTAACCAGACAACACTGTGGAGGAAGAGGGAACCGTTCTCCAGTCAATCCAGCTCTGCCCCCTGAGAGTACGCCGCCTCAGGGAGACACAGGAACAGAAAACTCTTGTTGTTTCAGTGTTTCTGATTTGACAACGACGACTCTGTCATGCTGATGCACTGCAGTGGTCTGAGTGGGCAATTTCTGGTGTCATGATGATTTGTGGAAAATGGAAAAGAATGTTTATAGATCTATATTGGTCTGGTAGACTTTCTCATTGTCTTTCTGCTCTTACTGTTTGACTATGTTTAAGTGTTCCTGACTACACAGCCCTCTGTTATGAGCTGCCCTGCAGGGCGCCGGCATGCTTCTCAGAGCCTCTCTGCTCTTATTACTGCAGTTACTCTCCTGGGAAGAAGCCTCGGTGGATCGAACGAATGGTGATCAGTGACGCAGAACCAACTGGGGGGAAGTGGCGGAGGGGCATTAAACACAGAGGGAGAAACAGTAGCAGACAGAGAGAGAGAGAGGGAGAGGGAGAGAGAGAATATCTATCACTGCAGAAGTTACAGTACAGGGACAAGAGAGGAATCTTAATAATCATGAGGACAAAAATCCTAAGAGAGAGAGAACTAGATGAGTTGAGGGATTTAGGGGTTTTAAAACTTCGAGAAGAGGTTGATTGATGAAGGAGTATGCAGGAAGAGAGGCCAGTCAGGGAGAGGTGAGGCTGTTGGACTCTCTGCACAATTTCAATTGTGTTACAATTGCGTTGGCAGTGACATACAAAATACTCTGTGGATAAAGATTGTACATACTGCCATAAGGAGAAAAAGTGTGCCTTTGTCGCTCTCAGCAGGTTCAATTCCTACAGCTAATGAGATAACATCAATCACTCAGTGGACCACTAAGCCGGTGGGCAATGGGCTGTACTTCTGATATACAGTCTTACGCTAAAGGTCAGCTTCCTGGACAGGTGCAGGAGCTTTTTTGGACTGTTGCCTACTCTCCCTGCTTCCTATCAGTAATTATCGTCACAGCCTGCAGCAGGAGTGCAGGGAAACAAACAGCAAGGGTGAAAAGAGCACTGTCTGTAAACTAGCATACTACTGTGAACCACCATAATGACTCTTACAGTATTCTTCATATCTTATGAATGTTGAATAATGGAATACTGTAGTGTTTTCATTCACCAAAAATTGATTTATCTAGTTTTGGAGCTGAAATCATCAACAGCAACTTGCATCAGACCGTTGTCCTGACAGCTGCCGGGGAAGTTGTGCTGTCTTCCACTGAGACATAGTTTCATCAGACGAGAGTACTTTCAACTTGAACATAAAAGTTTCACATTAGACTATTTCAGTTTTCTTCACATTTTCATCTCCCGTGAATGACCTATACTGGGTCTGTGAATTGCTTTCCTCCTCGAATTCCACAGCTATTTGTGAAAGTTAGCTTCATTTTTCAGACTGGCCTTTTTTCCTAATGAGATTTCTGTTTCCACAGTGCTATTGGCTAAATTATATTAGCTAACATTAAACTGGTGTTCCCCTTTCTGGTAGATACCATTTGATCCCATTGATGATTTGGTAAATATTTTTTAACAAGACACACTGTTACTAAAGAATGTATAAGGAGGAAATCAGGTAGTCCACCAACTACTATACAGAGACAATAGAATAGAAATAAATTATCCATATAATGGGACATGTATTCCTGCTGGTGTTGTTACACTTATTTGTATCTAAAGCATTGTTACATGGTGCTAGAATACAAACAATTACAGTAAATAACAGGATGACATTTAGACAACAGATTTAAAGGCCTTGCACACACTACAGGTGTTTTCACTTATTCTGGTTGATTAGACTTCTATTCAGGTTGAGCTATGTTGGGAAATACATGAAGGTGTAAGTTATCCGCCTAAGAGGTGCACTAAAGTTAACAGTGTCAGGCAGATGTCAACCAAACAAACTATAGACACCCACACAGTTTAAATCATGGGTGTACATAGTCCCAATATGAAGTCTCCTGTAAAAGAGTATTTTATATTTGCATGAGAGTAGTGGTTGTGCAATAACCAAGCATAACCATTCCACATTTTGTTCTGCAAATCAGTTGCAGGCAACATTATGAACAAGCTACTTAAGTTTTCTTTTTTTAAAGTTATGATAATTGCATAAAAGCAGGACATCTGCCACATTACATTTTATCTAAAATGAACGGGGAGATCTTAGTAGAGAAAATGAGGACATTATTTATTTGAGCAAACTCTATGACCCTGAATGGAGGTCACCCTTATAAATAACCAAATGTTAATATTGTAGCTGCAGGTATGGAAATCTCCAGTAATTGGTAGATGTGTGAAGTGCACTATGCGAAGAAGAGAGACCCAGTTTGTGGTGTGTGTATGACATGTGCACGAAGCACTGTGGTTAAGTTAAAACTTGTGCTGAGATGCTAATTAGCACTTCCACTGCTATCCCACTAATTACAGTCTCATATAAGCTGAAGCACTGACAGAGAGGAGAGGATGATTCAATTTTAAATGTGAATGCTCTGCTACACAGGAACTTGTCTCTTTGCTGCTCTCTGATGCGGTAGGAGAGTAGTAAGTGGTCAACTCCTTTCTTGAGATCGGGCCCGTGCTGAGACATTATTCATTCTGAGCGGTGCATACTGCTGAGCGAAAAGCTGATTCAGGTTCTTATAGAACTGTAAGGTGTTGCAAGAGGAAGGCAATGACCTTAAAGACTTATAATAAATTGTAACAATAGCTGTGAGTACTGTAGAAGTCGTGGCATGGATAGCTTACTGGGTCATTTTTCATTTGCTGAATTTCTCACCATTACTGTAAAACTCGCCACCACAATGGGTAATTCATCACCTCACCAGATGAATATAATTCTGTTTGAGATATTGTATTCCTCTAAGGATAACAGTGACTTTACTATTTGTATTTCTCAAACTATGTCCTCTCTATCAAAGCTTATTACGTAATTCAAGAGCAGTAGTATGAGTAATTGCCAGTGGTTAGGATTTCTGCAATAATCTCTGTTAGTGTTTCTAAAACCTTCTCCGTCTTTGATCAAAACCAGCATGTCACACTAACACAGGTTGTAAATACAGGTACAGGATGTTTTTTCTCCATGCTTATTGTGGGTACACAGTATGTTGTCGTCATGTTTTTAGCTATTCAGTTCAGTTTAGCCAAAGAAGCTTGTAAGGAGGGCTGTAAAGTGGGCCTGTGAAGGTCTAGTCGCAACCTGCAGATCAGCCTTCACACTCAGAACACCTTCCCTTTTTTGCAAAGTAGATGTGTGAAGCAGGTATTTTAACCTTTTTGGCATGTTCTTTATCATGGTTACAAACCAAAGGAGCAAGAGTGAGCAGTTTGCATGAGGTGGTGTGTGCAGAATGAAGCAACTCAGAGCAGCAACGACTAATGTTCATCTGAATGTAAATAATCATAATATACATTTTCTAACCTGGTATTCTCATCCCTCCTGAAGTTTTTACTTTGCAGAGTTACATAACTGCGAGATTCATAAATGCACAAAAGTAACATTTCCACCATTCTTCCCCACAGTTCATTACAGCTGCTATAACTTTCACTTTGTGTCATGGGCAGAATCTCACTGGAGGTGAGCGTATTGAGGGTCATTGTTCAATTCAGTTGAATTCAGCAGGCAAATATGTTAACGGCTATGGCTCACGCAGCAGTTGCTTTCTCTCCTTAGAAAGTATTTGACATTGCACAATGTTTGATTTACCCTTCTGGTGTGGAAGCCCTGGTACTCTAAATTCCAGCCATTACCTTCTGGTGAAACACTAAATAGCTATAAACATTTATTTATTCTCATGGAAATGAAGGCACTTAACATAAAGATAACATGTTGTTTACCACAGGGGTTGTGCAAGATGTCTTCAGTGCCACTTGAGAAAGCTCTTGGGTGTTGGGGATGAGTGGACTGGATTAGATTGCTTTGTTTTTATGCAGTATGTGTGTTTTGAAAAGAAATATCTAAATAAAAATATATATATAAAAATATCTTAATAATTTTCAATATACAAATCTAAATAAGATATTTTAATAAATGTTATGTATTTATTTTAAGTGGTTTATGTACTTGATAAATTACTTATTTTACAGGAAAATTGTGTGTCACAAATATTGTAGACCTAGTAAATGTTTTTATTCTAAATGCATTTTTTCTATCTCTCAGACTCCCAGAATCATTGTGTGCCTGCCAGTTTGAGGATCATTACAGCAAGAGAACAAATTTTGACAAATAGCTCTAGACTTTGTTGTTGGTTCCAAGATAGCAGAAGAGCACTTGTGGCTTTTTTTTTCCATATTATGCTTGATGCCAGGAGCACAGCATGGCATTTGTGTTCTTTCTGCTTTTCTCCTGCAATTAGCAACTGTAATAGACAGTAGTGGCAAGTCAAGCAGGCAAGCACTATCTATACCAAGAGCAAGATATTTCACACCAGAATAACGTCTTTTTAAAATCAATAAAACATGTTGCCATCTGATTTGAATGTTTTTTTTGTGATATGTAGTTGCTAGGTTTGAGTTAAGCTTTGCTGTATTGAGCTGTTGTACATTGCAGATGATATTTAATTCTGTTTGAAGACAGTATGTCAGCTGGTAGAGCTGACAGTGCGGGTTCCTGCGTGGGTGATTCCTATACTTCCATCAGTAGCTTGTATAGGCCCAGTGAACATGGTCGTCTTAGTTCTATTATTCACACTTTAATTCAGCTTCTCTCTTGGTCAGCACTTCAAACTATGCTTCATATGCTACTATAGCTATTATACTCTGGCAGTCCCAACAGAAAATCGGTGCGGTCTGTGTATGTTACCACTGACTCCAAGGGCTGCGTCACTGTGTTGTATTAATCGGCTTGATGAGTAGCGCCTGTTTCCCCTGGAGAAGGGGCTCTGCTCTCCCACTGGAGCCCTTCAATCTTTAATTACGGTGATGTGTTTGGACTCCTCTTTCCTCACAAACTTTGTTTAATCTCACAAACAAACTATTAACTGACCTTTTGGTTGTGAAGACAAGAGAGGGAAAAAATAGGCCAGTTTAAAAAGCATAGCTAACTCATTTGCAACCCAGACTCTCCCTCTAGCTGTCACTTAGAGCATGGCAGAAAATTGCCAGCCTGTCCTCTGTCCCAGTCCTGCTGTCCAGAAAAAAATAGGGTCCCTCCTAGATCCTGCAGAGCCAGCTGGGATGGGCGTAGCAGGACTGGCATGTGTGAAAAGAGCGTTAATCAATTCCCAGGCCTATAAGGTGATAGAGGTCAGCAAAACGTCTTACATTTTCCAAATGTCCCCGCATACTTGGTCAATACTAAAGAGCCGAGCCAGGCCCGCTGCTGGCATCATCGTAGCTTTTACCAAAGGCAGGAAAGACGCTGGCACAAGGAGCTAGAGAAGGTTTTTTTTTGTTTGGTTTTTTTTTGTCAGTGCTGGATTTCTTCCAGGCAGATTTTTCTGCTTAATCTTCACTTTAAATCTGCCCTCATCTAGCTTTCCTGGTCCGGCAAAGCCTTTGGGTTATGGCGGGGCAGATGATGCCCTGCAATGACCAGCTGTGACCCACAGTATCAACCAGATGAAGCCATACAGTCTGCGTGTGCGTGCTCATGTGTAAGAGAGGGACGTTTTGTGTATCTTTGGGTACAATGGGCATAATTGAATAATGTAAGTGTGAGGAGATTGCAGCTGTTATGACATTTTAAACATGGCATGAAAATAACTTTATTATTGCCTTTCATTTATTTTAATTTTAGTCTAACTTTCCCATGGCAACATTATATAAAATGTCTTGTATTCTCCTCTAACAGCTCTGTCTGTTGTGTGCCTGTTGTACTGTGTCAGAGGATAAAACCAAATGTGAAGTTATGAATTGCTTCTTCAGGACTGTGGCAGACGACAGGCGCAAGTCAGACTCTGGCTACTCCAGCTGAACCTTGAGTTCACTGTGGTGCTGTTCTCTTCAAAAGGCTGTGTTGGATTAACAAGTGTACCACTGACAGTAGCTAATCCTCCAGGGTTACAGAAACATTTATTATCTAGGCCATGATGGATTCCACATTTTTCTCTGGTTGAGCCACAAACATAATGATTACAAATGCTTGTTGGACTGTCCTACATCTGCCCAATGCCTACAGTATATCTATAAGGTAGCCAGCCTGAAGGATGATGTGATTTTTTTTATAGTTGTACACAGATTGCTTATCGTTAAGCTCTAGTCCCTTACTATTCCAGTTTGGCAGGTCAGCCCCACTGTGGTTATTCATCAGCCAGTGTAGATCATCATACCAGTCATATGGGATGATGCATAACTACATCACTGCATTGTGACTCCAAGGTTAGGCATCATCCAATAACCTTGTTTTCCTGATGGTATTGTTATGAATAATCAACAGAGGTAGTTTTTGGTCTCTTGAGCCCTTCAGCTGTTTTGGTTTCAGCATAACAACGTAGCTCAGTTTAATCACAGGGTTGAGCACTGCAATGCTGATATTGTTTTGAGCAGGTGTGGCATGTGATACTGAATTAGTGATTCAAATGATACTCATTCAAAAGGGCCCCTGTTTACTTATATTGAATTCTGAGCAAAAATTATATGCCTTCATAGCAGCGCTCACACATTTCTCTTTTCAGTTGACATCCCTAAGTGTAGTTGTGTAATCGTGCCATTTTCTTCTGACAAAATCTAATTTCTGTGCAATTTCATTGCATTGAACGGTTGGAACTATTTGGCATAAAAGCATCTATCATCATATGTAATGTGATGTAATAAGATATGTAATCTTATATCAATATATATATTGTGATAGTTTCTGCTAAATCAATTGAGAAACTGTTTAGTGACTGTATGAAAATGATTTGGGAGGAGAAGATGACAGAAAAAAGGGAAATTTTTATTTTGGCAGTTTCCCATCTTGAATCTGTTTAATTTTAGTCTTTGCAATATAGTTACATAAATACATAGAAATTACATAAATGCATAACACCAAAAAGACAACTTTCACTTACGTTGTGGTTCATAAAATGTGCATCTTGTTGTAAGTTCTGTCTCTGAATCAGGGTTTTCTTATTGTGTACAAAGATGATGCACATTGGAAATTCCATTAATATATCCCAGTTTTTTAAAGTCAAGGGTTAAAAGAAAATAAATAATAACCCTGGGGAGGGCCTTGCTTTTTTCCAAACTGAAACACGAGAGTCACTTTGGACAAAAGCCTCTGCCAAATGGATAAACATTCAACGCCCCTCACCATGCCAATAATTCTCTTAAAGTCGCTTATGGATAAAATAACCAGAAGGAAATGTCTTTTTTATCCTAATCCAGTGAATTAAATAACTGACAAATCACTAAACGTTATCACATTGATGCAAAAAATCCACAATTGCCACAAAACTAAAAAAAAGAATAATACATTTAACACGTTAGCCACAAAGGCTTAAGACATCCTGTGATATTAAAGGGATATCAACCCATTATAATTGATATGTAAGAATGTATATCACAGAATATATTATTTATATTGCCCACTTTAGTACTGTAGGCTGTAGTAACAATTCTTCTCCAGCTTCAACATCCTTCACCTCTCTATTGCTTTTTAAAATCCTTCCTTCTTTTTGCCTTTTCACTTAGAAATCAATAAAGTGACAGAGAAGCTACAAAACCGTAGACTGCTCAGCTGAACAACACCAACCATAACATCGCTAACCCTGGACACTCATCTTCCTCAAGCAATTCCTCCTCATTGATGTAATGGATGTGGCCCTGAAGGGGCTTTTTTTTGCACTTGTTTCCTCGGGGCAGGCTGCTGTTGTGCTCTTAACGGCAGCACACAGACATCATCCAGAGGCTATGGATCACAGCAGCCTTGGAGCAGCCTTTTAGGCCTAATGTTCTGTGAGCACTGGGAGTATTGATTCACTGTGTCACGTATGATTATAAACACAGATTAATAGACAGTACGTTTTCAGCTCCAGGCAAAGTAAAATGTTAGAGGAATGACATTTTGCTGCAACGTTTTGGCTCCATGTTTGGTTGTATAATAGAGATGTGACAGCTTCGACCTTCGATATATAGCATATAGTTTCACTCTCAGTATGTCCCAGAGGAGAAATGTATCTGCTGCTTTTCTTATGGTGTAAAGTGTGTGTTGAATACTGAAGTCAACTTTCCCCCAAAGTATTACACTGCTGAAGTTAAATAATTATTTGACAAGTTTACGGCCTTGTGTTTATAGAAGCTTCAATTTGTCATTTTTCTGGTTTTACGCAGTACTTTTGTCACAGTTTTTCTGATTTCATATTTAGCTCCATATTGAAGGAGATTTATTTCCAATTCATTGTTTCCATCTGTATCAAATTAATGATACCTACCAGTGGAGAGGCAAAGTGCTATGGGAGTGAAACTGGGATTTCAATGAGCCCCATGTGTCTCTGCCTGATAATACCAGAAGCGACCTTTGAGCATTGGGGTCAGGGATGAGCAGTCTCCCTTGTGAAATATTCAAACACTAAATATCTCAACCGAACTCAATCCCACTGTCTTATGTAACCAGGCAAGGTTTTCTGGCTCAGTCTTGTGCCAAGGGTTAGAAACCCAGAAGGCATCACATCATTTAGCTTTGTTAATTCATTCACTCTCGGCACTGCTGTGAAATTCCATTTAGATAGTGTTTCAAATTCTTCTCACATTATTTTGTGTCAATTTAAATGCATGAGAGGAAATAATAGAAATTTGAACACTATGGTTATTGTCATCCCAATGGGGAATAATTACTGCGCACCAAAGAAAATGGTTACATTTTTCAGGGTTTTACATTTTAGGATTATGACATTTTCCTGGTAAAACATCTCAACTCCTTTTTTTTTGTCTGTACCACTCTTGTTCTGTTACTTTGTTTTTTATTGCTTTTTTCTAGGACTTTATTTTTGCATCTCGCTTTCTGATGAGTGGGGTGCAGAATTCACTTTTTTGTCCACAGGCCAAATGACTATAATGTTAAAATTTTTACCATCCATTCAATAGATCTCCATTGTTTATTTTGTTTTTTTTGTCTGGTGAGTGAAGCAAATCTACCAACCACTTTCATATTTTACCAGCATTTGGCCGCTGGCCGGTGCCAATTTTGTGCCCTGCTGATGAGTCCATCAAATAACAAAAAAAAATTCCCCTCAGTATTCATTGCTGAGCATTTGAATTGGTGTATTTTAATATGCACCACAACCCCCAATAAACACTATTTCTCTCCTCCCCTAGCAAAGACCTCTAAAAGCTAACCTGCTCTTTTACGCACAATCCATGGCCTGGTAAGTCCAGCATGTTTTCAGCCATTGTAAATTATTAGTTTGTGGTACCTATGCAGGTTTGTCTCAGTCTCTCAGAATGATAGAACACAAACAGCCATGTTGTTGCTGTTTCAGGGTGTTGTGACTCCACAGTAACGTGGTGATGTTCCTTTACGGTGCAATGACTGATATAGGAATGAATGTGTCTGCTCCCTGTGTGAAGGACTGAACGCCAGTGTAATTAAAGGTTGGCTGAGGCTGGGCAATGATGAACTGTCTGCACACCAATGATAGTTGCCTCCTATTTCTGCTTGAATACCCACTCCAACTCCCACTGAGTGTTTGTCTCCTCTTTCCATCATGTCCCATACATGTCGTCTGCATCCCACAGCTCGGTGTTAGTTCGGAAGAGAAGTTGTGTCAGATGTTTGAATAGTCTCTCTGACTTCCTGCCACACCTGGGGGTGTTTCTGCAGTCACACACTCTCAGCATATTCTCATTAATAAACTAGTTGGTGTTTTCCCTTGTGATGCTGTCAGGGCTGTGTCTATCCCTGTTGTTTGCAAGGAAGCTACTCACATAGATTTATAATAACACTTTCCAGTCCAACTGAAATAAAAATGCATATATTTTGCTACATTGATATAGATCTGCTCTAAAGGATATATCTTGTTTTCTTTTTGGTGGAATGTAATAAAAACCAAAAGGGAGACAATTACATTTAATAATTCTCATCTTACTAAGTTCCCCCTGTCTGTGCATCTAGTATCTCTGTATCATTGGGATTCAGCTCTGTAGATAAAGACCTTATTTGCATATAGCCAGTGAAAATGTTGTTGTTTTTTTAAATAAATTTGTTAAATCATGCATACATCTTTCTTTGCATTACTTAGCACTGTCACTGTCCTTTCATCACCATGGCTGTGACATTGACTGATAGCCAAGCTCACAACCAAGAACAAGTCTGTTAACAGTGCATCTCATTATCCCATCCTATTCAGGATAAACTACCTGTGGAATAAATGTGCTAAAAAATCACAAAAATCACTCAGTCAAATTAGCTGGCTTATTCTGACAGAAATATCAGCAATTAATTTGGACTACCAGCTCATATAAGTTCAGCCCAAACAGTCAGGTATGAAATACAGATCAAAATGGACAAACAGACCAAGACCTAGAGGACCCACACAGGTGTTTTCACTTATTTTTGCCTTATTAGAAGTCTTATTAAGCGACACTCACTCATGCTCACAAAATAGGTGGGAAAGCATGGTGACGTGGTGACTACGGCTAGTGGTGGAAGTAAAATAACCTTTAACTTACTAGCCGACCCAGCAGGTGCTGACTGCGAAAGTGCTCATAATGACTTTTGTGTTGGATGTAATCGCTATGATGTCCTATAAAGTTACTGACATTTCTGAGGTCGGGTGAAGAGACAACAAGACTGTTGATGTTAAATTACAAGCTTGTTTACATCCACTGAGTTAAATTCCAGGCTGAAATACATGTGTGTTGATATTTCAGAATTAATTTACTTCTATTAGCCTTTCCTATTGTATCATGTAACACTATCAAACAGCAATATAATGTTAGTTAATAAGTAGGTATATGCTAACGCTGTTGTTTAACGGTAGCTAATTATCAAATATGTGGCTTTACCTTGAAATATGGCCTGATATCCATTTGCACTATCCATTGTCTTTTCAGTTGCTGATCAACTTGTAATCTGTAAAATGATATTGATTTGTCAGATTCCCAACATTTATATGACTTGCAACCTGGAACACAATAGCACAACATTTGAGCTTCCCACCCTGACCGTGACGTGACCTTGTGAGAATATGGTGAATTTTGGGCTCTCTTCCCTCTTAAAGGTCAACATTGCCAAGATGGCTTGCTTTTGGTCAGCTATCTTTTTGCATAAATTCACAAAAAAGCAAGACAAGCGGTGGAAATTAATTACATTAATGGTGGCCCAGTTTTTTATTTAGTCTCCCAGTAAGTGTAAGTGTCCCTGTGCTTTACCTGCTATGGCATGTCAAAATATCTGCTGTGAAAAAGCTCTATTAAAGTAGGTCTTTTTTTGTTGTGACCTACCTTATTTTTTAAAGTTGTCTGTTTTGATAGATATTCCCATCTGACAGAATGGGACACATCAATTTAAAGCCCATTTATTTCACTGGTATCTCATCCTGAGGGAGCAGCTTACAATATCAGACCACCAGCTCAACTGTCAGTCAAACACACCTAACAGCTCGCCCCTTTAGATGCTTCTGGGCTACAGGAGCATTTCAGGACATTAGCAAAGAAACATTTTTTCATTCCTTCAAAAATGAGAAACATGTGAAACATAGGTAAAGCTAAACATTTATCACATTGACATGACTTTTGAGTAGAAAAAGATTTTACTTGTCATTTTGTCCGTTGACTTTAATAGTAATTACCATTTAATATGTACATACTATACAAGCTTAATAAAGAGATGCAGATGAGATATGAAATAACTGTAAAAGGCGTTTGCAATCCTGTATATTGTTTAGGAATTGGTTGAGTCATTGGCCTATTGTTTGTGCTCCTGTTGTGTCTGGTTTGGTCAGTTAGGTTACAGACGGACAGACCTGCACAGCTTGGCCTCATCACTTCCATAACCCTTCACCTCTCACAGCAGCAGTGCAGGCAGGAATGAGGTGGCAGATATACTGCCCACTCCTTAGGATATACCTCTCTAGAGCACATTCACATACTTTACTGCACTGACACAGACACAAGGGTGTTTTCCCCTTGAAATACAATGGACCCAGGATAACCAAAAACCCCTTGGGACTGGGAGGCCATTTAAATCAGTGAAAAGTTCAGATGACTGAAGTGTGTTGAATTACCAAGGTGAAGCGTGTTCATTATATGAAGCACACACACAGTAAGGGCACACACATTCAAATACATCATTCTTTTAAGAGCGATTACATTTTTAAGTAATGGCTCCCTGTTTAAGGCCGTAAAGTTTTGCATTGACATCTTTATTTTTAAGTGTACATAGCGCAGACGTCTTCAACTAAGTGCTGGAATAGATTGTCTGTGAATTTGTCCCACTGCCAGCGGCCTCATCCTCTCTATCTCTCTCACTCTCTCTCTCTCTCTCTCCAATTATTGTTGGTGCTAAGTAAAGCAGCCTTAGAGCAGCTCTGCATGAGACTGCCCGCTGTCCAATCTCCATATTAAAGACTGATGAAAAGGTCAGCTTAACAGCACCTAAACAGTTATCGACAGGTCGGAAGGACGGAGGAGGGGAGAAGGGTGGGGAGGCTCAGTGATCTAGATAAATACCATACAGTCATGAAATTGAAACTGTCATAATATGCAGATTAGGAGGCAAGCTGAGATCATTGTTGAGGAAGAGTGGTTGTGCAGATGGTACCGCTCAGAAGGCACCTGAGGGTAGATGCCAACTGGTGTACTCACGGACAAGGTTCATGGTTAAAGTAGAAATTATGTTTGCTTTAAATACTGCATTTGTACGTTTGAGGTGCTGTCACGCCTTTATCTGGCATGAAATCCAACATTTATAGCCTCAGAGGGATGTATAATATCAGTAGAGTACTTTCAGTTTGAAGATTTCAGATCAATAGTGGGATCTGAAGCCCTCTTCAAGAGGAAATCATTTCTGTTGTAATTCTGTGCTGCCCTACAAAAACACTTTTTGGTATAGAGGATATTGCTGCCTCCAATTAGGGATGTAACGATTACCGG
>NW_023339740.1:17247179-17249711 GCF_004916995.1 Morone saxatilis | reverse complement strand
AAAATACCGCGATAATACCGAAAACCGTGATAATTTTGGTCACTATAACCGTGAGGTTAAATTTTCATACTGTTACATCCCTACCTCCAATAATTAGAAAAGGGTGGAGGAGAAGCAGTGGACAGAGGCGACTGGATCATTTCATAAAAAGATATATGCTCCCCCATTCCTTTTTCTTCTTGAACTCCGCAAAGAAAATTACAAAGTGAGAGGAGAAAAATGTTGAGTAGATGAGCTGCAGTCACTGGAGCTCACAGAAGTCCCTGATCAGAGTCATTAGCTAAATGTACAGAGCACAAAAATGGGTCAATGGAGTATAATAGTATCACATAAAGGGGTGGATTTTATTTGAGGACAGAAGGAATGAAAATGTGTGAAAAATGAAAAAAACAACTGATCTAAAATAAGGCTGAAAGGAGTGAAAAGTTAGCCAAGTGTGCATCATCATTAATACAGTGTGTGTGCTTTGAAATGCCCATGACAGCTGCAGTGATTTGGAGAAGGAGATCCGTGTTTGCAAGATGCCTTAAAGCTGTGTGTGCCGATTTGACATCGTGTCAGAATGAATCACCTGATTTAACTGGCCTGCTACAGCTACCCGACTTTACAAACCCAGTTTTATTACAGCCCAGCATAGCGCAACCTGTCTGTTTGAAAATTAATGACTTAATGAATGAATGTTTTGTTGAAAGAATAAACATTTATCTGATTAAAAATTATTGTTAATTTCTTTCTCCCCCCTGCAGATCCATCAGTGCATCACAGACAGAAGACAGTGGTAACAGACATGTGCTACCCGACAGAGATATCCAGCCTGATGGACTTTGGCACACCAGACTGCTCACTAGGCAAAGGTACGGTGTTGCTTGAAAAAAAAAAAAATACAAGGTGTTGCCTTGGTGACAGCAGGAAGTGTGCACAGTGATTTATCCTGGCAGTTAAAAGACAGAACTGTCAGCTTGACTGGGAGGTTAACACTGGAGCAAAGGCCTGCGCAGGCTAAGAGTGTGAGAACAATCAGATAACAGCTCTTGGTACCTGGCCACGAGGGCCTTACACTTGCAGGGTTTGATTCATCACAGCTAAATAACATGTTTTGTCACACAATACTTGGTGTAAGACTGCAAGACTTGATTGACTTCTCACCATAGAAAAGCATTTTACTTTGCAAATTGCTTTAATCTGAATGGAGCTTTATTGAAGTTTATTACACTAGGGTTGTATTGTAATGTGCAATTATTGCATCGCAGCCAGGCCACTTATTTCCTCCAATCACTGTCATCAGTTTGAGAAATAAAATGCTTTATAGAGAGGCCTTAGTAGTTCTGGATAATAGTCTCTCTCAGTCTCTCGTTTGTGGTAATCAAACTGACCAGCCTGTAATATTATGCACCACAAAAGATATTGATCATAGTCTATTGATCGCATGTGTATTGTTGCTTAATCTGTAAGCCGTGTGTCCATTTCTTTTTCTCAGCGTAATGGCTGCTATTATTTTCTACTGTTCTCACACTGACCAAACTGCAGACCCTGTGCCGTAATTGCCTAGTCCAGCCCCTTGAAGCTGGCAGAGCAAGCTCAGTGGCTATTAGACAAGCCTCGTGTCATTTCCATCAACAATGGGTAGCGACAGTGGTGACCTCAGTCACTCATTCTCCTTCTTCTCTGCCCATCACTGCTTTCCCTCTCCCTCCTCCTCCTTTTTTTTTCACCTCCTCTTCTCTCTCAAGGCTAGCTAATATTTTAATGCCGCTCCATCCTGGCTCTCTATCAACACTCCCCAGCACTGATAATGCAGATTGACAGGTCAACTGAGAGAAGGGAGAGCGATACAGTGGAGGAGAACAGGCTAGAAAAAGAAGGGTTTTAGGATTTCTTCTGGCTTTAATGTGAGCAAAGCAAATGAATGACATAGTGATACAGGGAGTTTAAGCCGAAGAATAAGGACACTGAGGAGTGGAAAATTTCAGACTGAGTAACTGTGAGGCTAAAAGCAATACTGTGAATAAGATTCGGTGTAGCTGGGAGGCAGGCTACAGGATGACCTTGGAATTATCAAGTGCTTCATTTGGTCAAAATTTTCTTGTTCAAATAAAAAGCTGATAGATTCAGGCAGGTTATAATTTAAATCTAGTATATGGTCAAAATTTTAATTATTTGGCTGAATGATGTGATATTATAACTGTAATAATACAGCGAAGGCTGGTTTAGAAAAACATGCTCGACATTCTAATGAGGTGTTAATTGCATCCACCATAGAGAGTTATAATTTAAATCTTTTGTCTCAGCTCTCATCAGTCCGAGAGGAGCGAGCCTGGCAGTAATCCTTGAGGTGTCAGGGAGTGATTGACAGATCCATTGCCTCATGTGACAAGTATCTGGTTAGAGCACATCTGATCTTTAGACGGAGCTAAAGCACTGAGCGTCAGCCTCTGACAGGCAGGACAAATGGTATGCTTGCCCTGAACTGCCTGTCACGTCTTAAAATGCAGTTTTAACTCGTCTTTCTCTTGCACACATACACACACACAC
>NW_023339740.1:17243885-17247149 GCF_004916995.1 Morone saxatilis | reverse complement strand
ACACACACACACACACAATTATGCTTACACTTACGCTTTAGTATGCTAGTTATGTTACTCAAATGCACATAAACCAAAATTTCCCTTATAAGTTTATATCCAGTTTGGCTCTGCAGGCTGAATTAATACAGTTGCATGCTGTCCTATCTTTTTCCCCTCGTAACACCTGCACCTGCCTTAGGGTTTCAGGCCTAAAGAGCGCTGCCAGGCAAAGTGGACCAGTCTTAACCTTATTTACTCTCTAACTCTGTCCGCGCACATCCGAGTTCCCATCTTAACATGACACAGACTGTCCTTACTCAGCACCAGGCAGAAGAGAAGTCAATGCAAAAATCCCTGCAGGGTCAAAGATAACATGGGAGAACTCTTATTAATAAGCCGGTCTCAGTGTGTGGAGCTAAGGCAGTTTGGCTACAAGCATGAACTTCGTTTCACTTCACCGCTGTCGTGATCCATTTTTAGAGACGTTTATATTGAAGTTTACACTAGCAGCATTTTTATTCAGAGTTTACATTCCTGCCTCCTCTGGCCAAAACACACATTTACATTCAGGAAGTGAGTAATGTAAACTCATGTAGGCTACAAAGGCATTGTGGGCTCAGGGAGTGCATAGCTTTTATACAAAGGGGTGTATTGTTCTCTGTTCAGTTGGTGTGCATAATTGCACACGCTGTCCTCTGCTATAGCCGTCGGCCATCAGGTGGAGTGAGAGCTCCACTGACTCACCTGCTTCATTACCTGAGGCCTGAGGTGCAGTTTGTGTTCCCCTCCCCTCCCCCTCCTACGCTGTACACTAGGGGAAAAGATGAAAAGCAGGAGTGGGCGTGGGGTGAAAGTTGTCCTAGCTGCCTCAGGGTGTGTCACTAAACAGGTACACAGAAAGTGGGATAGAAAGAGAGGCACATAACAGAAGAAAGAGAGAAACCAAGAAAGAAAAGGAGCAGGAAATGTAGCTGAGTGGCTCTCAGGGGACGACTTCCTAGTAACCTGTCTGGGTGGAGCCTCAGTGAGCAGGACTGGGAGCGGCAGGCTGTAGTGGTGCATTGTGTGCGTTGGTTTGAATGGTGTGTGCACTGGTCTGTATGTATACGTGTGTGTGTGTGTGTGTTTTCTTTTTTTTTTCACCTGCTATGAGAGCTCACATCACAGCTGACAGTGGAGCCGAGTGGAGCCTGTGCCGAGGAGGACATGAGGTCCGAGAAGGAGGAGGGGAAGGCCGGTGAGTGACAGATACAGAAGGAGATTGAAGTGGAGGAAAGACGTTGCTTGTGTGTGTTGGAGGAATAGTGTAGGCCGTGAAAGTGTCCTGAGTCAGAGGTGTGTGAGTGGGTTTAAGCTCACGTGTGTGTATGTGTTTGATTGTATGAGAGAAATTTGAGTGTCACAACCAAAATGCTTCATTACTGAAACTCCTCATATTTGTTTATGGAAATATCTGTGGATAATATATCCAGTGGATAGAAATACATCTATTCAATAACTGTTCCCTTGAGGTACAATTTTAATGAATTACATAGTAACTTACAGGTAAAGAATACTCACAGGTAAAATTCTGCTATCTACTACAAAGAAATAGGAATTTGTTTATAAAAATTCATAAAAATATGGTACTTTCTAGTATCAAAATAGTTGCCACTTTCTAACTGAACTAATGGATTATTGTCAATTTAGCTCTAATGTTAAGTAGTCAAAATTAGCCCAATCACAACAACAACAACATTAAATATTAACATTAACATTAAAGTGCTGCTTACATACATGTTAATACATCAGTAATAATAATAATAATATTAATATCACAGTAATATATTATGATATATACAGCATATAATATGATTACACTCAACACAATAAGTATTTTTGATGCTTTGAAGGTTTATGTTGCTGAAAATACTACTCCTGTACTTTTGTCAAGACTTTTAATGTAGTATTTGTACATGGTTTCATCATAATATATATTGTATATTATTATATGACATATATTTAAACAGAAATATACTTTGATCTGCTCTGATTTGATTTGAGGGTTGTTTTATTTTTGTACATCAGCTCTTTGGCACAGCCCATCATTGAAAGTGCTGATTTATTTAAATCTATTCTATATCCCAGTTTTATTTATTGTTTTATTAAGATAAGAAGTATAGGATGACCTAGATATGACATGTTCATATGGATAACGTGGTAATCTGTTAATCTTCTATAAGCATTGTAAATGAACAGTGTGGTATTTCATCAGATACTGTGCAGCATTACAGACTTTAGTAGCTCAGTAGACATACTAAAGCTTGCATAATCTGAGAGCAGCTAGCACTGGGACAATAATATCCATGTTGGCTCTTGTGTTTGGATTAATGTGGGAACCAGACATATTATCCAGTATGTAAGGATGCATTATGGTTGGTTGAAGATGTTAAGAGAAGCTATTTGAAGTCTATTGAATCCTGTGGGAACGATAACTGCCTTTGAGAAGTTGCCTTTATTTTTTTGCTTTGCTGTCACAAATACGTTTTTAGTGTGTACGCATTCACATGCACTCCTGTGTGTTGTGGTGGTTTATGAATGAATAGAGATGACTTTGATCCCACTGTGTTTTGCGTGACTCCTACTGAGGCTGATGCACCCTCAGGTCACCACTCAAAATTGCAGAAGATAATAAGTTTGACAGATTGCACAGCAACAGACAGATGGTATCACTATAAACTTCACACTCACAGTTTAGTTGTAGAGTCCTTCAACAACACCATAAGAGCCAACATGTGGCACATCTCCATAATTTTTGTTTGTTTGCTTTGTTTTTTAGTATCATTTCTCTTCAGTCTCTGTCTTAGCTGCAGTTACTCTAAGCTTATCAAAGACCATAACACTTCCACACTCATCTCCACAAGAGTAAGACTAAGAATATTAATGAGCTCCGAACAGGTATTTATTGCCACATTTCACATGATTTAAACTCCTCAGTAAGGCTTTTAAACTTTCCTACACAAGCTTCAGTAGCAGCTCCTGCTGCGGAACAGTTGCCTCATGCAGCTTGTGGGATTATTTTTGCCACGCCCTGGGACATGAGGGAGGTCGGGTATCAAATCATGTAGATTTCCAGTTCTCCATAGACCAGATCCTGCTGTTTCTGACAGATGTTTAGTCCCCACTACAGATTCATAACAGGGACAATAGGCCCTGTGGCATTTTGTTCCTCAGTGGCTTATACAAGTTGGTGGACCTCATGGACCACGCCCCCTTTTGCTGATTACTCTGGTGAGCCATTGT
>NW_023339740.1:17239382-17243785 GCF_004916995.1 Morone saxatilis | reverse complement strand
CAGTATGTGACTTATTTTTTTAAAGGAAATCGATAAAATCATCAATATGTATATATTAGTCTGCATGTATGTCTGCAGACCACAATGAATTACCATTAAGTGATGAATACTCTGGTCAGGTAGGTTTGAGAGCCAGCAACATGCATTATTTATGCCTGTATGTATTACAGAGTAGGAAATGGACCTGACCCTTACATGCAGGGCCTTTTCAGGATGCAGAAAATATAGTGCTTGCAGTCTCAGCGTGTCGAGGCATCAGGAATTAAAGTGTTTGCTCTGTGTTCTTTCAGTCTCATGGTGTATGAGATTTTACTGCTATTTGTAGCTTAAGCATGTTAAATCAAAAACTATACAACCCACATATCTATTCAACCTCTGTTCCCCCTGCGACTATAGTACAAATTAACAATAAAGGTGCTAAATATAGTCCTGCTGATGATTTAAAAAGCCCCTTATTGCTGCAGCCTACCTCTGCCACCCACCCACCCAACCTCCCTGTGATTTGAGACTCAGTAGGGAGCCGCTGACAGAATAAATGTGTTTATTTGTGAGGCTTCTCAGACTCAGTTTTCTTTTTTTCTCTCTTTCGTTCCCTCCTTTCTGTCAGATTTTGCTTTGGTGCTGATTTGATGCCATTCTTTCATAAATCCTTAAAGAATTTTGGGGCAGTGATTTTGTCTTTTGTTGTGTAACAGAGAGCTCCAAGATCACAAGATGTTTTTTTCAGGGGCAACCCCAAACAGGCATTGTTCCAATATGAGGTCTTGTAGCAAGTTTCACAAAATTTGGACTAGTTGCACAAGTTGTGTCTGTTGTTGTTTTTTTTCTTTTGTTAGCTTGGAAACCAGATTTTGTAACAATCAGTCTGCAGCCATGTTAGCAGCTCTGTGAGACTGTATTTCGCACTGCTTTGAGATAATAAATGCTAATGCTAGTAAATGCTGACAATGACGTTGCTAACATGCTGATCTTTAGCGGGTGTAAAGTTCAATATCTAAGTTAGCTTGCCTAAAATTTCCTTATTAGCATTAAACACAAAGTAAAGTGAAGGAGTCTTTGCAGGTACTTGATCATAAACTAAAGTACAAGACAGACTGAAATTTTTAATGTCTGTTCATGGCAATCCATCCAACATGGACGAGACATTTCATCTAAAACCAGAAATGTAAACATAGTGGCACTTTCTCTGGGTACAAACTGTATGCCAGTGTTTCAATGTTGAGATATTTCAGTGTGGATCAAAGTGGTGGACCCACTGATCAACATTGCAATCATAGAACCACTTCGCTAGCGTGGCTAAAAACAAAAGATAAGATGTGAGACAAGAGCATATCTTGAAATAGATGGTTCATGTTGATAAGTGCTATCCATACTGTATCAAACATATTCTCTCCTGTGCAGAATAATTCTCTTGAGACAGATATGAGGAAGCACTCGTCAAAGACTCATTGTCTATCCATAACTTATAGGATTTACTTCAGTCTATCCACGCTCTATTTTTCTTGCCTGTCAAGGCTACAGTGTTACCTGCATGATGAGTTTAATCAAGAGCTGAAGCAGACTGCTGTCTTCTCCCAGAGCAATCTCAACTGATCTTTATACTGTAATTAGTGGAGGCCAGAGCTCAGCAGACATATGCCCCTCTCATAATACAGTGCAGAAATAGCCAGATGTGAGCAGATGTGCACATACACATGCACGCCCACACAAACACAAATCAAGTAATCCAGCAGCAACGGGGGAGATACTTCACTGCACGGACTAATATAATGATGAGTATATGCTCATAACGGATTAGATAATATTACATGATGCTATGAAGCTGCTGTTTACCTTCTGGTGTTCATTTTCCCAAACTGCAAAGTACAGCAGTGTAGTGGCTTTTCATCTCTGCATCATCGTCTCAATTTCATAAAGACTTGTCTGTACTTGATGAATTAGAAAATGTTGAACCTTTATTGCTTAATTAATTGATAGACAGTTAACCCATCAGGTAAAAGTGTGATGGACCCGCATATGTAATTGCAGAGCAAAATAACATGCAACATACAACATAGGTTGTACATAAGATGCCGTTTAATTAAGTGAATTTTATTTGTAAAGTATATAAAGGAATTGAGAGACTAACCTTTAGCATGCTTTTATTGCAGTTGTTGGTATATTTTTGGTGTTATTTTGCCCAGCAGGCATCTTTAAGTGCATTTCAGTGTGTAGTTAACAGAACAAACAAAAGCGTACATTAATGTAATATCCCAGGACTGATAAAAATACACAACTTAATAATTCATGTTATTGTAAAGCAGGAATTTCATGAACAACCGTGTTCATGTATAAATAAGTCACTTAGGTACAAAAGGAAGATGTGACTTAATGTGTCACTGAGGTAAACATAAGCAGGAGCTAATTTGGTCCAGTGGTCATCATATCATTCAGCTCACATGTGGTTACAGAGACGTGTTGCTGGCTCGCTTCCCCTCAGGGAGTCTGTCAGTTTGAGTCAACACAATCAACTGCATTGCAGGTACAAACTTATGTAACGTTTCCCATTTCACAGGAAGCCTCTAACTAATGTTTTTTATTAGTTTATTCTCTGTAAAGTTTATCAATAAGAAGAGCTTATGAAAAATTAGGAGGCTTTGATGAAGCATTTGGAAGACTTTCCTTGTTGTTTTCAAATAGCTCTGCTCATATCAGTGAGTTACAGAAAGGCTTTTGTTGTATTGCCGGTTGTTCCCCAGTGAACGTTTGTCATATTGCTTGTAATTTTGTTGAAAGAAAACTTTGATATAGGTGTCCTTATGATTTAATTATTTTCTGCATAGTAATTTGTGTGAGAAATGCACCTTTA
The DNA here is from genome assembly GCF_004916995.1 of Morone saxatilis. Lineage (NCBI taxonomy): Eukaryota > Metazoa > Chordata > Actinopteri > Moronidae > Morone > Morone saxatilis. The sequence goes on along the minus strand of NW_023339740.1, from coordinate 17,240,937 downwards.
AATGACGTTGCTTTTATGTCCTGCAGTATTAGCTGCACCCACTGCAATGCTACAGCAGAAAATCTCTCAGCACTTTCTGTATAAAGCCATTACTGTTTTCATCCTTTAGCTCCAAGTCTCCTGAACACACACACACACACACGCAACGCCTCTCCACCTTATAGATAGCATATTATAGCTGTGCACCAATGCCACAGGAGCCAACAGGGACGAAGAAAACTGAGTCTGCAGCAAAACTCCTTCAGGCTTTATTTTCAAATACTCTTTTATATACTATTTAAACACATTTACTGATTATGATAACATTAATTTCCAAACCTCTGGAACAGTGTTTCTCAAACTTTTTACACCACGTCTCACCTTTAAAATACTGCAGCATAGGCCGACCGTATTCAGCTGTTGAAAGTTCCCACTGGAGGCTGGTTTATTCCTAATAAGATTATTTATTGTTGACTGTTGTTAAATCCTGAACAGAACTAGTTTAAGAACGAGAGCTAATTTGATGGAAAAAGGGTACTCCTGAGCTGCGATTTTTTTCCTAATAGTTCCCATTTGGGGCCATGATTACAGTGTTTTTGAACCATTAATTTTACCTCTGCTTACTATGTTGTCATCATATTTTAACTTGAAAACTAACTATGGATGGCACGCGCTACATGCATGAACAATATTAGAACAAAACTATTACAAAATTACATTTTAGTACTTTCATTCAAAGTTTGGTTGTATTTTGATATAATCATATGTTTTCAAATAATACGAAATAATAAGAAGAAAATCTTTAACACGATGGAGCTTTTACTATGTTGTCTTCTGCACAAAGAAGCAGATTGATAGCAGATTTTATTGTCATATCTTAAACAGCAGCTTGCTAACATGTTTGTTCCTTGAAAGCTGAAGCTGTTAAACCAGCCCGAGCAGCACTCCTGTCCCACCTTGACCTATCTGTCACACAGCTGCAGTGTATGGTTACGTTACCGTATATTGTTATTTACAAGGTCAGTACTGCTGCAAGAAAAACAAGGCCTGTTAGGAAAACCACAATGAAAGGAAAGAGTTAAAAACATGGTTTTAACTTTTGTTAAAGCCTTATGAAGGTTCAGCAGGTATTTTAAAAATATAGCTTTAAGAGGACAGTTATGACCGCACTGGAGGTCTACATGCAGTAGTGAAGATGTAAAATAGTGTGTGACCTTGTTATCCAACTATCAGTTACTGTACCTGAGAGATTATGAGGTAAAGGAAGCATCATTGCCTCTGGCTTTGTCTTGGACAGACATAGCTGAGTGGAATCACTGTATTAACTAAAATTACACAGATTTGAATTGTCAGGGAGATTGAGGTGGAAAAGTGACAGCCATGCACATCGTAACTCCTCAGGGCAGAAAAGTTGGCTGCTGTCACTGCAGAGATTTTTGACACTCTTCTCAATCGTCCCATATTATTTTCACGGTTTTTGCTTTCGAATAAACTATGGTCCATTGACCCAGTGTTCTTTATTGTGTTTTATAGGAAATTGTAGTGAAGTTAAACAGGCAGTTAACCCAAATTAGAA
>NW_023339740.1:17238912-17239345 GCF_004916995.1 Morone saxatilis | reverse complement strand
ACTTACTCTTTAGAGGTATCCAGCCATTCGGATAGTATTAGTTTTGTTCTGGTCCAGGTTTCCAAGATCTGATTTCTACTGTTTGTGGAACTGACATCAATCATAAATATTTAAATAATTCAACAGATTTTCACTGGAACTACTCACTATAAAAATGGTCACAGTGATGTCCGTGGACTATCCAGAGTAACAGGGACGTTGTATATGGACAGAGAAGTTGCCCTTTAAGTTTTTTAATGAAACTATTCAGAACTTAAACAGTCAAATAATCAATTGAGTCGTTTTAATTCAAATATTCCAAAATATTGCTAGTTGTAGCTTCTCAATTTTAAATATTTTACTTCTTTTTTTAAAATTTATGTCATTGTAAATGGAATATCTTTGGGTTTTGGACTTTGGGTAGTACAAAACAAGACATTTGAAGATGTTACTT
>NW_023339740.1:17238714-17238856 GCF_004916995.1 Morone saxatilis | reverse complement strand
AATATAAAACCAAAACTATTTGCACTGATAGTAAGACAATGTATTGTACAGATTTTTGTTATTTGGTTGAGCTGATCCTTTAAGCCTTTAAATGCTGAATTAATATAACAACTGAAGGCATTTTAGTAAAAAAAAAAAAAAA
>NW_023339740.1:17238338-17238614 GCF_004916995.1 Morone saxatilis | reverse complement strand
AGCAATAACTTTAAATTTAACTTCCCATCCAAACTCAATATTTCCAACACAGCTCACTTTAAGCATCTTTGATCATTCATGTATATAAATTGGTCCACTTTAATCCTGCATACGGTTCATAGGAGACTAGTTCAGGTCTTTGATCACCAATCCACACATTTCCAGGCCCCACTTCACCTTTGCAAGCAGAGAACGTTGCCTCTGCTTTCTCTCTCAAGCTTAATCCTGAACCAACGAGCCAATGTGCACACATCTCTCACTGTGTGTGTGTGTGTG
>NW_023339740.1:17218765-17238289 GCF_004916995.1 Morone saxatilis | reverse complement strand
TGTGTGTGTGTGTGTGCTGACTTGTGACAGCTCTGCTATGTGAGGTAAAGGGACAGGGAGTGATGGCCTGGTCCTGGCTGGCTTTGATGGACACTCTAATGGGAGGCTTGGATGAGAAGTTAATTGAATGGGCCACTGCTGAATACGAAGAAGAAGAGTGGGCTCCTCTTCTTCAGTGGGAGGACTCTAATAGCTTGGCCAAGCTCACTGCACAACCACTCAAAGGTCAGAGAGCTGAGAGTGTCCAGATCATCACATAGCACATAGACTGCAGTGTATGGTTTATATGACCCTGTCAAGTTAAATTGCTTTTTAGATCGCACGGAAAAAAAAGTGCATGTGGATGTAAATCATCAGTTTGTGTTTATGAGTGCAGTGGATGCAGCTTTTACTCTGGTCAGTGTGCAGTGAAGTAGCTTTTGTGCCCCTTCACACATTTCTTAGACATATTCAGGGAAGATCTCGGGAAGTTTTCTTAGCCTTGATTTGACCCCAGTTTGAGGCGAGCAAACCTGAAAGTGGAAAAAGTCTTTGAGTGTGTTTCTGTATACTTTAGCTTGTGTGTGTATGTTTGTGCATCCGTGTGTGACAGAATGATGCTGGGAATTAATGCAATATTGGATTTTTTCCGTGAATTATACACGTCTCACTAATCCCGCTGTAAATACTCCTCAAGACACAATTGTAACACAGTTTTTGACCTAGTGTTTTACTAATGTTGCTTGGACGATGCTATGTCATACTAAGCTATTAAAATATTTATAGATTCACCTTCTTTATAAAGGGAAAAAGTTTTAAATTGGCTAATTTGAGAACAAATTATCTGCTCAACACAACTGCTGTGACTGCTAAGTTGACAGCCAACTACAAGAGCGGATCAACCTTCACATCACAGCAAGAACAGCTGATCATTTAAACAGCCTGTTTAGAGTTGAAGATTAAGCTGAACACAGCAGGGCACCTCGAAAATGCTTCACTTCTGCAACACTTCTGTCCGCTGGCATCAAGTGCAGCAGCTGGGCTCCCCACGACTAATATAGGAGAGCCTGTAGGTAAACAGATGAATAAGCGGATTTAGGCTGCAAGAAGGCCGGGAAAGATTGCTCTCTTAGGGAAACAAACTCTTTTTGTCACATGCAGCACAGAGCTGCCTGGTCTGTTTCCATAGTCCTGAGTCGACAGAGACCGATGGACTGTCCCTTCCTCTCTTATCGGAGCTGCTGCAGCCCCACAACGTCGGGCTGCAGGCCTGCAGAGACCTTCTCTCTTTTTCTACCAAAGTCACACACATGCACACTAACACACACATACATACTTCGTTGCATGCACACTTGCTCTTGAATTTTACATAGTTTTACATGGAGTCTTATATGGATCTGCATAACATTAAGGGCACACACTACTTTATTTGTTATATTTTTGCTAGCAGCATTGTGGGTCGGTCGGTCAGTCCAACACTTTGGTCCAAACAGAAATATCTCAATAACTATTTGATGTATTGCCATGAAATATTGTGCAGACATTCATGGTGCACAAATAATGAAGCCTACTGATTTTAGTGATCCATTGACTTTCAGTCAGTGAAACATGAAGCGTCTCAACAGCTGTTGGATGGATGGGATGATGAATGCAAATTGATGCAAACATCATCAGGTTCAATTTTAATAAGTTTGGTTTATGACCAATTACCTGCTAAACAAAAGACATTACCATCAACTTCAACTAATCTGCTGATTATTTATATTACTTAAAACAATTCCCCCACCCCCCTTACTATTATGTCTATGTTATTATACTATGCCTTGCTGAAAAGCCAAATGCCTTCCAGTGACAAAATAAAGTTAAAAGTTGATGTTTTACCCTTATGTGTGCAATATAAATCATTATGACATATTGTTCCTCTGTTGCTGGTATGGATTCCCCTCACTGGACTAAAATTCAACCCCTGAAAGACCTCTTCTAATCTATTTCCTCTATTCTGTCCTCATCCTGTCTATTAGTTCACTCCTCAGTTCACTGTGTCCTCTTCTTTTCCTGCTCCTGTTTGCTTGCCTGTTGTCCCCGAGGGTTGGGAGTCGTTTCACAGCGGATAGAAAATACAGCACTGAGGAACACGGCTCAAGCGTGTGTCACTGATATTTTATTAAGTCTTATCAGACTGCTGTCTCTCACTTGCCCACTAACCTCTCTGGAGTCTGTCATTCAGCATTTATCTGAATTTCTTAAACACCTGTGGCCACAACTGAGGCGGAGCTGTGAGTCTTAAGGGGGTTTGATGTGTTGACTTGATCCTGTATTTCATCACGTGCTGCATAATCACATCCTCCTTTAATTCCAGATATACTTCCTGCTTTATTTTTATTTTTTTACCTCCTTTTGGTCCTTCTTGTGTCTTTTTCTTGAGTTTACTCTCCTTCAGTCTTCCTTCTGCTCCTTCTTATTTATCTATCTCTCATCTGTTTTCATGTTCTCCCTCAGTGCTGCACTGTCAGGTTCCTCATTCCTCTTCTGCATACTCTAAATTCCCCCAAACTCTCTCTCTATCTTTCTCCCTCAGTGTTGTTGCGTGAGGAGGTGGCCCAGCTTCAAGAGGAGGTCCACCTGCTCAGGCAAATGAAGGACATGTTAAGTAAGGACCTGGAAGAGACCCAAGGAGGCTGCTCTGCCAATCTGCTCTCAGCCACCGAGCTCCGTGTGCAGCTGGGTGACAAGGAGCAGGAGTTGGACCGTGCCAAGGAGGCCTTACAAGGTCAGGAACCCAGACTGGGCGTCTTGTTGTCGCACCTAATCCACCAGAGTCGCTTCTTTCAAACAGCTAGTTCGAATATATACAGCAAATACAGCTGTCAGAGATTTTAGTTTCTCCCTTTTTATAGTTCAAGCAAGAATGTGTTGTAACTAAATTAAATCTCACCCGTAAACAATTATTATAGTAGTAGTATAGTAGGTGTTATTTATGCGTCATGAGAAACATTTCCCAATGGAATTACAGGACAGCATTATATCAAACATCAAAACAAGACCTCTTATGGTAACACATACACAGTAAAACCAGAGGAAAAACGTCAGTTATACATTATTATATGTACTTCTATGAGGAAAAGTAAAAGAAAAAAAAGAAATGCTACAGGCTACAGGATAAAATATATTTTTCCTCGTCTCCCAGGTTTTCTCTAAGAAACTGGTTAGAGTTAACAAGTTAAATGTTGTACATTGAATTATACATTCTCACAGTTATACATTCATTACTTACCCTTGATATCAAGGATGCCAAACAATTGATGAAAATATGTCCATCAAGCCTGCTTCCACTTCTACATTCAGTGAGCGTTAAGATATCAGACTCATTGTTGTGAAATATCCTGTTCTAATTGGACTGACATATGTTGTTTAGTTCTGAATGTTCTTTGACTTATGTTCAGCAAACAAGAGTGAATCATTTAAACACAACATATTCTAACTAATTTAATGCTAATGTATTTCTAATGTCACAAATCAAACACATTCCCCTGTTGATTTTATGAGCCGACTCTGTCTTTGTGAATTGTTTAAAAAAATCTATTATAGTTTTTATCTGACTCAAGACAGTATTGTGTGGTTCCCAGTAAAAAAGCACAATAGAAAACAAAATGACATTTTCAAATCTGTTACAAACACTATTACAAATCCACTTTTATTTCTCCAGAGTACAGTTTCAGCACTGAGTCGTAAAATATCTGTGGCTTTTGTGAGCACTTGCTTCTAAGATAAATTAAATGAGACACAATTCTCTGTACCATATTTCATCATCATAAAATATACGCAGTTGTGATTCAGTCCACTGACACTGACATTAGCCCATTGTCCATTACTCTCAGCAAACAATAAGAAAAGTTGTGCCAATAAAAAGATGATTTTCTTTTCTTTTTCTCTTTATAATAAGTGAAGTAATTCAACAGTTCCCATCTTTGGGAGAGGAGTAGAAAAGGATTATTGCAACAAAAATAAAAGAGGGGAATCCAAAAAGGCACTTGCTGCATGCTTTGCATGGTTCTCTGCTCTGCTCCGAGAGACGCAGGTGGTAAACTGCTAGCTCGTGTGTGTGTTGTGTAACTGCTGCAAAACAGGTTTGAATGTTGAGTTTAAGGCTGAACGTTGACATGAGGAATGCTTCCAGAGTGATACATATGTGCGCAGTTATGAAAAATACAGGTTACAGTCTTGGCTCTCCATTGAGCTGAGACTCTCAGGGAAGCATTGTTATTTTTTTCTTGCAAAGAGCCCCACTAGTTGCATCATGGCTGATGAGTTATCTCTGCAAGAGAATGAAGTTGAAAGAAATCTGATCCAAATGGTCTTCTCAGGGATGACTCTCCACATGCCAGTCGAAACTGTTTCATGTATGAATGAATAAGTGCCACTGTGCCACTTATCTTTTTAGACGATTACATCATTTTCTCAGAAAAAAACACAAAAAACAAAACTCCAGCTGCAGCCCCCTATTAACAGAATACACAGTGTCACCTAGTGGTTCCCTGGTGCAATGGCAAAGCTTTGTTTCTGGTTTAGAGGCAACCAAATCTCACTGAAATATTCTATTTGTTATGTTCATTTTGATAGCTGTTCCTTGTTGTACATATATATGTGCTGCTTAGTGTGTGTGAATATGTTGTTTTGTTTTTACAGCTATGAAAGCTGACCGTAAGCGTCTAAAAGTGGAGAAGGCAGACTTAGTGAGTCAGATGCAGCAGCTGTACACAACACTGGAGAGCAGAGAAGACCAGCTGCGAGAATTCATACGCAACTATGACCAACACCGAAAGGTAACACCAACCCAGCCGGTTTATCAGTGTTAGCTTAGTGCAGATATGTCCTAATTGGTGAAAAGCCAAAGACATGTCTGAAGCAATTTGGAAACAGTGTCTCCATTACAGAGTTCTGCCACCAGAGAACAATAAAGCATTTTATAGGATAACGTTAAGAAATTGTTTACAACACACTACAATGTAGTTGTAAGCTGATTTCTATCAGATCTGTATCAGATATACAAGTGTTTAACAACAATATAACTCCTCCTGTGGGCACCCATATGTGGAGGCTGACAGATAATAAATGACAATAGTAAAACACAGTTTTAATAATATGTACATGAATATGTCTTCATGTAGGAGAAGTTATGATTGTTGACAAATACTGTGCATTAATTAACCTTTGAAATGGTCTTTATATCTGTGCACACATATTATTATCTGTTATAAACCCTTTATTAAATGTTGTATGGGTTGGTTTAACAGGTTAAACATAACTAATTTAATAAATAAACCTTGGAAAGAAATGTTTATATAGTGCTCATATATAGGGGTAAAGCATTAAACATATGGTTATATATCTAGGGGAAATTTAAGGGATAGTATCATACATTTTTATTTATGTGATGTGTAAAGATTTTAAATTCTAAAATATGGATATTGGTATCTGCCTTAAAACTCCAGTATTAGTCTGACTATACCCTCAGATTTATAACCAATACCACTGCAGTTTCTTACTGTTACCTCTAAAATGGTTTGTCTCACAGTGTCTTCATGTATCCACCCTTTTAAGAATACAAGTTTTGAAATAGATTATAACAGAAGCTGTGAAATGCTCCTTGACTCAAAAGTAGAGCCCCATTCATCATACAGAGTGAGTTTGGCGGAGATTAACCATGCCTTTGTGTGTGTGTGTGTGTGTGTGTGTGTGTGTCGTCAGGAGAGTGAGGATGCAGTGAAAGCCCTGGCCAAGGAGAAGGACATGCTGGAGAGAGAGAAGTGGGACCTGAGGAGGCAGACCAAAGAAGCCACAGAACAGGCCAACATACTGCGTTCTCAGATGGACATGAAGGAGAACAGGGTCAAAGAACTGGAGGCCGAGCTCACCATGGTGAGTCAGCCCCACACGTGGACACTTTGTTAAATTAACTCAAGCACATTGGTGTGACCTTAGCATCATTATCTGGTATGTATGGCGTAAATGCAAACAAGGTGTGGGTTTAGCAATCCCGTCCCTGTATTCATATCAGTTCAAACACATGCAGTAAGCTGCTCTGCTGTATATCCTCATCCCTTCCCTCTCTCAAAGCATTAATTCTTTCTCCGGGCTGGAGAAGAAATTCATGCCTTTTTTCTCTGTGTTGCCGTGTCGGTCCCTCTGAGGTACAGTTGTCAGTCTGCGTGTCATTAATCTCTCTCCTCCCTCGGCAAGTCACAACCACCCACGGATCCTCACATCAAGCTGCATCACAGATCAGATTTGTTGCTACATCAGTGCCAGAGCTACATCATTGTCAAGCAGCCAAACCACAAAATACATTTCTACCTTCTTTTTCTTCTTTCCCTTCTCTATTTAAAATTGTATTGTTTCCAACGATTTTCTTTACGACTAAATGGATGTCTACTGAATGCCCTTTCAGAGGCTTCCAATAATAAAATTTTGTGAGAAACATTTGAAATGGACCATTTTTAAGATGCTGTATTAAAATATTGGCTGCTGGTGAAGAGTAAAACTGCTGTTATTGATTTGTTGTTGTTGCTGTTGGCAATAATCCCATGAAAAGACCAAAACCAATAATGTGTTTGTCCATCATTCAATAATTCCCTACCTTTCTGTGGTAGGGTAAATATATAGTCTTTTTTTAATAAATATTGTCCTAAAACAGATGGGCACTTTAGCTTTTAGCAAAAATCACTCAACCATCAGTGAATAGTATATTTTTTAGGAACTATTTTCAGCAGCGGATTTATACACATTTGGTGCTGTAGTGACTATTTACAACAGCAGGTCGGTGAATGTGGGATTGACTCAAAATAAACTGCTGTGTGGTCTTATAGTAGTGAAGGAACATGTCACCCAGTGCTACAGTGTGGCTCATTGATGTCTTGTACAACAATGGAGCTCTAAAGCACAAAGGAATATCAAGCTTTGCCTACACGGGCAATATTTGTAGGATCAATTGTTTTGTGTCCTGATGGGATTTGTTGACAATAAGAAGAAAAGATCATCCTTTAAATATAAAGATCCCATATTTAGTAGTGTAGTGTATCGTGCACGTGGGTGTAAATACACACATTCATGCATACAGTGCTTATGTGAGTTTATGTAAGAGCCACAAGAGACACGTTTATTTATATGGCACATTTCATGCACACAATTAAAAGTGTTTTACGTAATGTATAACAGACATTAAAACATACAGACGAATACAGCTATATAACTGAAACCAAAGAAATAACTACCAGAATAAAGAGTGTTTGTTTTACTTTCAGCTCACGCTCAGTTTCTGTTTCTCGTGTGTTTTCCAGGCAAAGCAGTCTTTGGCCACTCTAACAAAAGATGTACCGAAGCGCCACTCATTGGCCATGCCTACAGAGCCCGTGGTGAATGGCAGTCAGGAGTGGGTGATGCAGGCCGACCTGCCGCTTACTGCCGCCATCCGTCAGAGCCAGCAGACCCTCTACCACGGACACACCACGGACAGACAGGGTAGGTTCTATTATCTGATCTGCTTCTCAGTCTCTGTGCTGCTTGGTGCTGCTTTTACAGACTCAACATACTAACAGAGGGTTTTCTGGAGGTGCCTCATACTAACTGTGGGAATTTTTCAACCTGTGTGAATATGTGTGTGTACGTATTGTGTGTGTGTGTGTCACATTCAGCTGTGGTCAGGATCAGCCCCTGCCACTCTCGCCAGCCCTCAGTCATCTCTGACGCCTCGGCGGCCGATGGGGACCGCTCATCCACGCCCAGCGACATCAACTCACCTCGTCACCGGACCCATTCCCTCTGCAATGTAAGAGCTGCCTGGCCCCCTCGACCAAGTAATCACACCTCCACACTTTTCTATAAGTACCTCCCTCCTCTTTGTCTTCTCCTGCTTGTGTCTGTCCCTCTGTTCTGTCGGCCTGCTGGGTGTCAGCCTGCCTGCTTGGTGGTGGTGATGTTATTTTGCATTTAACTTACTTCAAAGTAATAGTTTGACATTTTGGGACATAGATATATGAAGCTACAGCCAGCAGTTAGTGTAGCTCACCATAAAGAAAGGAAATTGAGGCAAACAGCGAGCCTAGCTCTGTGCAAAGGTAGCAAAATCGTACCAACATACCAGCACATGTTGTTGTTAAATTAGTACAAAAACCGAAGTGTAAAAACAACAAGTTATGGTGTAGTGGGAGTTTATGTGCTGGACAAATTCTCCACTGGGAGCAGTAACTTCCTGGTTTCTTGTTGAGGTTGCCAGGCAACCACCAGAGGCAGAGGCCAAGATGCAGTCAGCCACATGATCCACCGTAAAACCCCCTTATTGTTTCTTTTACACATTGGTTTCTGAACACATCAAACAGATACAACGTGTAAATTAGTGAGTTTAAGATCAGGGGCGGGACCTGAGTGGTTGTCAGTAGGCCATCCATAGATGTAGGCTCTTTAGAGTTACAGATAACAGCTATTATTAATAGTATAAAATATTTAATGTTGTTTTGCCTTCTTTTTCGCACTGAATCAACAATATAACTATTAATAATGCACAGTTTATTAATTGCCAAGAACCCTGTCTTGAGACATTTGGATTTGTGACATTTTTACTCATTTACATTTACAAACACGACCCTTCCTTGCTAGTGGGTGGATTTTGTCCCCTTTTGACAGAGCCAGGTTAGCCGTTTCCAGTCTTGAAAACCGGCTGCTGGCAACAGCTTCATATTTACTGTAGAGACATGAGAGTATCAATCCTCTCACCTAACTCTCTGTAAGGAATTGATTAAGTTTCCCAAAATGTCCCTCTACTGCTTTAACTGAGCTGTATGAGAGGATGAACCTTCATATAAGCTTCCTGTTTCCTCTGCCCTGTTCAGTCCATGGAGGACCTGGAGGACCAGAAGCGTAAGAAGAAGAAGGAGAAGATGACTCTGGGATCCCTGTCACGGGTGTTCGCTCGGGGCAAGCAGCGCAAGTCAATGGACCCCGGCCTGTTTGATGGTACAGCCACCCCTGATTATTACATAGAGGAGGATGCCGACTGGTGATGCTGAGAGCGTGAACGTGTGTGTGTGCGTGTGTGAAATTTGTGTGGATATCCACACAATGGCTTTAACTGTGTGTAATGAGTGTGTGTGTGGGTATGTCTGGAGGGGGGAGGGAGGATTTTAAAAGAATAGCCTAAATGAGACTGCTATGCCCATAAATGTACAGTATATTACTCTTAAATTGTATGTTTGTAAATTAGATATATATTTATAGATGTACATGTATGCATATGTATATATGTTTACATGCATATAAATATATACATGGGGTTATAATTATGTGTAGACATGTTTATGCTGTATTATCTTCAAAATGTCTTAATGTTTTATGTTTTTTTTTATAACTGGAGACTTGAAGGACTGCTGTTCATATGTAAATAGGAGTTATTGTGAAACTAGTGTTTTTACTGTAAATGTCATTTGGCTTTTGTTACTTTACAGTTGCTTTTATCATGCTTTGCAACATTGATTTCATAGTTTCTTCTTGTTTCCAATCTTACTTGGCCCATTTCTCTCCATATAGGAGGGGATATTCCCTGATTGGCTTGAAAAATGAATCTCTTGGAGGTTTATTGGCCAAATTCTGTTGTTTCTAACCGCTTGCTGATATAAAAAATAGTACTTTGTTTGAGAGATATTGCTGGTGCAGGATTGTCATCTTGATCATTTTATACATTGTGGCTCACAGTATTTGCTGATAAAACATATCACAATGCGGGCAGCCGGGAGTTGAGGTCTCCTCATCCATTTTATGCTAAAAACTATATTCTCAGTTACTATAATTAATGACTGGCTAGCAAGGGTCTTAGAGTCAGTCTTCCCTAAGAAAATGTAATTGTACAGACCTGAATGCACAAACAAAAAATTACAGTGATGCATATTCAGGCACACCTCTCGCCTGCTGTTGAAACCATGTGCAAGTGCCAAAGGTTAAATGTCATCTTTAGAAAATCTGCGTATCATTCTGTCACTGTTAGCGCTAGCCTCGTAACATTGTTTGTCTGACTCATTTCTTACTGAGAGCTATCTAACATGTGCCAACATGTGACAAAGGAATGTGCATGATCCCTCTGTGTTGCTTTGATTAGATGTTCATTCATTGCCAACCAAATTAATAATCTCCACAATCCTGTGTTGCTCCTGTGTTGCCTTTTCCCTTTTATCGAGTTATCTTTCCTTGCATTATGAATGCACGGTCCCTCTTATTTATTTATTCTTTTTTTTTGTTGCTGTTTTTGTTTTGCTTTCTGTAGAATCCCTCCTCATTTATTGCAAATGTGGCTCTAATAATTATATGTCAAATGCTTTGTAATTTAGGAGATGTTCCATAAAAGATTAAAATTTATTGAAGTATTTTATTTAAAAAATAAGACAAACAAGACTTAATTTCAAATATTTATCTGCTGCAGCTGTTGCAGCCAGATGTTGAGGAGGTTTTAGCATTTTCAAAATGAATTATAATTGAAATGAAATCTTATTTTAAAAATAAAACTAGTAACTGAATACATCCTATGTGGCAGTTTTCTGTTCCATGAGTAATCTTGTTCTTGTGTCCCAGTCTAACGTGTCTCTCCCTCTCCTCCTGCCATTTCTAATGGCAACTCTCTCCTGCCAGTGAGTAACTCCTCATCTGTGATTACCAGCTGTCTGTTTCTGCACTCTGGGGATTATTCATATCACTCAGGTCCATTGGAAAAACAATCAAGTTTGTGTCATTTATTTTGTGGAAACTCTTTTAAAAGAGATGGTGGACTTTGCATGCAGCATTTCTGTCAGCATGTGGGGACGAATCAGGTAAACACACAGAGTTCATCCTGGATTCGTCGGTTCAGTGTGAATCCATGTTTTCCTGTGGTTGAGATGAGCGGTTAATGGGCAGAAGCATGATGTTTTATGAATAATCCCTGTGTCTCTAATACATTATCCTAATGGTCTGAAGTCCCCTCATGATCATCAGATACCTCGTATTTTAACAACTTTACTAAACACAGTACTGTAGTATTACAAGTTAAGGGACTGCTATACTCTCATGAAGAAATAAATGAAATAATATTTATTTAAACCTTCTAATATAGTCTAGTTCATTCAAAGACACAGGAAGTGTAGCTCCAGTGAATTATTTTGGCTCCATCTAGTGGCCATGTAGTGCAATTGCCAAACATTTTATGTGAATATTGGTAAAAGGAAAGGGTTAAAACTATTTTCCATGCAGTTGACTAATGACTCTGACTTGATTGATGTTAGTAAACACAAGAAGGAGCCATAAAGGCATATTTCTGTTGTTGCTATACAACAGAGATTCTGGCATTTAGTATAACATCCAGTTTCTTGCTTGGTATGGTTACACACTGATGTGGAGGTGTATTTTTGATGCAAATACCCTCCATTTCTGATGTTACTCTGTCTCTAGATGAGTCATTTTTTTGATTTCCATATCCCTCTGACCCTGAACCCCCTCCTGTATGCCACACCATAACTTCTCCTGACCAATCCAGACTCTGACAGCCTCACACAGCAGAGCCTGTCTGATGGAGAGGAGCAGCTGGACCGCCTCCAGCAGGCGGAGCTCACTCGAAACACATGCATGTCGCTGTGGAGGGCAGGTGCAGTCCAGGCCTGGCTGGAGGTTGTTATGGGAATGCCCATGTACACCCGAGCCTGCTCAGAGAACGTCAAAAGTGGCAAGGTACACCTTCAGCAGAAGTGCTTTTTTGTTGTTTGTTTACTTTTCGCTTGAGGGTGGGATGGGGTTTGAGCAGATGGGGATATTTAGATGCTGTTACTGTCTGATAAAGAACTGGATTTGTGTTTTTTAGGTGCTGCTTGGGCTGACAGATGAGGATTTAGAGCTGGGTCTGGGTATCAGTAACCCCATTCATCGAAGGAAACTAAGACTGGCCATTGAGGATTACAGGAGAGCTGAAGGAGACCAAGTGTGAGCAGCAGCAAAAACAACACTCTCAAAGAATTGAACTTCTACTCCACTGCAACCCAGACAGAAATATTGTGTTCTTTTTATTTCACTATATTTACTGTATTTGACAGCTTCAGTTACAGGTTACGCTGCAGATTAAGATTCAAATATAATGAGTTTATAAAATATGATGTATTGTTGCCGATTAAACCAGCCAACAGTGTATAAAATTGTTCAAATGATCTCCATCTGGACCAGCTGCAACAGAAACAAACAAAAAATCTATAAAAAATAAAAGACAATTTTTATGCATTATGAGTATTTTTACTTTTACTTTGTAAACACATTTTGTTACTTATATACTTTTAAATAATATTTGAATGCAGGCAGTATGTTTACATTGTGGTAATGCTACTTTACTACTTGCTTATCGGTGGTGTATAATCATCTTCTAGACTATCAAAAGCTTCCGAGATGGACCATCACTGGGTAGCAACATCATGGCTGAGTGACGTTGGGTTGCCTCAGTACTCCCAAACCTTCCAGACTCATTTAGTGGACGGGCGAGTGCTGAACTCTCTGAGCCGCAGAGACCTGGAGAGATTCCTCAACATCAGTGACCAGTACCATCAGACCAGTCTACTTCTGGCCATCCAGCTCCTGCAGATGCTCAGTTTCGATAAAGAGGTCAGATTATAGATCTACATTTACAGTGAGATTCGATGAAAAGCTATTGATAGTGAGTGAAGTCTCCTCAGCAGTTGTTCCTCAATCCTTATTTTACTTGTCTACACTCACTAAACTGCATGTGATGTCCATTATTATCCACCGTAGCTTGAGGCACAAAGAATCCTGTGCTGCTGCATTATCTCAGCAGGTCCTTGTCCTTCCCTGACCTCTTTCTGCCACAGAAGTGCTTGTGCAGTTATCTGTGTGTTGCATCTTCGCAGGTCCTGCAGGCACGGCGGGCAAAATGTGAACACCAAGACCGGGACCCCATTGTTTGGACATGTCACAGAGTAATGAAGTGGATCAGAGACATAGACCTCAAGGTGGGTGGGAGGTCAATTACCGTGTTCCCCTTTTTCTCGGGAGATTTGTAAGGCAGATCGTAACCAGATAGCACCACTAGTAGTTTCTAAGACTCTAAGAAGAAGTAAAAGAGTGGTGTATACACAGAAATTTAAGAAAATACCATAGTGTTGATCCTCAGTGACATCTGTTTTTAGTATCCCTTCGTCTGACATGCTTATTTTTGTAGCTCTAGAAACTAAAACACTATTTCTGCCCCCCTCACCTTCCTCTGTGTTGTGCTCTTCAGGAGTTTGCAGACAATCTTCAGGGTAAAGGGATTCATGGAGCTGTGATGGCTCTGGACCCATCCTTTGACACAGATGCAATGGCCAAAGCCCTGGGGATCCCCAGCAACAAACACATGCTGCATCGTCACCTGTATGAAGAGATGAAATCACTCGCCGTCCCTCACAGGTAGATTAAAACCCTTCAACCATTCCTTCCAATATTTAAACCTTTAAACTGATTTTGTTCTTTGATAGTTAATTATTTTTTGTCTTAAAGTTTGACCACGTTCTTGTGAATCTTGTGAAAATAAATGTGATTGTTCTAAGAATTAAATTTGAATATCATCCACATAAATGAATATGTCTTGTATTCACTGCAGTGAGCAGGGCAATGAGGTTATTGGTTCCTCTTCACCCGTGGCTGTTAACCGCTTTGCTGAGGAGAGAGTGTCTATGAGAAGATCGGCCAAGGTATGATTTAATTTCACCCTTATTATTACTATTATTTTAACATTTACCTGGAACATAGGTTGCACATATATGTTTCAGCGACTAGTTGACTGTTGATGTTGCTTACTACATTTGCCAACAGGTTGGCTAGTTATGGATGGTTTTATTCACTTATAGCAACAACTTTCAGCAGTTAATTTGTAAAACGTTTTTGTTGACATATATTCATACATGTCAAATCAAGTACATTTGTATTTATATAGCCCAAAAATTACAATTTATAATTTGTCTCAGGTGTCAATCTCTTTACAATGTGTGCAACATTCAACACCGTCTGTCCTTAGACCCCTGATTTGGTTAAGAAAAAACTCAACAAATTAGTGTACAAAACAAAACAACAAAATCATATTACACACACATTTTGATGACACAATGTCTCATACATAAAAATTATAAAATATATCTCTTGGAGGTGACTTCGTGGACTAGTGGTTTAAGGCATGTACAATATTCAGCATTCCTGGTTTGATTCTGGCTGGGTATCTTTGTTGCATACCTCTCTCTCCCCTGAAATTTCACATCTGTCTTCACTTTAACTGTCAAATAAAGGCTAGAATCAAAAACAAACAAACAAAAGGACAGCTGCAAAACATTTTTAATATTATTCTGCTTAACAAACCAGTAGTTCTTTCATTTGTTAGTGAATGTTTCTTCCTTAATGTAACATGTATCTTTGTCTGAAGAGATGTTGAGGTGGGACATAATGAGGGGAGGAATCATTAAAAAGTGTCAAATGTGGTGTTAAATGGACAGTTTAATTTGGTGGAAGGGTTTGGAGACATTGTTCAGAAATCTGTTTAACTGGTTGTTGCAACATGGTGTTACAGTTTGGATATAAAAAATAAGTGTGTACAATGAAAAGAAGAAAATGCAACTGAAACTGTATTTGTTCACCTAGTATAAAGTCAATGTAATTGAAATTGATAGTTTTTATGACACACATTCATACCTTGAAGCCCAGTACAACCATATTGAGGATAACTTTAAACAAGATGAAATTTAAAATGTAAAAGTCAAAGTGAAAATGGCAACTAAACTATTTTTATATTTTTTTTATGGGACACTTAAACTTTATTATGAGCTGATAATATCTGACATTTTTAAGAAAGGTCAGTGCCCTATTTTGGATTCAACGTCTTAAAAGAAATTCCACATTCTTATTTTTATGCCTTTTCATTTTTCCAGAGTCCGCTGAGGTTACGTGCAAACAGCCACTCTGTGGAGCGAAGTCTGGGCTTCCACGGCAGCTGCGGCTCTCTGCCCAGAGAGGCCAGAGTTCAGGCCGTTCCCCGGGCCAAAGGCAGCCCGATGCACACCTACAAGAGTGTTGAAATCACCAACGTCTGAACCAGTCTCCACACATCAACATTGCTCACGTTGTTATTATTGTTTACATTGTTGCTGTATTATAGTTGTTTACTACTGAGAGTGACCTACACTCAGCATACAACCAGACTTTTAAAAAGGAAATTGTCTTAAAGGGGGTGTACCACATAATTTAGTAATTCAAACATATTACTATTTTGGCCAAAATAAGAATAACACATACTCTGAATAGAGCTGATGTTGTAAATATAATGAAAAGGAACAGAGTCAGTTTTGTTTTTTTATATTATAGAAGGCTTTAGAATAACCTACAAAAATAACTGAACACAGTGTTGTTCTCCTTTGATGCCTTATATGAAATAGGTCACACAGCACTGCTCTTCTCTTTCAACTATTTCTAACGTGACAGTTAAAACATTTTTGTTGTTGCACATGTAAGTGATTAATTCTACTTGAGGTCAAGGGGAAAAAAGTCATTCTAACTTTCACTGTAGAGATACATATCCACTGTTAACCTTCTGAAGAGACTGTGTTACTTCAGCGGCTACATACATGAGTGAGATGTTTCCGGCTTAGATCAGTTCTTCCACCTCCTCTGACCCTTCTGGTCAATGCAAGTTAGTCATCACAGATCTTATTATTACTGTAATAGATAGTAGACCTTCATTTAAAATGTGGCAGAGCTACATTTGCCACCAAAATGGCCAAGAGGTACAACTTTTATGACATATTCTAGCACACAAGACAATCTTTAACATGGATTCTGTACTTTTTAAAACTTGTAAAAATAGATCTTCTCATTAGTGTTACATAATATAATAATTTAATTCATTTTATTAACAAAATTAAGATAATACATTTGAATGTTGGGTTTTGAAAGTGATAAATGTGTAACGCAAATGGCCTCCATATGTTTATACAGTAGCACTGAACAAAATGTGATACTGCAGTACTGTTACTTATATTATGAACTCAATGGAGAGAATGTAATGGTATATTTTGTACAGTTTAATCATGTTTTATAACACACACTTGTATACAGGTTGCTGTTCCTGAGCATGAAAACAAAAATGAAATGTCACAGGGCCAAACTATGTGCAGCTGAAAGCCTGAAGTTAATCCAAATAGTAGAAAACAGGTCTGACTGCCACTTAATGGGCGTCTCCTCCAGTCACCAATAGCAAAAGTTCATTAAGCGGGAAGATTAAACAAGTTCAAACCTGTATAGAAATACAAGGGAAGGACTCAAATGGAGTTTGTGTTAATATGACATTTATTGTCTCTCTTTACACAGCTTCTCATGTATGCCAACATTAAAGCTGAAATTATTGTCAACTACATAGAGTATAGGTGTGTTATTGTTATTTTTCAAGAAGAATGCAATAAAATCTGTTAACACTTTAACAAAGGCTGAAAAAGCTTCATCAGCTGAGACTTAGTAAGTTATTATCTGATAAGGATTGTGTAAAGATAGATTGTGTATTTTTAGTGGTGTGTAGCTTTATATTTCAAAAATAATTTGTCCCATTAGCTTGTTTACTAGTTTGTTATAATACATGTTTGAACTAAATAATGCATCAAAATTCCTGTTTTTCTTCTCTTTTTTTAAAAACTTTATTTAACTTCTGTCTGACACACATTCATACCTTGAAGCTGCCCAGTATGACCATACTGAGGATAGTTTTAAACAAGATTCAATTTAAAATGGAAAAGTCAAAGTGAAAATGGCAACTAAATGGATAAACTATCGTTATATTGTATTACTCAGGACAATCAGGCCTTAATCAAATATTAAACAACCAGTTGGCCTCTGAACAGAGCAGGTGGGGGTTAATGGCTGTGTACCTCAGGGGTGGTAATGAGGGAAGAGTGCAGCTCTTTTATTAGATTTATCCAGCCCGTCCAGCAGTAGAACTGGTTACCTTTTGGTTGTCTTACCTTTGAGACCACCACTGGCCCTGTAGTGATACCATTGCCTGATATCAGAGAGAAGATGCTATATGACAACATTTTATAAATAAAATAAAATTGAATAATATATTACAGTAAAACATGGTTAATGTTGTATTTAACAAGTTTTAATCGGGCATAAAAGGGTACGAGTACAGGACTGGATAATACAATTCTCAATTTATTTTACTTTTATCTTTTCAGCAACTATTCAGATTAAATATTAAAGCAGCTACAATAAACCTTCATTTTAATTGATTCTGGCAGCCCCTGTGGACAAACGTGGTAGTGTTTCCACACCTCTTTGTATGATTTCAAGGTTGAATCTAATTGAATCCGACCCGGTGGCAGGAATAAAGGATAACTACAGAAATCTTCTCTTGGATGGTCCGGTTTGTTTATGAAGGTCATATATATATATATATATATATATCATAACCAGTTAAAATCTCTGTGTGTTTAAAGCTGCAGTAGGTGACTGTTATAAAAATAGCTTTTTGTCATATTTGCTGAAATTTTCACTGTGTCCTGACAGTAGTACATGGCACAGATAATCTGTGAAAAAATCTGGTTCCTCTGACTCAATCTATCGCTCCTAATGGCATTTACAAGAATCCACTGGTCTTGAACAAAAACAACCAATCAGAACAGAGAAAGATATAAGGAGGCTTTGGGTTGGAGGGTTGAAGCGATTGTTGAGACTCAATCCCAGGGTCCCAAAGCATCTGGGAATGTGACTCGACAATCAGCTACGTTTCTCTGCTCTGTTGTTTGTCTTGCTCTGGCAAATATTGATTAAAAGTCATTTTTAAAGCAAAAATACTAAATATGACCTAGTTCCAGATTCCTAGTTGTGAGGATTTACTGCGGCTATATTATATATATAATATATAATATATATAATATTTTTGATCGACTATTTTCACTGTTAGTGACAGTGATATCTTACAGCAATACTATTATTATTATTGTTGTTGTTGTTAGTAGTAGTTTTAGAGAAATGTTGAATACATTAAGATAAAAGTGAAATAAAATGTGGATGAGGATATTATTTAGTCTTCTACTTAGAACTACAACGCTAACCATGACTTATTGTACATTATTCAGTTTCAATGTATCTTATTTATTATTTATTCATCTGTTTCCGGGTGTCCCACTAATTTGTGCTCAGAGGACGTTGACCTGAGCGGCGCTAGGACCACGCGGAAAACAGGTCACAGAGTCACTTTACAACCAGGAGACAGTCTGAGGTTTCACTACGGCTGGAATTTGAACTAAGTTCCTCTCAACTACATTGTAATCTGTGGCGGTAAAAACAAACAAACAAACAAAAGCGCTTTATGTTATTTTAAAATCTCAGTTGAACGGGGCGTCAAGTCGTTTGCGTCTATGTCTTGTTCCTCTTTCCTCCTGTGATCTTCCTGAAAACACCTGCGTGCTTCAGGTAACTCACCGATGAAGAGGGAAGTCCCTGGGCAGTGAGCGGTGAAAAAGGTAAGGCCTCCTCTGAGATCAACCTTTACCACGACAAGAGCAGATGAAGTAACAGCAGAGGCTTGTAGGTGGGTTGTAGGTGTCCCTCTGTGTTTAATCGGAGCTGTGTGCGGGGCAATAAGTTCATAGTGAAGCTCCTGTGAAGGGACAGGTCCTCCCTCTGAGGTCCCTTCCTACTTTAGAAACAATGAGAGCCCTGGCTGCACACTGGCCGAAGGAGGGACACACTCTTTTTTTAAAAACACTTTCTTGCGCCGGTAATGTTTCACTGGTTTACAGTTTATATTACTCATACAGAAGCATGTGAGAAGCCTGATAAGCAGCAATTAGGTTGGTGATTATAACAGCAGAGACTGCTTTTGATGTTTAAAAAAGGACACACCCATGCACACCGTCCAGCAGGCCTGCAACATGCAGAACAGCTCAAGTGTGTGTGTGTGTGTGTGTGTGTGTGCAGCCATTAGTAATGACACAGAGGGTCAGCACACTGTGTCATGTTGTCCTTCAAAGTGACAGAATCAAAGAAAACAACACAGTGATACGATGCTGTCACCATATTTTGGCCCTTGATAATGATGGTAATACAGTAGCTGTGGTTCTATATATACTGCAAGTCACTCGTCTGCAGTCCGTATATGTGTGTTTATGTTGCTGAGGAGGAAAACAGATGCCTAAGTGGTAGGATAGTGTATTTTATCTGAGATCAAACCAATGTGTAACATAGTCACTGATCCTCACTGGTTTCAATACCAACTTATCTACCAGTACTGATCTGATAAAAGCACTTCCTCTTTCACACATATAAATCTGTATCATTAGAATGTAAGTTAACCTGAGGGCAGGGATCGCTGTAGCACTAAAAACTGGGTGGGTGGACCACTGTGACTTAATGAATGTGACTAATAGCTGAATTTACATTGACATTGACTAAGAAACTGAATGAGTTAGTTTTTGTTCGATGTACTTTGCCATCGCTGTGTGAATGTGTGTGGAA
>NW_023339740.1:17217377-17218718 GCF_004916995.1 Morone saxatilis | reverse complement strand
AGTACAGGTCCATTTACCAAAGAGTCTCATACTTTTCAACTCCCACATAATTTACTTGTTAGGGGTATTATGGCTGAAATCAACAATGTTAATATTTCCCCAGTATCGATATATTACAATATGACACATGTAAGCAATGCAAAATAACCTGTACAATCAATTTTTATTGAATTGTTACAAATTATGTATGTTTTTTTTTGATGGGGTGGCGTTCTCCAGTCACTCTTGGTTGGCATCAGTCTCTTCACACTCACAACTGTCCCCTTTTTTTAAAAAAAAGGAGCTAAAATGACTTTGAAGCAATCAGACAGTGTGATCATATCGTCACTATATGACCCTGAAGGTTGACAGTGATGTCTGACTGCAGGCAAGGAAGGAAACACCTGCTTCACTATCACAAGGAAATTGACTGTGATTCTGGTGCTAGCACGTCAATAACATGTTCCACTGACCAGATCAGAGAACCGGGAAATCAATTATTTGACCGTCCCCAGCTGACCAAACAGCTCTGAGTCTCTTTGAGTCATGATCGAGCGTTCAGGACCCCCTACGGTATATTAACACTGTTCTTTCCTGCTCATCCCATTGTTTCTTTGTCAGCTAAATTTCAGGTTGTGTTTTGTGCGAAGGGTTGGACTTTAACTAAATATAATTTATGCTTCTTGGCAACATGCTTTAAAATACTTCATAAATGTACAAACATCAGTTCACGTGTCAACATTGTTCATCTGTGTGTCCTGTCTCGTCCTGAGAAGAGAGCAGCAGCTGGTGGCTGGATAATGATGGATACAAGAGATTTTTACTGATTCACTGACTTTGAATTGATTATGTGTGTACAGAACATTTTAGTCATTATTTATTGGGACTTCATCTTGTTTTATTAGTACACTGCACTATTAGCACTCTGATCCTAGTTACATACTGAAATAAAGCCCTGTAGTTATGGAAACACTCAACTCACATTTCTCACGATACTGTTTGTTTTGAACAAAATAAGACTGAAGACATATTATGACTGAAAGATATTTATTTATTTATTTATTATTTCTTAGATAAAAATCTACAAAATAATTTTTTAAAATCAAATTATAGAATCTTTTTTTATTTTTGGGTGTAAACTGCAGAAAACAATTCATATATAATTGTCTTTGTAAAAGTGAAACTGACGTCTTTGTGCCTTGATACCCCGACTAATATCATAATTTATTTTTCATCTCACCAATTTGAGTCTTCACATATTTGTATTGCGTTTATGTATTTACAAATCCTACAAGTAATAGTTTGTGCTTGTTTTGTATTAATAGAGGCTTAAATGATATGATACATTTAAAAAAAAAAAAA
>NW_023339740.1:17211359-17217352 GCF_004916995.1 Morone saxatilis | reverse complement strand
TCAACGAACCAATATTTCCTGTGGAACACTTCCTGCCAAGGTCAGAATATTTACACTCAATGTCCGCCTCAAATATTTGCCCTAAGGTGTACACTCCACATGTTTCTCCTGTCCTGGCCATTAAAGGGGTGACAGGTGGAAACAAACTTTAGAGAGACAAGCCTGCAATAATGAAGTTTGAAATTGTCCGGTCCATCACTTGGACTGGATAGCAGTGAGGTGTCCGTTATTATTCTGCATCGTTCAGTTGTTTAAAGTCAACTTTGCTATCGCACACCTGGCAGACCAGATTTGGAAAAATTATGCAATGTTTGCTTCCTGCAAAACCTGGAGAAGTTCTTAAAAAATGCAACATGTTGGTCATCTCAAAGACATTCGTCCGGCAATATTGTTAAATATTTGATAACTTGGTGATGACGGTGTGCGAGGACTCCAAACTTAAAATTTATAATAATTTATTAATTCAAAACATTCAAATACCACAAACATAATGCTCTTCGAGGAGCTGTTATTATCTTTTTTTTTGTGAATTATGTAGGAATTAGGGTTCGAAATATGAAACGTAATCAGTAAAACAGCTTTCCTGCCCTTCACTATCTTTAATGAAACATCCTTCTCAATGTAAAAAAACAACAATTACAATGAAAATATTTGGTAACTTTTGATATCTTTGACATGTGTCTGTCCTTATGTCTCCTTGCTGCTTTGCACAGTGTATATTGTTGAATTTGAATTTTGGATTCAGTACAAACATTTTGTCGTTGCTTCCATTTATTTCGTGGTAATAGTGACTGCTTATCTTCACCACAAAATTAATAACTTCATTTTTTATTTAAAATTTTTGACCAAATATATAGCAATAATATTTATTATCATTTTAATTTAAACTACTTTAACATTAAATTGCAAACTGAACCTTACAGTGTAGTGTTTACCTACAACACAGTAATACTGATACAGGATGGCCTCGGACTCCCTCAAACATTGACGCTCATACAGAAATGGTGACAGTTAGAGCATCTTTGTAGGCTCACCTTGGTTGAGATCGTGCAACCACGTATCAAGGCTGAAGTCTTTGCTGCAGCAGCTATGGGTTTGAGTCCGACCTGTGGCCCTTTGCCTTGTGTGTCATTCCTCTCTTGTCCTCTCCTGTCACTCTCTCCAAGTTGTCCTGTCTAACAAGGGAAAGGGGAAAAAGCCCCAACCTTAGTGTGTAATATGAAAGCAAAAAGTTGATAGTTAGAGACGAGGATGTTGTCTGGTCCCATAAAACTGTTTCAAACTGTTCAAAACTAACCACACATATTGATATTTCTAATATGTTGTGGGTTAGTTTGAACATTTTTAACATGCATCCACTCCATCCTTGATTAAAGGGAAAGTCGACTTGGGGACTACAGGTGTGGTTGGTATGAAGGCTATGTAGTTGATCCCAGCCAGCACCCTTTACTACCAAATGTAAAGCATTTTATGAACACCACAGCACAAACCCACAACATTGTTGCTAACCAGGTGTTGACGCAGATCCAGGGCTTTTATGACCAACATTCATTTTTTTTTAATGGATAACTTCCTGCAGGATGTCATTATTTGTGGCATGTTTCCAAGCCACTTGACAGTGGCTTTAGTTATTCAACACCACTCACTTCAGCTGACACATTTCAGATGAAGACAGTCTGCAATGCTTTACAGCAGCTGTGGTCAGGATCCCCAAATCTTATTTCTGCAACAAAATATTGTTTTTCAGACCTATTTTCTCATTTTTTTTAAAATGGAGCATTCTGTAATTACTGTCCCCCAGTGCCGGGGGTATACATTACATAAAGAGAGACCCCCACAATAATATGAACACTTACAGTTCAATACAGTTAAAAAATGATGGTTTAAGCAAATAACCAGCGCTAACCTTCCTAAACAGCCTCAAACCAAACCATATAGTAAACTACACAGAAGTAGCCATTTGCAGGGTTTGTTTGTATTGCATCAAATTCCACAGGTGTTATGTTGTTTTTATGTTCTACCCCTTTATGTGTGTGTCCAATTGTTTCTCGTGTGTTTTTACTGTGTATTTCAACAATGAATGCATGAGTAATATATTTGCATGTATTGCGTTATGCCCACGCCAAATACCATTCGTCCGTTCTGTGAGCATTTTGTGTCTCCTCATATCTTTTGGAGTGTAGTCAATTCCTCTCCCTAAGTTACTGTTTGTCAATGTCAGACATGTGTGGACCTCCACCTGCACTTGTTTTCTCATAACCTGTTTCACCAGGTTTTTTCTTGTCACCTCCTCCTGTAGCTACTACATAACATAAAAAGTTAACTCATTTACTTCACAGACACAGACGGATTTGACTTGAGACCGTCCAATTCAGTAAAGGCGACGTGGAAATCAGTCAGGACGCTCCGTGTTGAGGTTTTGAAACATTTGTTGGCATTAAATGCGTCTTTGTTTGGCGACGCGGCTGCCCACATGTGATTCTCTGGCACGCTTGATTAACGGTGCCACAGAGTACACTAACCCGCCCCGACAGAGCCTGGAAGATATAACCCGTTGTGATATGAACACGCTGAATAGACACCATTCGAAGTTCTCCATGCTTGTAAACTAAATGCCTTATACTACGGACAGAAATGGGGCGGGGGAGGAAGGTATTTGCTGTAAGCAGTGCAGTTGGTTTTCGTCTATAGTACAGATTGAAACTGAATTTGTGTTTTGAGCCTTGAAACGTAGACAGAAGGATGATCTGATGTTTTATATGCACCTGTGTAGTGTTAAGAGAAGGTTCATGGGTCAGGCACCATGTACTACCATGTGGATATTTTGAAATTGATAATGATTTGAGTCATTTTCAAGCCAAAAACAGCAACCCCCATTTTGTTGGTTCTGCTCCTCCATGTGTGGATTTTTCTTGCTTTCTCCTGTATGACTGAATGTTTTGGGGGTTTTGATTGTTGGTTAGACAAAACAAACATTTGAAGATGGGACCTTTTATGCTTTAAGAAAACTTTAATGGTCATTTTTCTGCCATTTTCTAGACCCAAAACAAACTGACATGATTTAATCTTGAAAAATAATCATTAATTTGAGTCCTACACGGTGGAACTGTATATCTACTTCCGGCCTGCCTGAACTTCCCACGAGCTCATTGAGCAATTAAGCTGGGTTTTGGTAATTTATTTACTGGGTTATATTAAGCCCAAAACATTATTGTAGCTACTCCTTAATTCCTTAATTTGAAAGCACCATTCACCTGTTTTCCCAGAAGGTTTTTATTTGTGATCATTCCAGTAATTTACTCGACCGCATTATGTTGAGTTTACTTTTACTGTTGATGCACCTTGTGCTTTCTGTTTTGGCACCAACATTACACCACCTTTTTTTATGGCAGTAAATAATGCCCTCAAAGCTATTTTACAGTTGTAGTGTACTAAACAAAAACCTTTTGTGAAAAAAAAGAAGGTACAAACCAGGAAAGAAAAACAAGCCTTGACTTCACCACCAAGAGTTGGCATAGCAACCAGTAACAAAAGTGAGGCAGGTGGTGTGTTGATTATTACAGTTTGACAGCTTCTGCTTTATGTGTCCTCATGTCTACTCCTCCCTTCTCCTGTATGGTGGTCCTCGTCTGTTGCCATTTGTCCTGCAGGGATGTGTTCCAGTCCAGGGTATATGCCGGCCGGCAACAACCCGTCCCAACAGAATCCTCCCAGCTTCCGGAGGGAAGCGGTTCAGGGGCTCACTATGCTCCTGTGGCGCCCTGGGAGTGGGTCTCCATCGCCCTGGGTATTCGTCATGATTGTGTGGACTGTGGATACCGATGGAAAAAGGAGAGTCCTCCGGAGGGGCCCACCACCACTGTCAGGTAACTTCCCACACATTTGGACCCCGAGCGATGATGATGAGGACAGCAACCGAAGTCTTCAACGGTGGCTATGGTTCTGGTTGGAGTTTGGAGCCAGCCATGTTGCTTTTATCCATTTGCCTCGGCGTGAGGAGCAGAGGAACGCACGCAACAGAAGCAACCAGCCAGTACCCAGCAACAGGAGTCCTCCTCATGGACCCATGTGGCGGGGCCAGCAAGGGAGAACCGTGGGTAATGTCTCCGTTTATCCATTTTTTCTTAGATGTTGTAATTTCCAGTTTAAACTTAAATCTGAAATATTGTGGAACAAAATGCCTTAAAGGGGATTTTAAACTTTTCAACCCAGGAATATTTAAAGACACTTTTGATTAGGATTTGAAATTCCCCTTATATGGTCCGACCTGAATGGATTGCCCCAATAGATAGGGTGGCAAAAAAAGGTACTGCAGTTTGATTGTTTTTCCCTACACGTCTTGTTTCCACTGACTTCTTGCATCTTTTTGCAGAGCCTGCACCCAACCACATTCAACGATGCCCGAGCTACCGAGGAGGGTCGTCCGGCAGTGCGACTACGCCCCGTCCGCCCGTAGCAACCCTTCGCGATAGCACCTTCCCAGCTGTCCATTCCTACGAACATCATCGCTGCCGTGGAAAATGAGGGAGCCAGAGCCACTAACAACCCCACCAGGCACTCCTTAACGATCCCACACCAGCTCCCAACCTCAAACCTGCCGCCGAGCCCCAGGCTGACCGTCTGGCCTCCACATCCAACCCCGAGCCTGCCCACCGCAGCAGCCAGCCGGCCAGCCGTTTACTGCGGCCGCCTCCGGGTGAGGAGGATCAAGTCCAGACAAACTGGCCCTGAGAGACTTTCGCCTTCAAATCAGCAGGGCCCCCCACCAGAATCCAGTGACCATTGAACCCATCACCACCACCAACCACAGTATGAAATAAGATACCTGAATTAGGGGTAGTGTCTGCTCACTTACTGCCTGTCGGCCCCCCAATGATTAAAAAATATCTGTGTTAAATGGAACTAATGATAACACGTTTTGGAACCCAGCCTTTCAAGGTTGGTATAAAGAGGGTAGAGTGTGGCTGCGAGGCAGCCCGCGATGGAGGCCGTGCAGACCACACCTCCTGACATGAGAATATTTCAAAATATTTCCTGTGAACACTTCTGCAAAGGTCAAATCATTTATCACTCATGTCGCCTCAAATATTTGCCCTAAGGTGTACACTCACATGTTCTCCTGTCCTGCCATTAAAGGGGTGACAGGTGGAAACAAACTTTAGAGAGACAAGCCTGCAATAATGAGTTGAAATTGTCGTCCATCACTTTGGACTGGATAGCAGTGAGGTGTCCGTTATTATTCTGGCATCGTTCAGTTGTTTAAAGTCAACTTTGTCTATCGCACACCTGGCAGACAGATTTGGAAAAATTATGCAATGTTTGCTTCCTGCAAACTGTGAGAAGTTCTTAAAAAATGCAACATGTGGTCATTCAAAGACATTCGTCCGGCATATTGTTAAATATTTGATAAACTTGGTGATGACGGTGTGCGAGACTCAACACTTAAAATTATTAATAATTTATTATTCAAAACATTCAAATACCACAACATAATAAGCTCTTCGAGGAGCTGTTATTATCTTTTTTTTGTGAATTATGTAGGAATTCAGGGTTGAAATATAAACGTAATAGTAAACAGCTTTTCCTGCCCTTCACTATCTTTATGAAAACATCCTTCTCAATGTAAAAAACAACAATTACAATGAAAATATTTGGTAACTTTTGATATCTTGACATGTGTCTGTCCTTATGTCTCTTGCTGCTTTGCAGTGATTATATTGTTGAATTTGAATTTTGGATTCAGTACAAACATCTCTTGTCGTTGCTTCATTTAATTTCGTGGTAATAGTGACTGCTTATCTTCACCACAAAATTAAATAAACTTCATTTTTTATTTAAAATTTTTGACCAAATATAATGAGCAATAAATATTTATTATCATTTTAATTTAAACTACTTTGAACATTAAATTGCAACCTGAACTTACAGTGTAGTGTTTACCTAACAACACAGTAATACTGATACAGGATGGCCTCGGGACTCCTCAAACATTG
>NW_023339740.1:17211066-17211241 GCF_004916995.1 Morone saxatilis | reverse complement strand
TGTGTCATCCTCTCTCTGTCTCTCCTGTCACTCTCTCAAGTTGTCCTGTCTAACAAGGGAAAGGGGAAAAAGCCCCAACCTTAGTGTGTATATGAAAGCAAAAAGTTGATAGTTAGAGACGAGGATGTTGTCTGGTCCCATAAAACTGTTCAAACTGTTCAAACTAACCACACAT
>NW_023339740.1:17192476-17210966 GCF_004916995.1 Morone saxatilis | reverse complement strand
CAGTTTTGAACAGTTGAAGTTTTATGGGACCAGACAACATCCCTCGGTCTCTAAAAACTATCAACTTTTTGCTTTCATTATTACACACTAAGGTTGGGGCTTTTTCCCCTTTCCCTTGTTAGACAGGACAACTTGGAGAGAGTGACAGGAGAGGACAGAGAGAGGATGACAACACAGGCAAAGGGCCACAGGTCGGACTCAAACCCATAGCTGCTTGCAGCAAAGACCAGCCTTGATACGTGGTTGCAGCGAGCTCAACCAAGGTGAGCTTACAAAGATGCTCTAATGTCAATCCATTTCTGTATGAGCGTCATGTTTGAGGAGTCCGAGGCCATCCTGTATCAGTATTACTGTGTTGTAGGTAAACACTACACTGTAAAGTTCAGGTTGCAATTTAATGTTCAAAGTAGTTTAAATTAAAATGATAATAAATATTATTGCTCATTATATTTGGTCAAAAATTTTAAATAAAAAATGAAGTTTATTTAATTTTGTGGTGAAGATAAGCAGTCAACTATTACCACGAAATTAAATGGAAGCAACGACAAGAGCATGTTTGTACTGAATCCAAAATTCAAATTCAACAATGATAATCACTGGCAAAGCAGCAAAGAGACATAAAGGAACAGACACATGTCAAGATATCAAAAGTTAACCAAATATTTTTCATTGTAATTGTTGTTTTTTTACATTGAGAAGGAGTGTTTCCATAAAGATAGTGGAAGGGCAGGAAAGCTGTTTTACTAGTTACGTTTCATATTTCGAACCCTGAATTCCTACATAATTCACAAAAAAAGATAATAACAGCTCCTCGAAGAAGCTATTATGTTGTGGTAATTTGAATGTTTTGAATAATAAATTATTAATAATTTTGATAGTGTTGGAGTCCTCGCACAAACGTCATCACCAAGTTAAATCAAATATTTACAATATTGCCGGGACGAATGTCTTTGAGATGACCAACATGTTGCATTTTTTAAGAACTTCTCACAGTTTTGCAGGAAGCAAACATTGCATAATTTTTCCAAATCTGTCTGCCAGGTGTGCGATAGCAAAGTTGACTTTAAAACAACTGAACCGATGCCAGAATAATAACGGACACCTCACTGCTATCCAGTCCAAAGTGATGGACCGACAATTTCAAGCCTCATTATTGCAGGCTTGTCTCCTCTAAAGTTTGTTTCCACCTGTCCACCCCTTTAATGGCCAGGACAGGAGAAACATGTGGAGTGTACACCTTAGGGCAAATATTTGAGGCGACATTGAGTGTAAATATTTGACCTTTGCAGAAGTGTTCCACGAGGAAATATTGTTCGTTGAGTCTTTTTTTTTTTTTTTTAAATGTATCATATTCATTTAAGCCTCTATTAATACAAAACAAGCACAAAATTTACTTGTAGGGTTTGTTAATACATAAACGCAAATACAAAATATGTGGAAACTCAAATTGGGTTGAGATGAAAAATAAATTAATGATTATTAGGTCGGGGTATCAAGGCCACAAAGACGTCAGTTCACTTTTACAAAGGACAAATTAATATATGAATTGTTTTCTGCAGTTTACACCCAAAAATAAAAAAAGATTCTATAATTTTGATTTTAAAAAATTATTTTGTAGTTTTTATCTAAGAAATAATAAATAAATAAATAAATATCTTTCAAGTATAATATGTCCTTCCAGTCTTATTTTGTTACAAAACAAACAGTATACGTGGAGAAATGTGAGTTTAGTGTTTCCATAACTACAGGGCTTTATTTTCAGTAATGTAACTAGGATCAGGGGTGCTAATAGTGCAGTGTTCTAAATAAAACAAGATGAAGTCCAATAAATAATGACTAAAATGTTTCTGTTACACACATAATCAATTCAAAAGTCAAGTGAATCAGTAAAAATCTCTTGTATCACATCATTACCCAGCCACCAGGCTGCTGCTTCTCTTCTCAGGACGAGACAGACACAACAGATGAACAAATGTTGACACGTGAACTGATGTTTGTAACATTTTATGAAGTATTTTAAAGCACTGTTGCCAAGAAGCATAAATTATATTTAGTTAAAGGTCCAACCCTTCGCACAAAACACAACCTGAAATTTAGCTGACAAAGAAAACAATGGGATGAAGCAAGGAAAGAACAAGTGTAATAATACCGTAGGGGGTCCTGAACGCTCGGATCATGACTCAAAGAGACTCCAGAGCTTGTTTGGTCATTGCTGGGGACGGTCAAATAATTGATTTCCCGGTTCTCTGATCTGGCAGTGGAAACATGTTATTGACGTGTAGCACCAGAATCACAGTCAATTTCCTTGTGATAGTGAAGCAGGTGTTTCATTCCTTGCTGCAGTCAGACATCACTGTCAACCTTCAAGGTCATATAGTGACGATATGATCACACTGTCGATTGCTTCAAAGTCATTTTAGCTCCTTTTTTTTAAAAAAAGGGGGGACAGTTGTGAGTGTGAAGAGATGATGCCAACCAAGAGTGACTGGAGAACGGCCACCCCATCAAAAAAAAACATACATAAATTTGTAACAATTCAATAAAAATTGATTGTACAGGTATTTTGCATTGCTTACCATGTGTCATATTGTAATATATCGATACTGGGGAAATATTAACATGTGTTGAATTCAGCCATAATACCCCTAACAAGTAAATTAATGGTGGGAGTTTGAAAAGTATGAGACTCTTTGGTAAATGGAGCCTGTACTTGTATTAGCGCCTTTCTGTCTTCCGACCATCAAAGCGCTTTTACACTACGTGCCACAATTTCCACCCTTCCCACACACATTTCACACAGCGATGGCAAAGTACATCGAACAAAACTAACTCCATTCAGTGTTCTTAGGTCAATGTCAAATGGTCAAATTCAGCTATTAGTCACATTTCATATAAGTCACAGTGGTCCAACCACCCAGTTTTTTAGTGCTACAGCGATCCCTGCCCTCAGGTTAACTTACATTCTAATGATACAAGATTTATATGTGTGAAAGAGGAGTGCTTTTATCAGATCAGGTACTGGTAGATAAGTTGGTATGTGAAACCAGTGGAGGATCCAGTGACATATGTTACACATTGGTTTTTGATCTCAGATAAAATACACTATTCCTACCACTTAGGCATCTGTTTTTCCTCCCTCACCAAATAAACACACCACATAACGGACTGCAGAGAAGTGACTTGCAGTATATATAGAACCACAGCCACTTATTACCATCATTATCAAGGGCCAAAATATGGTTGACAGCATCGTTCACTGTGTTGTTTTCTTGATTCTGTTCACTTTGGAAGGACAAACATGACACAGTGTGCTTGACCCTCTGTGTTCATTACTAATGGCTGCACACACACACCACACACACACACCACTTGAGCTGTTCTGCATGTTGCCAGGCCTGCTGGACGGGTCATGGGTGTGTCCTTTGTTTAAACATCAACAAGCAGTCTCTGGCTGTTATAATCACACAACCTAATTGCTGCTTATTCAGGCTTCTTCACATGCTTCTGTATGAGTGAATTATAACGTAAACCAGTGAAACATACCGGCGCAAGAAAGTGTTTTTAAAAAAAGAGTGTGTCCCTCCCTTCGGCCAGTGTGCAGCCAGGGGCTCTCCATGTTTCTAAAGTAGGAAGGGAACTCAGAGGGAGGACCTGTCCCTTCACAGGAGCTTCACTATGAAACTTATTGCCCGCCCACAAGGCTCCGATTAAACACAGAGGACCCTACAACCCACCTACAAGCCTCTGCTGTTATTCAATCTTCTCCTTGTTCGTGGTAAAGGTTGATCTCAGAGGAGGCCTTACCTTTTTCAACCAAAACTAACCACACATATTAGATATTTCTAATATGTGTGGTTAGTTTGAACAGTTTTAACATGCATCCACTCCATCTTGCTAAAGGGAAAGTGACTGTGGGGACTACAGTGTGGTGGTATAAAGGCTATGTAGTTGATGCACAGCAGCACCTTTACTACCAATGTAGCATTTTATGAACACCACAGCACAACCCAAACATTGTTGCTAACCAGGTGTTGACCAGATCCAGGGCTTTTATGACCACATTCCATTTTTTTTTAATGGATACTTCCTGCAGGATGTCATTATTTGTGCATGTTTCCAAGCACTTGACAGTGGCTTTAGTTTATTCAACACCACTCACTTCAGCTGACACATTTCAGATGAGACAGTCTGCAATGCTTTACAGCAGCTGTGGGTCAGGATCCCCAAAATCTTATTTCTGCAACAAAATATGTGTTTTCAGACTATTTTCTCATTTTTTTAAAATGGAGACATTCTGTAATTACTGTCCCCAGTGCTGGGGGTATACATTACATAAAGAGAGACACAATAATATGAACACTTACAGTTCAATACAGTTAAAAAATGATGGTTTAACAAATAACCAGCGCTAACCTTCCTAACACAGCCTCAAACAAACATATAGTAAACTACACAGAAGTAGCCATTTTGCAGGGTTGTTGTATTGCATCAAATTCCACAGGTGTTATGTTGTTTTTATGTCTACCCCCCTTTATGTGTGGGTCCAATCTGTTCCGTTGTGTTTTACTGTGTATTTCACAATGAATGCTGAGTAATATATTTGCATGTATTGCGTTATGCCACGCCAAATACCATCGTCGTTACTGTGAGCATTTTTGTGTCTCCTCCATTCTTTGAGTGTGAGTCATTCCTCTCTAAGTTACTGTTTGTCATGTCAAGACATGTGTGGACCTCCACCTGCACTTGTTTTCTCATAACCTGTTTTCACCAGGTTTTCTTGTCAACCTCCTCCTGAGCACACAAACCATAAAGTACTCATTTATTCACAGACACAGACGGATTTGACTTGAGACGTCAATTCGAAAGCGCGACGTGGAAAATCAGTCAGGACGCTCGTGTTGAGGTTTTGAAACATTTGTTGCATTAAATGCGTCTTTGTTTGGCGACGCGGCCTGCACATGTGATTCTCTGGCACACGCTTGATAAACGGTGCCACAGAGATAACAACCGCCCCGACAGAGCCTGAGATATACCACGTTTGAATGAACACGCTGAAAGACACATTCAAGTTTCTCATGCTGTAAACTAAATGCTGTAACACGGACAGAAACTGGGGCGGGGGAGGAAGGTATTGCTGAAGCAGGCAGTGGTTTCGTCTATAGTACAGATTGAAACTGAATTTGTGTTTTGAGCCTTGAAACGTAGACAGAAGGATGATCTGATGTTTATATGCACTGTGTAGTGTTAGAGAAAGGTTCATGGTCCAGGCAACCATGTAACTACCATGTGACATATTTTGATAATTGATTAATGATTTGAGTCATTTTTCAAGCAAAAACAGCAACCATTTGTTGGTTCCTGCTCCTCCATTGTGTGGATTTTCTGCTTTTCTCTGTATGACTGAATGTTTTGGGGGTTTTGGATTGTTGGTTAGACAAAACAAGACATTTGAAGATGGGACCTTTTATGCTTTAGAAAACTTTAATGGTCATTTTTCTGCCATTTTCTAGACAAAACAACTGACTGATTTAATCTTGAAAATAATCATTATTTGCAGTCCTACACGTGACTGTATATCTACTTCCGTGCCTGCCTGAACTTCCACGAGGCTCCATTGAAGCATTAGCTGGTGTTTGGTATTTATTTACTGGGTATATTAAGCCCAAAACATTATTGTAGCTACTCCTTAATTCCCTTAATCTTGAAAGCACCATTCACTGTTTTCCCAGAAGGTTTTTATTTGTGATCATTCAGTATTTACTCGAGCCGCATTATGTTGAGGTCTTACTTTACTTTGATGCACCTTGTGCTTTCTGTTTGGCACCAACATTACACCACCTTTTTATGGCAGTAAATAATGCCCTCAAAGCTATTTTAACAGTTGTAAGTGTACTAAACAAAAACCTTTTGTGAAAAAAAAGAAGGTACAAACCAGGAAAAAACAAGCCCTTACTTCACCACAAGAGTTGGCATAGCAACCAGTAACAAGTGAGGCAGGTGTGTGTTGGATTATTACAGTTTGACAGCTTCTGCTTTATGTGTCCTCATGTCTACTCTCTTCTCACTGTATTGGTGGTCCTCTCTGTTGCAGTTTGTCCTGCAGGGATGTGTTCCAGTCAGGGTATATGCGGCGGCAACAACCGTCCCAACAGATCCTCCAGCTCGGAGGGAAGCGGTTCAGGCGCTCACTATGCTCTGTGCGCCCTGGGAGTGGGTCTCATCGCCCTGGGTATCGTCATGATTGTGTGGACTGTGATACCGATGGACGGAGAGTCCTCCGGAGGGGCCACCACACTGTCAGGTAACTCCACCACACTGACCCCGAGCGATGATGATAGGGAGGACAGCACCAAGTCTTCAACGGTGGCTATGGTTCTGGTTGGAGTTGGAGCAGCCATGTTGCTTTTATCCATTTGCCTCGGCGTGAGGAGCAAGAGGAACGCACGCAACAGAAGCAACCAGCCAGTACCAGCAACAGGAGTCCTCCTCATGGACCATGTGGCAGGGCAGCAGGGAGAACCGTGAGTAATCGTCTCCGTTTTATCATTTTTTCTTAGATGTTGTAATTTCCAGTTTAACTTAAATCTGAAATATGTGGAAACAATAATGCCTTAAGGGATTTTAAACTTTTCAAACAGGAATATTTAAAGCCACTTTGATTAGGATTTGAAATTCCTTATATGGGTCCGACCTGATGGATTGCCCAATAGATAGGGTGGCAAAAAAAAAGGTTACTGCAGTTTGATTGTTTTCTAACACGTCTTGTTTTCACTGACTTCTTGCATCTTTTTGCAGAGCTGCAGACCCAACCACATTCAACGTGCCGAGCTACGAGGAGGTCGTCGGCAGTGGCGACTACCCCGTCCGCCGTAGCAACCTTCGCGATAGCACCTCCCAGCTGCCATCCTACGAAGACATCATCGCTGCCGTGGAAAATGAGGGAGCAGAGCCCACTAACAACCCCACCGAGGGCACCCCTCTTAACGATCCCACACCAGCTCCCCCTCAACCTGCCGCCGAGCCCCAGGCTGACCCGTCTGGCCTCACATCCAACCCGAGCCTGCCCACCCGCAGCAGCAGCCGGGCCAGCCGTTTACTGCGGCCCCTCCGGGTGAGGAGGATCAAGTCAGACAAACTGCACCTGAGAGACTTTCGCCTTCAAATCCGCAGCCCCACACAGAATCCAGTGACCATTGAACCCATCACACCACCACCACAGTATGACAATAAGATGCCTGAATTAGGGTAGTGTCTCTCACTTACTGCCTGTTCCCAATGATTAAAAATATCTGTGTTAAATGGACTAATGATAACACTTTTGAGAACCCACTTTCAAGGTTGGTATAAAGTAGGTTAAGTGTGGCTGCGAGCAGCGCGATGGAGGCCGTGCAGACACACTCCTGACATGAGAATATTTCAAGTGAATCTATTGCTCTTTATCACTGAAGCTTGTGATTTGCATATTTATTCTGTTATAATGCATAATTAAGTTTGTCTGAAAGAAAGATATTTTGTTTTAAACATCATGCCATAACTTATATTAAACATGAGACAGCCTGTCAGTTTTATTTAATAGCCAGTTTTGTGCTATAATAGACAATCTCTTTAATGTTTTTCACTTTACCAGGAATAATTCATGTTGCTGTAAGTCGATTAGTTGTTTAATTAATTGTGGAAAGATTTCAACCACATGTTGTGTTAAAGGGGGGAAACTAATTACTTAGGAGATTTTAATGTGGTATTGCGTATCATGGTATAATATCAAAAAGTCATTAGACCTACAACAAACTTTTTCTGATTTGTAACTGAAGAAAATGCACTGAGGCCAAAATATATGACCATTAGCTATTTGTTTTTGAATGCTTTTTGTTAGTTGTTTTTAAATCTATTGTCTTAAACAAAGTGGTTCTTGAAAATGGAAATGGTATGTGTATGATGCCCTGTGTCAGTTATAATCCATAACAGTAAAACCAGAAGTAAACTGTTGGGTATAATGGCATGGGATGTGACAATTAAACATGCTTTGCTTCGTTAGATTTTTAAAGGTGTTTAAACTATGCTGTAATATTTGTAAAAAAAAAAAAAAAGGGAGAAAAAAGTGGTGAATAAATGTTTTTTTTTTCATTTAGGATTTTATATTTTTGTTGCATAAATGTCACTGAATATGAGTCTAGTGTTTATTCCTCAAACATCATCCTATAGATGCCAAAATCAGTAAAAGCAGGTTGAGCTACTAAATACAAACTAAACCAAAAGCCACTGTATCACCTCTGAAGACCTGCTGTTGCCACACACAATTAAGTTATTGATTCATTTTCTGATGATTTGCTTTGTTTACATGCTTTGATCGAGCTGTATTTATTTTAAGAGATAAATATTGTCTTTGTACTTGCAGTTAATAAAATCCAACTGTAGATGTTTATTTTCTTTATTTTTGTCACCCTGACAGACTCCCTATTTTTTGCATCAACTTCCCGCTGTATGAGTGTTCATTGGTTAATATATAGCACCCTCCAGTGGTTAGGAAAAGGTAAGAAAAATAACTAAAGGATAATTCAAACCTGTACAAATGCCTCAATGTTATTTCATCTAAACAGGTTATATATAAAGAATTAATAAGAACAAGAAAATAGTAGTGCAGAGTGTAAAATAACTGCTGTTATATAGTGGGGCTAGAGTGGGGTTAGAGTGGGGGTTAAAGTATATTAATGAGCCTTTAGATTAATTTCAGTTAATTTCTCACTATCGAGTTGTATTATATTGGCTTTAGGTGTGATATTAATGTGGAGTTTATAGTTGTTGAGAGTGATATTCAACCCTTGTATGCAGAGCTCATTGCAATCTTATTAATAATATATTAATATTAATAATTGTACACATTTCATACTTTTTTCCAAATCTATTTAAATTTCAAACCAGAACTGTTGAAAGTTATATTATAGAAATAATACTATTTGTGATTACACAATTATTAAAAACACAATACAACTATATATATATATTATATATATGACTGCCTAGCATAGACAGTTAGCAGTTTACACAGGTTTTTACTTATTTTAACTTTTTTCTGAGGTAAGAAATTCATCAAGTTTGAAAGTAATGACGTTCCTAAGGGGGTAATTATAAATTTACAAAGAAATTTAAAATGGTCCATTTTGATCCACATACGGAAAGTTCCTGTTTTTTTAGAAAGTAAAATGAATAAATAAAAGAATATCAGACACAAGATTGTATAGGGAATGCTGAAATATTTGTACTCTGTGGATCCATATAAGTAATCTAAGTGTAAAATGGTTATCTATAGTATATATAGCCTACCTAGTGAATGTAAGAACAAAACTTTATTCCTCTGACAGTTTAAGATCCGGATTTGGGTCAATGCTTATTAAGATTGTGGTCAAAGTAAATTTAAACGTAAATGTACTGCATTGAAAATGTTACTTAGGAAAAATATTATCGGCAAAATTAAAATATAAAAAGTAAAAGAATTCAGTGCAGAAAATCCCCCTGTGAGTGATCGACTATTACACATTATAATATTGGGCCATCTAAGCGATGCATTATTGTGTAAGTGGTACTTTACTGCTGTAGTTTGTCGAGGTGGAGCTAATTTGATTGATATACTATTGAGTAATTTAATCTATAGTTTTGAACTGTATTTAATAATTGATCATTTGTTCTGTCTTAATCTGTAACTTGTAACTAAAGTTGTGTGAATAAAAAAAAATGTTCCTCTGAAATGTAAAGTACAGCATAAAGTGGAAATACTCGAGTAAAGTACCTCAAATATGTACTTAAGTACAGTACTTGACTATTCATGTGCTTAGTTATCTTCCACCGCCGCATGATTCTACTTTTTCAGGTTGACCTTCATTAGCACACAGACAAATATACAGTATAACCTAGAGCATCTCATTTTGAATTTACATTTTTTTTTTAAAGTTTCTAAAGACAGATTTTAAAAAATGCTCCTCAAACATTTGAAGCGCTAAAGTTTATTCTTATATTTCCAATATCAACTGTATTTATCCTAGCTCCACCCTCCTCTCCTCTCGGCTCAGAAGGATTTTTTTTCCCTTTTTCTTTTTTTAATGTGCAGCTGCCATGTAGCAGAGGGAGGAACAGCTGGCTGAGGGAAGAGCCAGCCCGGGGAGTCAGTCACATTCCTGGCTGGGATTCAATGACTGAACCAGACACAAACAAACAGAGAGGGCGAGAGAGAGAGAGAGCGAGAGAGGGAGAGCGAGCGAGAGAGAGAGAGAGAGAGAGAGAGAGAGAGAGACTCACACATTGAGTGAGTGGGGAGACAGACTGAGAGTACGCCAGACTGAGCAGACGAGGCATATTTCGAGCGCACATTAGGAGTGCGTAAAACCGCAGGAGCGCATAGAAACACAGTACCCAGTGATTGTGCGTTGGATAATACGAGTTTTGAGTCTAGGAGTTGTCGACTTTAATTGCGTCTGTCTACAGGAACAGCCCCCGTGAATTCAGCAGCCTTCAGTTTTCTGAATGGACGCGCTGGGAAGCTTCTCCGGTGACATGGAAATGCGCGTTATTAAGCGTGTAGCCGGATGCTGAGGACGCCCGATCCAATAAGTCAATTTCTGCTTTCATTTTGAGTTTTGAAATCTCTTTTCTAACCGGCAACAACATGGAGGGCACGAGCTTCCAGCCCCATCCCGGACTTCAGCAAACTCTGAAGCAGTTTCATCTGAGTTCCATGCGCTCGCTCGGCGGACCGGCGGCGTTCTCCGCTCGGTGGCACCAGGACTCACTCTTCGGCAAAGATGGGAAATCGGCGGAGATGATGCTCACCCTGCCGACTCAGACACCTCCGGTAATGTCCGGTCCACTTTTCATCCCGTCCGACCGCTCCACGGAGAGGTGCGAGACGGTCTTGGAGCGGGAGCCCATCTCCTGCTTCGTGGTCGGCGGCGAGAAGCGTCTCTGCCTGCCGCAGATCCTCAACAGCGTCCTGAGAGATTTTTCCCTCCAGCAGATCAACTCGGTGTGCGACGACCTACACATCTACTGCTCCCGGTGCACGGCGGACCAGCTGGAGATCCTTAAAGTGGTGGGCATCCTGCCCTTCTCGGCTCCGTCCTGCGGGCTGATCACTCAGACGGATGCTGAGCGCCTCTGCAACGCTCTCATCTACGGCGGAACTTATCCTCCCCACTGCAACAAGGAGTTAGGCTCCCTGGAGTTGGAGCGAACCGAGAAGAGCTTCAAAGTCTATCATGAATGTTTCGGTCGGTGTAAAGGCTTGTTTGTCCCGGAACTGTACGCCGGTCCGAGCGCCGCCTGTATCCAGTGCATGGACTGCAGACTCATGTTCCCACCTCACAAGTTTGTGGTCCACAGTCACAAGAGACTCGAGAACCGGACTGTCCACTGGGGATTCGACTCCGCCAACTGGCGGGCTTATGTGCTCTTAGACCCGGACTACACCGGGAAGGAGGAGAAGAGTCACCTGGAACAGCTGCTTAAAGAGTTAAAAGGAAAATATGATCTGATGGGCAAGCGGTCCAGTATATCGTGCAGAGTAAGTTTGTTCTGTTTCACCTTGTTATTAACCATCACTTATATTGTCTTTGAGGTGTTCTGTTTGTTACTGTGGATATTTCAACAGCCTCGGGCCTACTACAGCATCTGCATTAATTATCACTAATTTTCAGGAGGCTTCCTTCTCATTAGGCCTGCCACTGTCTCCTTTGATTGATCGTTTGTATCTTTTCCAAGTGAAGTGTTGCCAGTCTTATTAGTCCCCCCCACCCCACCCCAACAGAGGCATAATGTAAATGCACATCACATCTTTCTGTCTGTCCTGTGAAACACCTCATATAGAGCCTCACTCACTCCATCTATATCTAAAAAAAGGTGACAGTGAAGCCTCTAACCATCACCTGACACCCCCAGCATCCCTCTCATCCTCTGAACCCCCCCTCCCCGCTCCCCTCCGGTTACCCAAGGGCATCTGCATTATGATAAATGGAGTCCCGATGATATATTTTATTAGTGTGAGAGGGGAGAGGGGGGCAGGGGAGCCTATTATGGTGCCACGAGGTGGGGAAGGGGATAAGAATTTAATGAGGTTTGGGATATGGAAATGTGTGTGTGTCAGAGAAAAGAGGGGGGGGGAGGATTTGTGGCTGGTCAGGATAAGGTATGAGTGTGTGTTTGTGTGTGTCGCTGTCCAGGCTCCTTGCGTGGGTCAGAGATGTTTAGTATGGACAAAGGGCCAGGAGACGAGGTGGCTGTTCCTTCGTCACAGAGCAGCTGTTGTGTGGGACTCTGCTAATGAGTGGACATTTCTGTATGCATCACCATGGTGCTGCTCCAGTCTGAGCAGGAGCCAGGAGATGTCTCACAGGGAAACCTCAGTGCTCTCTTTAAAGAAAATACACTCAAGGAATCGCTGTTGGTTTACAGAAACATGTCTATAATAACAACAGGAGGATCAGTGATGGATAAAGGTGATGTTTTGGTTCTCAATTTAGAAATATTCATCCTGAATTCAGCACACAGGCATCCACAGATGATTTATATTGTGTTGAACACAGACTCCTGACAAGATCTTTGTACAGTCAAGAAGTATGTCTATACATAAAAAAAGAGATAAAAAGTCTTGCACCTGTGGTAAATTTCTTCCTAACTGCAGTCAGCAGGTCTTGATGTATTACCTGTGAGTTATATATTTTCTTAAAATGGTGAGTCCTGCACTGACAGTCTTCCAGTGTGTGTGATATACTCAGGGCAGGGCTGAGCATCATGGAGGCAGCGTGGTGGCGGAGGGGGCAGTGCGTGTTTGCTGTGGTTCACTGTCAGTCGTGTCCCAGTTAGCAGACAGGCCTGGTCCTCGGGGAGCTGCACACCAGCGTTCTCCCATACATCAGCCTGACAGGCCAAGCTGCTGAAAGGCCGGACGGGGGCTCGCAGACCGCGCTTGGCTCGGCTTACCCATGAAACAAAAACTCAATGTTATCGGTACGCCTCAGCCTCCCTCTGATGTCAGAGTGTTTTATTAATAAGAGAGAGCCTCGAAGGTTACCTCCTCTGCCTGTATCATCTGTCTAGACTCCCACCTCATCCGCTGTACGTGTGGTGGTTGGTGCAGATACGGCACTGCTGGAAGCCACTGCTGAGAAGATAATTGCTGATGTGGGTTTTTTTTGTGGAATAGTTATGAAAGTGCA
Source organism: Morone saxatilis (assembly GCF_004916995.1). Taxonomy (NCBI): domain Eukaryota; kingdom Metazoa; phylum Chordata; class Actinopteri; family Moronidae; genus Morone; species Morone saxatilis. Next base: position 17,197,764 of record NW_023339740.1, on the reverse strand, counting down.
GTTTTATGCATAAAGAGATTTATGTGTGATTTAGAGTTACTCCAGATTTGTATTGATAGTGAATGAAATTTTTGGAAAACAAAAACAGCCTCCTCACTAAAGCAGAAGCTGGAATCAGAGGGAATGATACCGGTGAACCATTGTGTCTGTTTTGCATCAAATCCAGCATTTGGTCATTTAGCTCTTTGCCTAATGTGCAGATGAGGGCAGATTGCTGCGAGGAGGCTGCAGTCTCTTTCATTCAGAAGATGCAGGGTGTGTGTGAGCCAGGCCTTGACATGTGTTGTCAAAGGGCCGTAACCCCTGACCTTTCCCCAAAGACACTGACCCAGCCTTCCCCCATTCTTTTCACACCATCCAATCACATGCCCTTGTGTCCAGTGCACTGGCCAGATGGCTGTCTGATAAAGGACGGAGGGATATACAGTGGGCCGATAAAAAAAAAAAGTCTCGACTGCAGCTTCTAATGAAACATCACCATTTTGTGATTCATACAGTGCTTTTCATTTCAGATCCTGCATGATTATTTTGCTGACACACTGCCAAAAAATGTAAATTTCAGGCGAAACTTGAATTTTGAGTCTAATTCAAATGACTTTTCATTGTGTTGAACCTTGCGTGTAATAATTCAAATGTTAACTTTTCTGATTAGCATGAAAATCTTCAAGAAAGAGGATTGGAATTGCAAAAATTTTTTTTTTTCTTCTTCAAAGTCAAATACTTCTGAGCATTAACTGTGAAAAAAAATATCCCTAAGAAGTAAGGGCAATGCGATCAATCATCTGACTGAGTGGAGAGTAAACGTGGGCTTCTGGAGAACGGTGTAGACTCTCCTTAATGGAATGGATATTAAAGCCATTCAACTGAGGCCAATTTATGCCATTTCTCATCCCATTGTTCTCCTCACTCGACGAAATTAGCCTCAAACCTGGAGCAAACCAATCAAGTGTGCGTCGATGAGCAAAGGGATGTGTGTTTTCAGTTATTAGCTGCTAATAAAAGCAAACAAATGCACAAATGAATGGATAATACCTTTCTCTATCAGGTTACTGTGTGTTTATCTGCACTTGTATGTGGGCGTCTTCATGTATGCGAGAGTGTTTGCATGTAAACAGTCAAGTGTAATGACTGGATCAGCTGTGCGGGGCCAGATTAAAATGAGCTCTCTGCCGGCTCATTTCCATTCCCATCTGTCTGCTGACCTCTGGGAAGCCCTGAAAGCTGACATCGTGCATCTCTTTGGTCCTTGATGCGCCTGTCTGCCCAGTGTTGACCCAGTCAGCTAAGACCTGACCCACCCAGATCACCCAGATACACATCGAGACAGTCGCATTTGGTTCAGATTTACCATGTTCTCAAATCTCACTGCTGGTACAGCAGATTTATGTTTCTAGTATTTGTGTGTGATTTGCCTTCTGCTATTTGTCCTCTTTTGGAAACATCAATCTTCTAAGAGCAGTCGCCTGACTCCCAACCAACCCCCCCCCCTTAGCATACAACTCCCCACTGACCAGCCTCCCCCCCCTCCCAGAAGACCATCACCTCTTCTTTGCAGTGACTGTTGGACGGAGTGTTTTGGCCAAAGCAGGGACGGCATGTCAAGGCAAAGGGGTGTCAGCAGCTCCCAGGGGTTGTGGCCTCCATTCTGGCAGGGGTGACCCCATGTTAAAAAGGTGTCAGCTGGGGTTCTGTCATGGGTGATGTGTGCTAAAGACCTGCCGCCTCTTTTGTTTGAGGGCCGGGCTTTTAGAGGCTGTGAAGTGCAGCCATTTCTCTTTGTTAGTGCCTTGTTTCTTTAGGTGCTGTGTGGATAGGTCTGTAACCTCCAGCCTCTCCCAGGGTGGGAAATCCACGCTTGTGAGTTTGCTGTGTCACTGGTTTTACTCTTTGTGTGCACAAAGACAGATTGGAGCCAGTAGTGGTGTCTGCATGTCTGATAGAGATAAGGCTGGGCGATAGTTCAGCATTAATGTTAATTGACTTTCAGCAGAATCATTTTTCAATTATCTTATCATGATATTCTCCCATAAACATCTGTTGTTCAAATTAATGATTATGGGCAAGTTGTAATTAAAATTTAACAAAATTAGTTTCTTTTTATTAACCAAACTGATTATTTCGTATGTGATTTTGAACACATTCATAATCATGCTCCAAATGCTATGTATCAGTATTAGAAAACATCCTTATAAATCCTTAATCCCATCCTTGTGCATCAATATCTCAATATATAGATAATGTGAGATGTTTGCAGTAGGGCTGCATAGTTAATTAAAATATTATCAAAATATGACCAAGTGCAATATCCAAATCGCAGAAGCTACACATTTCTGATGAAGGTAAAATGTGTGACAGACAGCATTATAATGAAGTACTGTAGTGCTGTAGTTATGCCTTGGCCTACGTTTGTTTGGTACACACCTCAACAACTGTCCCGTCATCATGGTATTAATCGATTTCTATGAAAATGAAAATTGTGATCCAAAAATTATCATTACCGCTCATCGTGAACCACATCGTAATTGCAATATCTGTCACAATATGATTTTTTTTTATCATATTGTGCAGCTGTAGATTGCCGTGGTGGAAGAAGTACTCAGATCCTTAGTAAAGATACAAATACTAGTAAAGTTCTGTATTCAGAATCTTAGTTTAGTAAAAGTATTAACATCAAAATACACTTAAAGTTAAAAGCAAATGTACTTATAATCCACACAATAAATAAACAATACAATGCACACACACATTCTCACACATATACAGTATATATACACATGCGTGCACGTTAGCGGGTTAAATATAAGAAAGCCTTTTAATAAAAGCGGGTTTTTAGAGACAATTTAAGAGGAAACTGATTTTGCGAGTCTGAGTTAGAGAAAATATGTTATGACTTTACTGAACGCAACAATTTAAACTAGAAAAAGACAGCATTTCTTGAATATTAGAGGATATCCAGTCTCACATATTGCAATATTGTTATTATTCCAATTTACTGTATTGCTCCATTTCCGATCATCTCATGTCGACCATGTTTTGCTCCATTCCTTTCTAAATCTCGATGACACAGCACAGTGGTAATGTGTGAAAGACTTCTTGTATAACTCGTAGAGTGAGGGAGGAGGATGATTAGTGTTGATCAGTGATGATGAGATGAGGAAGGAGATGAGCACTGGCTGTGACTGCAGTCAACAAGCCAGCCAGTCAGTCGGTCCGTTTGTGGCAGAACAGATGCCCGTATTGGGTTAGTGTTATTCCACAATCATCATCAATTCCTCCTCGATCACCTCCTGATTTCCAGCTCTGTGATTAAGAGTCAGGCCCATCTGGTGCAGAGACAGGAAATCCTGGAGTCTGCATCTGCTGCTGGCTGAGCTACTAAGCTGCTGCAGTCAGGAGGGGGTTTAAACTCTGATAATCCTACATAACCCCTGGAATGCAGAGACCACAGCACACATCAAAACCGTCATCTTCTCTGGACAGCGTCTTCAGGAACTACAGATAGACTCAGACTGAATGTCTCCTCTTTCTCTGGCCCACTGAAAGCATCCTCACAATTCCTCACAATTTATAACCATTCCCTCTGGAATTGTGTAATTAGAGCATGAATTAGATATACTGCAGAGAGTATGTTACATGGGGAAGCCAACAGTGCAGATGCACATACCAATTCAAGTGCTTTTTCTGATGAGACTTAAGAGGCCAAAGACATGAGCAGGATTGCAAAATTTGTCCCCTATGAATTTCTCTCTGTCTATCCTTAATGACCTGCAGCTCTAAGCTACATAACTGTTAGACCACATTGGAGATGTGCTAATGGAGCTCCAGCCAGAGCAGAAGTAGGCCCTGCTGGTGCCATATGACAAATCGGCATGCTGCTCTCGCCTACAATCCGCCCACCAACCACCTCCAAAGCTATCATAAGGATTAGCTCACACAGCTAAACCAAACAGACTGCTCAGTGTTCAGACAGCATTTGGTCCAAATCTTGTTCGTGCCTCCTGTTTTGATGGCTAGCAGTTCACAATCGGGCCGCTATCGTTTTAGTCGCAACTGGTGTGGTGCCAAGTTGCTGCATAGTGCTGTGTGTGGCTGCGGGTAAAAGAAGAATTAATGTTTTAGGGATTTACACGACTGCCTTGCTCTTTGGGATATGCATAATTAATATTTTGGATTAGGATGGTTTAGATTAACTTTGAATTCTCTGCTGAGTTCAGAAAACGGTGACGCGGAGGAGACACAGGGTGTACTTTTGTCTTTGTCTGCTGCATAAAAGCTCAATTTGGGAGAAATGGTTTGCAGTACAGACCTGCTTTGTGTATGTTTGAGCGTGTGGGCAGCCGTGTACCTCAACATTTAGAGGCCTCTGTCAGACTCCACACACTCTCAGAAAGGACTCAGTCCTCAGTTGGAGTCTGCTCCGTACGCTTGTGATTGGAGGGCGGCTGTGGTTGCTAAGCAGAGCTGCTCTTCCTGTGCTAAATAAGAACTTCGTGCTCTCTGGCTGGTGGGCTCAAAGAAGCGCGCCAGAACACACACACAGACACAATACATGTGTGTACCACAGACCTCACGAAGTGCATAGACCTCTTACAGTACAGAAACCTCAACCCTCTCCATTTCACTGCATCCTCTTTCATTGTGACCTCCTACGCTGTGACTCCGCATGAGTCTCTCCTCCTCCTCTCTCCTCCTCCTCCTCCTCCTCCTGCTGCTTTCCTTTCTCCAACTCCTCCTCCACTCTGCATCACACGCACTTCTCCCACAGGTCAGGACTGTATAAAGCTCCCCTCTCCATCACCGAGACCTCCTTGTCTGACACCTCCTCTGCCCCGCCACCATCACTCACCTCCTCCATTTGACACCTCCTCGACCCTGTAGGACACACACACATGCACAGACACGCACAGACACACACAGACACAGGCTCTCCTCCACTGAGATCTCCTACTTTACTCCCCCTCATACTGCATTATACTTAGATCTCCACCTCCACTGTAGTGAGCACATGCTGTATCAGTCTGTATTCAGACTGGCCTACATACGGCGCACATGTATCACTGTACTGTTCCAGGGGTGTGAGGGCTGATTGTCTCGTTTAGAAGAGATGAAAACTCGCCATCTATCTGTAGTTCTTTGATTATAGATAGATAGATAGATAGATAGATAGATAGATGAGATAGATAGATAATAGATAGATAGATAGAATAGGATAGATAGATAGATAGATAGGATAGATATGGAAAGGCAAGTGCTACTTGGTCAGGATGACCTCATAACCATCTCCTCCT
>NW_023339740.1:17162422-17192451 GCF_004916995.1 Morone saxatilis | reverse complement strand
GATAGATAGATAGATAGATATGGAAAGGCAGTGCTACTTGGTCAGGATGACCTCATAACCATCTCCTCCTGGCTCATTTCAAGAGCTTGCTACATTAACAAATGAGTGGGATCCACATTTTCGGATTTCTCTTGTTTTACCATCGCAGACATCTACCATCTCATGTATCTGCTGTGCCGCCAGGACACTGCATCTCAAAATCTGATCTAAGAGCGCCGTGTCTTCTGACCGACACATGCACGTCTGCACGTACTGTAGAGCTCTGAGGCAACCCTTCCAAATGTGGTTTATTTCTTTTAGCTTAGTTTTCGCAGGGGTCAGAGCTTTGGGTTGTATAGCAGAACAATCATTGAGTGTTGATGAAAAGCTGCAAGCCCCTGTGTGCTCTTCAGAGCAGCTCGACATGCTTTCTTGCAGAGACGGAGCAATGCAGCATTGTCAGCAGGCACCCGTATCAAATGAATTCAGCACAGCTGTCCTAGCAGACTCTATTGCAGCGAGGGGGGAAAGTTATTTATTCAGTATTACAGTCACCCCAGGATCTGTCATGGTCACTCTTTGCCACAGCATCATCTGGTCAGGTGGACCTTTTTTTCTTATTTGACCTCGTTATTACCCCAAAGTACTACATCTCTGCAAATGCACCCTGCTTTTGTTTCTCTAAGTGTTAGCCGCCTGCCCCACCCGTCTCTCACTTTCTGCTCTTTCTCTCTGCATCACTATAGCAGGGTCTACATTTAGAAAGACAGGCGTACAGATGGGCCACAGTTGCTCACATGCTGAGGACACCTCTTCCCTCACCCCCTACTCCCCCTTTCTGCAGGTGTCTAATAGTTGCAGGGTTGCCCCGCACTGTGCTCGCTGTGCCGGCTGCCCAGCAGGGCTGCCTGCCTCCCTTGTGCTTGTGGCGTTGACAGGCGTCTGGCTTTATTTCCAGCCTGTCGACGAACACAGACACAGACGGCCATGGCCTGAAATAGAGCAGGTCCACCCTTTATCCTATAATGAGGGGACTATTATAAGCCTTGTGTCTTAAGCAGTGTATGGCCGGCGTCAAGAGAAGAGCGCTTACACACATCATCTTCAAAAATGTCAAGCTGCTTTTCAGATTATCATCAAAAACTAAGTAATCACCTCTCCTTTTGGCGCCAACAGCCTTAATCTGCAGCACGCGAGTATGTGTTTTACTGCAAGGTTAAGTGACCTTTATGATCTGATGAGGCCCCTCACACAACAGAGTAAAAATGTGTTGATCGCATGGCAGTTTTGAACTCAAAAATAAGGATATAATACCACACAAACACATAATGATCAATTCACTTGTGACCTTGTATTAACTGAATGTGTTCAAATGCAAAAATGACGGTCTGGTCAGGGCATCTGTCCCATATGGAATGTATGAATTATTCCAGAGGTAATAGCAGGGCATTGTTGGTGCACTCATCTTCACAAAGACGGCCATCTCTGCATGTCCATATTTAATTCAGCCCTTTCAGCTGCCGAACTGTACAGGCTGCTGATATAATGAATCCCTCCAAAGAGATTAGTCGCCCTATCATCAACGCAGCTCCCTAATTTCTCTGCCTTTGTTGTGGTACAGGCTGTACTAAATGGGATAAAGGGGCTTGGCCGGACACAGTGGGAGGAAGTGGCTTTTGTGTTGCTAGCAGGTGCAGTGGAATGACAGTTTTGGGATGTATGTGTGTATGCGTACAGGCATGGCTGCATGTATGTGTGTGTGTGTGTGTGTGTGTGTGTGTGTGTGTGTGTGTGCAGTTCTGTGTCTGGCCAGGACAGGAGGGTATGTGCTCCCTGAGTGCCGCTGAGATACACCAGGAACCTCTGGAGCTCGACTTGAACCCTCAATCACAGGGTTCCTCAGGGGTTTGCAGTAAATTCTTCAGGCGAATGGTTTTCTCTCCCCTTCCTCCGCCTCCTACTCCTCTTTCTCTCTCTCTTTTTCTGCTCACATCTGGTGAACAGTGCTAGCACCCCTGTCATCTTTTACTGCGTTGAGGTCATTTCCACCCTATCGGTAAAGTGGAAACACATGATGTGCAGGGTTCGGCCTTAATGGGGTGGGGCTGGCATGGACCAGCACTGACACAGCTTTACAGCCAAGAGCTGCCAAAACAGCCTCTCTGTGGAATGCCTCCGACTTCAAAATTAAAGACATTTGGGGTAAATAATGTTAGAATACATATATTTACCCGTTAGATATGTAACTACTATAATTATCTACTTCTTAAACATGTAGGATGTTTACATGTTTTTCTGTAATATATGGCTTTAGATGTTTTCTGTAATGAGATGCAGCAGCAAAGCAGAGCTGAACATTTATGACGCTTTGAAACTGCAAAACAAAAACGAGCATGCATTGTTTGGGCTAACAGAAGAATATTAAGTGTATAATGAATACCAACTCCAGAAAGAAATGTTTCTCTTTTTTGAGTTTTTCTACCTCTGTTTCAAGTTTTATTTTTGCTTTAAAATTCCTCCCTTTACACACTTTTCCCCTCTTAATCACATTATTGATTCCAACTGGTGAGCTGGAGAGTCGGCTATAGACTTTGGCAGACGCTCTGGATAAAGGGTGTGTCCTCAAGTTTAATTGGGATTCTCCTTCAGCAATAATGTGGATTTCCTCAATTCTGTGCCCTGCCGCACTATTCTTCTTTAAATACTTCACACCGCAGCTTGCAGTGTTTGTCATTCTCAGGAATCTGAGCTTGTGTCATTTGTTAAAACTCAGCTCTGCCATCTGACACATTTTAGATGATTTCTTGACAGTGCATGATTAGTATCCGCTTTGAATAAATTAATTGTTCTGTCACGTTGACTACTTTTTATGTTAACATTTTTTATTCCAGCACACTGAGATATATTTCTTTCAGCCGGTCTTTTCTTCTGTAATCTAATGAAATCACTGTTCTGTTTGCAATGACTTAAACAGTTAAAAAGATTTGGAAAATTTATTGCTAAAGGATCTCAATGGAATAAACAGTTTTAATGGAGTTTTACTGTCTCACTACATGGATCTCAATGTGTCTCCAAGCAAATTCCAGTCACACTGTGGTTTCCATTTTGTGGTAGACAGAGCTGCAGTGTAAAAAGGGGTGGGCTGCAGTCAGTCAGTTACTGTCTGTGGGTAGACTGTAGGCAGAGTGGCTGCTAGCAGCAGCTGCATGGATTTTTATTCCTGCTGTCCAACAGGACTCCATCATAGACTGCAGCAGCACTCGTTATTGAGGGCACACACTCCTGTGCTGCATGCCTCTGTCCTCATTACCTCTGCAGCAGCTTAGCTCTCTGCCTTTGTTCTCTCTCTTGGCTTGAAACAGGAGAATATGGAGAGAAGTGCTGAGGCTGCAGTTAGCTTGGCTGCCCACAACTTCTGCCGCACAGGAAAAAACATAGCACAGACAACCACCACCCCCCTAAGCCCTCTTGTCTACATATTTCCACAAAGCCAACGCACAGGGGATGCTCTAGTTTGATTCATCATCCTGACTTGGATGTAGGCTGGGTTGCTCAGTGCTTCTTACATTCTGTCGTTCTTTATTCCCCCGGCTTGCCTGTGTCACTTGTTGTATGACTTAAAGATTTCCCTCCTAAGTGTATTTGCGTACTGGCCTACTGACCAAATGCCCTCATGGCCAATCTGCTGTGTGAAAGGTCCCATAGACTTGTTCCTCAGAGGCGTTAAACAGCAGCCGTGCAGAGTGGCTGGAGGGACAGTAAACTTTTATCACACTAATAACCCACAGTCACAGCTACCTTAATGGCTTAGGCAGCCATGCCAGGGGTTGCCTGGAGGTCAGGTTGAATTGCAGGACATAAATGGTAGATTCCAACCGGTAAAACAAATAAAGGAAGAAGAAAAAACAAGGAGGGGCGTCTGAGGTGAGCAGAGGGGGAAGAAAGTTGTTATTGGAAGAGCAGATAATCACTTAAATTGATTTGCAGTAAAAGGAAGCCATTGATTGGACCACTCTTTTATGACAAGGCGATCTTTGGCCTTTTAACCCTCTTTCCCACCCAACTCTGCACGCTCACAAACCTTGGACTCAGTCCGAGCATGCTGTCAAAGGGCACAACTCCTACACAAGTGACGAGCGAGTGAAAAGAGTTCAGTCTGCCCAGCACTTGGTGAAAACATCGGTTTGGAGATTTAGTAGAAGAAGTCGTGTGAGAGAGAGGATTTGTTAATGGAGTTCAAATCTGAACTTTTTCTCAGATTCCTCTCCCTCTGGCTGAGGTGGACGTGTCTTGAGAGTGTTTGTTTTAGGTGAAGTCAGTGCTGGAACAGTATGTTGTGAACCGCAGGCCAGACTGTGGTTCTGCGGTTCAGCTTCGACCTGAATGCAGACTGCTCTGTTTGTTTTGCTTCTCCGTTTCTCAGGGAGAAATTTAGACACTGCCAAAGTCCTGCGCTCACACCCAAGGCACGCAAATAAAAACCCCTTCACACAGAGAGAAAAAAAATGTACCTGGGTGTAGTCGCTACATCTGGACCTCACCACCACCCCAGTGTGCAGGGGTACACATCTATTGGTGTCTCTGCTGTCCTGCTCTCATCTTGTAAAAGGGCTCTTTGGGAGATGAGATGGCATTTGATTGTTTCACTGGCAGGATGTTTGTGTGTTTTGTTCGAAGCCTTTTCATAAATAGCAGTTTTTATGTTGCTGAGGTCAACTGGTTTTACTAGACTGGAGAGGCAAGTCCAGAGGCAAGGAGGCCTCCCCACCATCTGGCAGCCATAAAATGGGGAGCAGGAGGTTTTTAGTGGGGGTTTATGAGATGGTAGGGTGAGACATTGAGGGGAGGAGAGACAGAGTGGATGGTGGACTCTGGTTGCCCCCGAGCTGCAAAGCTTCCTCTGCAGTCTGAATGACAGGTCAGAAGTTCATTGCCTTCTTTTTCATCGTGCATCTGCCTTGTAAGGTGAAGGAGGTGACGGCTGGTTCAGAGTTCGAGGGCAAAGGAGAGGACGTCACCGTGAAGCTGTTATCACTGCTGTGAATAAAGATATATTCTGGGCGAGAGATCTTTGTTTCAATTTAATGAGCTCACTGTGTTTTAAAAGTGTTTTAGAAGACAGTAGCTCATCAAGTGTGTCCCCTTGTTGTTGCATTGCTGTCAGCTTGTTATGCTGTGCAGAAGATCAGACCTGAGTCCTACAGATGGTGCAGAATTATGTGGCTGCGTAAACACTGGTGATTCAATAGCTTGGTGTTGTTTGGGTATGCGTCACCCTCTCAAAGCGCCCTGCACACCACAGAGTAGCGAACAGTAAGTTGTTTTGTGCGACTACAGATCCAGGCTCTCTTTTTGTCCAGAAACAGCCGTACAGTCAGGTGGTGGCTTTATTTTGTTTGCACATCTGACTTAAGTGGGGGATAACAACATTGTTAAGCCATGAAAATACTGGAGTTTGGGGCCAGTGAGATTCTCATGAAGATTTCAGGAATGAAGACACTCCTGAGAGTTTCAGTTATGTTCTCCTGGAAGATTTCTTTCCCAGTTTTAAGAGCCTGAGCTGGAGCTGTCTGGTCCATCTGAGGCTGGATGCTCAGCCTTATAGGTTTTCCAGAATGGGGTTATCATTGCAGAGGACTGGACTGCTTTGCTGACTCTGGCACTGATACCTCCCATAGAGATTTCATCTTTTGTTATGCTGCAGCTGAGATGTATTAACTCTTTAGCCCCTTCAAAATATGTAGGTAATAGAAGATTATGGAGCTCTGTTTTACCCACTTTAATCTTCTGAAACACTCCCATGTTCCTATATGTGCATAGGTATGTTGTGTAAAATAGCAATAAAAGTTAATGTGTTTGTTATATAAATTAGTAGTATTGACCTCTTTCTCTCGCCAGTCTTAGGTTGGGTTTTTAGACCCTCTGCTGCTTTGCACAGTTTGTATATGAAGAGAGGAAAGTGCTGACAGAAAAAGAATGAGAGCGTGTTTGGCAGGCACGCCCTTGTAGGTTTCTGTGTCACTCAACTCTAATAAATTTTTAATCGTTTCCTTGCTGTGGTATAGAGCTCAACATGGCTATGCTCAGTCACACGCTATTTAGGGGGCTCATGCTCTGTTCAACTCATAAAATAGGAGGAATAGAACGTGTAGTTTAGAGATTTTCACTCATTAAGACCAAAATAAATCTGTAACATACCTACAACGTTCTGCTTTATGTTTTCTCACTTCGTTATGGAGAAAATTTATCGGCAACATTTTGCACATGAAGGACTTCTTATTGTAGGTTGAATGATACAAAGAAGCCAGCAGGAGTGGATGCTGGATTAAAACTGATGCTATTTGTCTGTATTAGAGCTGTAATTAATACATTAGTCACACAATAGAAAATGTTTTGGTGGTTCATGGTTACAGTTTCTAAAATGTGAGAATTTTTTACTTTGCCCAACATTATAGTAAACTTCAGTGATGAAAAAAAAAATAATTATTACTTGGAATTCTTGTTTCTGTGATATCATTGAGGCCAACACCACAATATAATCTAGTGTAACACCAGAGGCAATTTAAAAAGCAGCAACCTCAGTGGCGGCAGTGTCATTTCAGAGTCCTTATTATTAAGGTTATTGGAGTGTCTCCAAAAATTATCATGACAAAGGTATAAAATATACTTCCATTGCCAAGAACATTGATTGCACTTGACAAACTTTAAAGAAAGCATCAAAGGCACCTTCAAAGGCAACCACAGTGAAAGACTCCAGCCCGAGATTCACTGAGAACCTCTCAACATACTTCGGGCTGTTTATTCGCTCACATTTTGCGTCATGTCACAGCCTCGAGCTTTAAGAGAAGGAGTGAAATAAAGCACAGGCCCTTGATTGAGAGGCTGGAAACGAGGGACTCTGCTCTTGCTTTAGTGGTTCCGTCCACTGCAGTGATTCAGGGGATAAAAATGTGGCCTGTGTCTCTTTAAGAGCGCTGGCCTGTCTGCAGAATGCATCAGTCCTGTGGAGCAGACACAGGCCAGCAGGAGGAGGGGGTTGAAGGGAGGAGCGTGGGGCTGTGCAGAGGGAGGAATGAGGACAGGAGGGAACAGCCGCAGTCTGGGCTTCCAGCCTCCTGGCTAGACTGCTGAAAGTTATTATTGAGTTCCTGTGTAGGGCCTCCCCTCCCTGCGGCATACTCCTCTGTGCTCACTACGAGGTGGACGGGGAGTGCGGGAGAGGGAAAGAGAAAAGTTGGCAGCCTCCCATGCCCCTTTGCAATGACCTTATATGCAACAAATAAAGGATAATTTTGTTTGATTCTGTGTTTTTGCAAGGGTGAAGCCTATGAAAGCCTTGTAAGACTGAGAGCAACCACACACCCTAACAACCTTACAGCTGCTCGACAGCAGCTGAAACTGCGGCCTAGCTCACTGTTGTCTTATGTTACAGTTTAGCAGACATGTCCTGTTTTCTTAGGATTGGCCTTAACTAGTCAAGACAAGAAGGTTGACAGTTCACCAATGGGAAAGCAGCGAACTAAATCCTCTCCTGGCGTGCTAAGTGATGAGTATGATTCAAGGACAGGTGGTGGGAGGATGACTGCTCCTTCAGTCTCCTTCAAATAACTTTGTCTTTACAGTAAATGACGGCCATGAATTTAAAAAAAACGTGACGTCTTAAAGCTGGAATATGGGAATAAAGCCAGTGATTATGAACAGCTTAACCAGAATTTTAATCACATTTGCAACAAAAGCTGGGTTTTTTTTTGTTTTGTTTTTTGCAGAATGTTGTATAATTAGTCTCTCAGGTGATCTTGTCAGTGTCCAACCTGCAGGTCTCAGAGATTTGCTGGGAAAGGCCATGGAGATTACATAGTTACACACATCATGCCCTTCTCTCAGGCCTGTGCCTGCCTGCAACACTAATCCCTAGCCTGCCTTCCCCTTTAGCAGCTACATTCGGGCCACAAAGCGCCTGCGTCCTTCCAGCTCAGCCCACCAAGAGAGAGACAGACTTTTATGTAATGCTCTGTCCAGTGTATTTGTTCTGAACCTGCTGTTGCTTCAAGCGAGGCTCCCTCAGGTTAACAGTACCCAGCTGCTGCCTGTCCTACTGTACTAAACTTGTCATGGCTCTGGTTGCGAAAAGCCCGGACCCTTGCAGCACCTGAGGCTCATCAGGTTTTCCCGCACATATCTTCTGTAGCATGTCACATATGTGCCCTGATTAGTCCCAGCATGTGTCTTCATTCATGGTCAGTGGGATCATTCGGCCTCTGTTTTAAAGCCGTCTCGGGCAGGGTTTTGCAGGAAAGCTGGGCGAGGGGGGGGGGGAACCCTGGCGCTGAAATGGGTATTTTGTGGAGTTCTGTTTGTTGAGTCAGAGCTTAGTTGGGCTCTACTGTTATGTGGTTGCCATGGAGAAAAACACAGGCTCTTGTGCAATAAAATCATCCAGGAAAAGACGTTTCCAAGAATTTTTCAGAGTCAAGAAACAGACGGCAAATTGCAGAATTCATGAGGTGCTGCGGTCCACCACCCGCCCCTCTCAGCCCTCCATTTTAGAGCACTCGTATTCATTTTATGGAAGCTGCGAAGCTCGAGCCCTCTCACCTAATTACTTCTGTAAGAAGATATGTTTTCCTATGAACGGAGGAGGGAAACAAAACCAGTGTTTAAGGATGGAATGTGTGATCTTAGGAACGGATGTTGTGGGTGTTTTATCCCCTATTTCCCTTACAGACAATTCCTTGAACAAGTGGAAACAAGTGAAATGCTATTTGATCTCTGTCAAATATTACTCTATGCACATACTCACACTGTGAGGCCCCTCACAGTACATTTGAGTCAGATTGTTGCTCTGCCAGAGGAACATTTTCAGCAGCAATAACTCCTGGTGTAGTTTTGAAAATGTGTTGACAGTTAATTGGTTGAACCCTTATAAAACCCACTGGCTTTCTTGTATTTCTCCTGGAGCTGTAATTCTCTTCACCTACGTCAAGGCTCCTTATTGCGCTTTAATATGAGGTCTTTTATTCTTACTCTTTCCTGTCTTTCCGAATGGACCCATTAGCACTTTTTCAAATAGCGCAGCATTAGAAAAACAACTTGCAGTTTGTAGTGGTGCAGTACAAAAAGCTTTGTTCCAGGCTTTCAAGCTTAGAAGCAAAATCTGAAGTTCAAAGCTAATTAAACAAATAAGAATGTCTTTAAAGGCCACATTATGTGTCTTTAGCTTTGCCTATAATAGTATTTCATTGTTTGAAGGGTCTGAAGGGTCTAAAGGGAGACAACTGTGGTGGAGCAGAGATTAGCTTTTCTAACCTGGTGAGCAGGATGGCAGCATTTTAACAGAATGACCAGAATGGTATCTATAAATTTCAGCAGGATTTATTACCTTGGTTCAACCAATTAGCTCCCGAGCAGTTCCCCGGACGTATACTGTGTTGGTGAAATGACATCACATGGGACCCTGAGTGAGCAGTGACCCTAACTTCACCTCGCCCTCTCACAGCTTTTATGACCTCCTCCCCTAAATCCCCCTCTGCCCCTGTAGCGTCCCCTCACACCTCTTAACCTCTGGTATTCATCCCATTTTCATCTTTCCAAATAAACCTGCCACCTGCCCTCCTCACCACTGGCTACTGGGGGCGGGGGGTATGTGGTCATGTGGCTCAGCTTACCGTGAGGGTATGGTGGCACAAACCGCAGCTCAGCTGACTGGTGAGATGCTTTTACCGTTTTAAAAAGTGTCCAGCCCTTGGAGGCTCATT
This sequence comes from Morone saxatilis, assembly GCF_004916995.1. Lineage (NCBI taxonomy): Eukaryota > Metazoa > Chordata > Actinopteri > Moronidae > Morone > Morone saxatilis. The sequence goes on along the minus strand of NW_023339740.1, from coordinate 17,182,717 downwards.
GGTTACATGGTTGTTGCTGATTTGTTTAGGGCTGAAATTAGCTGTGTGTTACTGAGCTGATGATTATTGTTACTCAATTTAAATTATTTAAAGCTTAACCTCTTTTATATATTTAGGCTGCATTATATGCTCATGAACTAAAGAAGGTCTAGTTAGGGGCTGAACCAATTAGGACAAGGATCAGCAACTATTTTCATAATCGATTAATCGTTATAGTTATTTTTTGAGCAAGCTCCAGCTTCTAAATGTATGCTTGTATGTATGTAAGTGATTGTAAACTGAATATTTGGGGTTGTGGATTGTTGGTAGGATAAAACAAGTAATTTGATGACATTGCCAGTGTTGAAATTAAATTGTAATTGGTATTTTATAGACCAAACAATGGATCAATTAACTGTCAGATTAATTGATACTAAAAAAAAGAAATGTTAATTGCAGCTCTAATCTAGTTAATAAAATTGCATGAGAAGACAGCTAAATGGTGGCCAGACAAATCCCCTGTGTGGATCACGTGTTTATGGAAAATTAATTTTCTCATGACCTAGCAGGGATTTTTATTCACAATAAAGTCAAAGTCCAGAAGGAAAGAGAGTCAAGTATCACAAAATTATACTCTGATTTTTACTGACGTAAAATGCAGAGTTCGTTGGTCGGGCGTCATTAGGGACAAAGGTGGTCTCTTTTATCCCCTGAACTCGGTTGTTAACATGGAGATCTGACTGTCCATCTGGCCTGTCAATCTCTCAGACACTGGAGGTCTAGACCCTGACTGTAACCAGCAGTCCCCATGTAGTAGCTCTCCCTTCCCTCCCTCAGTCTCCCAGGCCTCCTCCTGCCCTGACTTCTTCACCATCTCTGCTCTGTGAGGGAGGTGCAGAGGAGTCGCCCAGTACCTGGTACTGCAAGTGATATAATGGTCTGTGTATTTGGAGCTGTTACCGTTTGGGTTGTGGAGAGGTTATCCAGTGACATTTTAATCGTCTTTCTGCCTTCTTTGCCGTGGCATTAGTATTAATCTGCAGGATTAAAACCCAGCCAGTCAGACACTGGACTTGCTGTCCTGCTGTAGAGCAGAGGGGGAGCGTGCTAACAGCCAGAACGGCGGCACACGCTTCCCCGCATACAGGCAGGGATGTGCTTATCAGTGACAAATCAAGGTTTTTTCAGTCTGGAGACATCAGACCTCTGATGACCGGATGGTTTGTTAACACACGCAACTGCTCCAGAGAGTTCAGATTTGGTTTTTATCAGTGAGAAACCACAGATTTTCACGTCTGCCATCACTTCCCTGTCTTGTATTCAGACATAAAATACTATTTAGAGAATATCTGCTAATAGCTGCTTCAATTTGAATCTTTCTTGTGCACCTCCCAACTCTTTTGGATGCCCCTTTAAATTGTAATTTAAATTGTATCTTGTAACTCAGTGTGATCAACATAAAATATAATGATCCTTGTTGAAATTCAGTTGCGCGGTACAAGTGAAACTATTTATATTATTTATTGGTAATTGCAGAGAAAAAGTGATTGTAGGACAACATGCAGCTTCAACAGATGCCATAGCCATTTATTTTTGTCACAAAATAGGTCTATTTATTTTAAATCTTTCTTTTCCAAATCCCAATCCAAGAATTATTATACAAATTAAACCAAAATTAAATATCTCATGTCCGTATTAATCTCATCAAAGCAATCTGAGCAGCATTCATTTTATTTTTAGAAATCAATTCCTTGTTCCTCTGGGACAGCAAATAAACTGGCACTGATGTCCAAGATATGAGTTACTGAACCAGAGCGGTATTGTTTACATTGTAGCTGAGAAGTGCAAATGTTGACGTTACTCATCTTGGTAGCCATTTACCTGGTTTTTACAACCTTGAATGATAGAGTCATTTTAAGTTATGTAAATTACAATGTCCCAGATCACAAAATGGAAGTAAGTTATAGATCATTTAAAAACACAGTGATGCATCACTGGCAGTGAATCAGATGAGTGTCAGTGTAATGCCAAGGGATTAAGCTTGCATGGCAAAGATGGCGTTGGCACTGCTGCACAACAGAGATCAAGTTCTGTGAAGGCACGCACACATGTATGAAAGTCAGGATACAGCCACACAAATTCTGTCTGCAACGCTGCCGCATGATACTTTATGAAATTATAATGATATTGAGTAGTTTGTGATAGAGAAGACAGAAAAAACAGCTGGAATGTATCGAGGATTTTAGGTGTGGGAAGTATTCTCGCTCATTCCTATCTGGACACCATTTTAGTCGCCCTGACAAAGACTTTCTCACAGCTTTCCTTTAATTCAATTGAAGAGCACATAGATAATTTGAATTACCACTGTGTATTCCAGTGTTGTAGCTTAAACTGCCCAGTCAGAGCTCTTTTATTTAATCAATGGATACTGTCGAATAGAGGATGCAAAGAAGAGGAAAAACAGCCATATTTACATGACTAAATATTAAATTTGTTTGGCTTTAAGCCTGAAGAACTCACTGTATTTCATTACACTGATATGTTCGGTATGCAGAAATCAACCAACACCAAGGTATTAATTGGGGTATAAATCTAATTTTCTAACAAATTTGCAGAAACTCTTTCTTCTTTTATTCATGATGTTCCTGAAAGTTTCATGAAAACATTTTGAGCAAGAATTCATTTTACCCTTCAGGAGCACTAAATTAAATTCCATAAACGTAGGTCAGCTAGAGTCTGTCTTTGCTCTTTCTCTCTTTCTCTGTCTTTCTCGTTAACCTTCATCCCCTCCGGCCTTCTGGTTAGCACTGCAGCTGCTCCTACATTATAAGTGTGCTAAATGTGAATAGAAGCATAAAGGCATTGTGTGTGTGTGGTATGTCCCAGTGAGTGTGCAGGAAAGTATGTGTGTTTCTGCCTTTATTGGTTTCCAGACGCAACACTGTGTCTTCCCTAAGATCATGTGGCCTGATGTTTAATTCTCTTATTCCAATAGTGCAGCAGGGGGGCTCAGACAACTATCTGCTGAATTTGGCGCTATGTGCATCCATAAATAAACCAGTCACAGAGCACGTTTCCTTTCCTAAGATAACTTTGCCTCACAACCATACCAAACATGCTCATGCTAATAATGTATAATCTGTGATGATATCTGTTTCGTGTCTTTTAGTTTAGGGTTTCCATGTCTGTTGAAATAACTTATGAGCCCTTTGTACTGTGAGGTCATCCTCTGAGAGAGAGAGAGAGAGAGAGAGAGAGAGAGAGTGATTTGGACTCCGCTGTCAACATACTGTAAGAAAGGCGGGCGGGCATGTCCATGTCGTTATGATTGCCATGTTTGAACCTGAACTGGAATTCATTTCTCGGCGCGCAATAGTACAGTAATCTTTCTTTTTGTTTGCTCTCGCCAGCGAGATCATCTTTTCATGCACACACAGGGAATTCACTTCATCCAGGAACAGGTTTTTTCATGATGTAGAAACTGGAAATGAAACATGTTATCAAAAGATTAAAGAGAATTTAGTGTGTCTTAATAGCTTTAATTCACATTTGGACACAGTGTATTATTGCACTGTGAGAAAGGAATTAAACTAATACAGTAATTCTTCTCTGCAAAAATTCTGCAAGTCTATTTTAGACCTATAAAAACTTAACTTCAAACATTGTAATATAATATATTTTTTCAAGAATCTTGCAGAAATCAGGAGGCAGCGTGTATTACATTTTTTTTAAAAACAATATATCAAATAATTGTCATTTTAGAAAATACTTAAAACAATGTGATTTGCATTGAAAATAGATAAAACTCTCCTACTTACGTAAATTTGTTTACTCGTTTTAAGAATTAAGACTTAAAGCTAGTGATGGAATATAACACTTACTCAAGCGCTTTATGCACATAAGTAGGTATTTGTGGTACTTTTACTTCCAATTCTAAAGTTAACATTTATTGGCAGAAATGGAATATAATATTCATAACTTTGTATTTATTAGTGTTTAACAGTAAAGAGTGTGAACACCATAAACAGAATAGTGATTCTTATAGATTATCTCATTAGGCATACTTCTAGTCAATTAAATAATAGTGACATTTTCCACTTAGTTATTGGCAAAAATTACTTGATAAGAAGAATAAAACCTTGAGCAACAGAGGAGGGACCCCTCCTCCAGGACAGACATGCAATAAAGAAAATTACAAAATGGAGATGCAGGCAATAGAAGTTGAATAGGAGCGTTATGTCGGAATTATCCTAACTGGTTCCACTGGGGTCACTAGATGTTGTGTAGCATCAATTTTCCACACACAATTCACTTCCTGAATGGTTGACAAATGCAGAACACTGCTTTGTACGCTCTGTTCGTCTGCCTTGAAGCTATATGTGTCCACATGAGATATTTTCCACCTTTAGGGACAGCAGCTCATCCTGCGTCCTCCGCAGACCTCATCAAGTCTCAATCCCAAAGACAATTAGGACAATCCAATAAGCTTTACTGTAATGCCGACCTTATGCCAAGCCCTGCGATTCTCTTTGTGAGTCCATACTGTCATGGCTCAGTACATAAACACTCCTTCCTCCCATCCTCAAACTGGACACAACAGAGACGGAATAAATTGATAAATTAAGCTTAAGATTTAGTGAGGGGAAATGGGAGCTTGTGCTGTATCTATGTGGAGTAGGGATGAAGTTTCAGGGATATTCTGGGCAGACACCAATAATTTTCCCCCAGCTGTTAGAGGTGACCACAGGGCTTTATATAAATCAAGGCACTGTCGTACAATTTATGCAGTGAGAGTTGAATAGAAAGCTCAAGGCATCCCTGTGAATATCCACACCAAACTACAGGGATCAGATTACTAAAACTAGTATTCTGTCACTTCCAACTAAGGCCGTTACCCGAGTGAGCCGTGCCAGTTGGTGTGCCCTTGAGTGAGACAGCGCCCCACTAAGCACATGTCGATCTGGGGATTACATTCAGGGGTTTAGGAGGGGAAACGAGGCCGTAATCTGAAACTGTTGTGTCTTGTTGCTGTGCACTTTTCTTAATGCCATGCTATCATGCAGCATGCGTTGGTATTGTATGACTGTTGCCCGAGGAAGTTCAGCTGGGGAAACTATTTTTGTCTCACCAGATGAGTGCTGCCCCAAGTTTTATTCCTCGATAATTTTATAGTTTTTAAGCGTCACAATATATGCTAGAGGTTTTGATTCAGCCTGCTGTTATTCGTTTTTGTGTACCTACGATAACGGTAGGTGAAGTTAGAAGAGGAGCTCAATATTCTGGGAAATACGTGAGAAGATTGGCACCAGTCGTATGTATGTAGGATAAATATGGCGCCATAGCCACGGCCGGTTAGCTTAGCTTAGCATGAAGACGGGAAACAGCTAGCCTAGCTCTGTCCAGAGTCCACCTACAACCACCTCTGAAGCTCATTAATTGACGTATTATATCTCTTTTGTGTAAGTGGTCTCATGTAGGCAGCTGTTTCCAGTTTCTGGTTGTGGCTTCATATCTAATTCCTACCAAGAGAGTGAATATGGGTATTTTCCAATATGTCGCCAATTCCCTTACATTAAAGGATAATTTTGTTTATTACAGCTTGTTTTTTTTTTTTTTTCTTAGATCTGAAAATCTCAGCTCGCAGTTCATAAAAAAAAGTTTGGCAGGGCAAAGACACACAGCAACCAGAGGATTGATTGAAGATCCCGCACACTCATCTTCTCCTATTGAAGTTGAAATCAAGTTCCAACTAAGTTCAAGATATCACGGTGAAACTAAACCTGCATATCAACAAATGTCAGCCCTGGTCTGGTGACAGACGTACTACATCAGGGCTAAATAAACAAATAATGCTGATTGGCTCCATGTTCAAATGAAATAACAGTTCAAGCCCCATCACGCTCCAGAAAGCACAATATTGACAAATTATTCTTCAAGCAGGTCAAACGCTCTGCTCTTAGAACAGATATTGAAATGTTTGCCATGTGTTGTGTTTCCTCTATGATTATCCACCATGCCAGCATGAAAATAGCTGGGGCTTATCCCGGTATTACCATGCCATTATATAGCACTAATTAAAAAATAAAGCATTTCTACTCTTGCCCAGCTGCTATTAGACCCTGTTTAGCCTACAGGTTTGCTTTGAAACGCTCCCTCATTACAGCGCCTCAAAGAAATATCATACAATAGCGAGTTGAAAAGGGCAATGCTTGAATGGAGTCTTAAAGGAGAGGCTGTACTTGGCCTTCAAGTATACATTCCTTCAGCTCAGTGCTTCCTCTGTGGTCCCGCTCCCCTGGCCCACCCCCCTCCCACTCAAGACTCAGTTCCCACAGGGGACTCGGCCAAAGCAAACTCCTCAGAGGAAGTCTCCCTCTCTTACCAGTGAGAGGGAGAGAGAGAGAGAGGGATGTCCTATCATCTGGCTCATTGGGACCTGCTAGGCAGTAGGATGTGCGAGGAGGGTGTTATGACTCCGTGGCCATGCTATGTCTATGATGTGGTGGTGAGTTAAGCCCGTGCGGCTGCTCTCCTGTGAGGTCAGTGTCAGATTTAGCCAGCAGGTCCCTTGTGGTGTCTGGGAGTGTCTGTTTTCTGACTCTATTATGTCTAGCACTCATAGCCTTCCTGGAGCTACAAACCTCAGGGTAGAAATAGTACCAGACAGGCAGACATCCTTTGTCGGGAAAACAACAGTCACGTCAGTAATTACAGAGTCTGATTACAGCAGGGCAGCAGTTCTTAGAAAACCACCGGCCTTGAGTGAGGCAGGTGAGGGGTCGAGTCACCATTTCTGAGCAGCACGCAGTCAGCGAGAGGTCTGGGTTAAAAGAATTAACCTACAGTAGCAAAACCAAACAGCATGCTCTGTGTGTGTGTGTGTGTGTGTGTGTGAATGGGTGTGTGGGTTATGCGGTTACAGGTTAGACTATGAGTCAGGGATAAATGAAGGGAGTGTCCAGACAAACATGTCATGTATATCTCATGAAGCAACAACCGTATGTAGAGGCAGAATAGAAATGAGAAGTTATAATACACTTTGATTTTAGCTGTGGATTAATTGGTACATTACTTCATGTTCCCCCTAAAGGAGGAAAATATATATATACTAATAGGGGCAACATTTAACTGGTAATGTGGAATGAAGAGCAGTCATCGGTCAGCAGATCTGAGGTCTGATGGGTCTCAAAGTGGCCATTTTACAGTATAGTTAAGTCTATAAAATGCCTGTAAAGTGAGAAAAATGCCCATGGTGATGTCTTAAAATTGCTTGGTTTGTCTATTCAACAGTCTAAGACCCAAAGATATTCAATTTACAATGTTCTACAAGAGAGAAAAGCAACAAATCCTCACATTTGCAAAGCTTCAACCCGAGAAAAAATGTTATTTCGGCTTGATAAATTATCTAAAAGATTAATTAAAATGATTATTAAACCTCTGGTATTTGGAGTTTAGGTACACAGTACCAGACTTGACTAACATCTCCACCCTTGAGCACACTGTACCAGACACACACCCACTCCTCCACACACACACACACACACACACACATACCCTCCCACACACACATATGCATGTCTACACCCACACCCACCCACCTCACCACGCGTCCCGACACCCACTCATAGCTGCATGTGCACACACTTATGCAGCGTCTGGCTTCGTGTAGAAAAGCTGAGAGACGTGATTCATTACCAGCCGGGCTTCTCGCTTAATGCTAAATGAGGTTTGTCATTAATTTCCATCTTGAGGTGATTACAGCGAGCAGCGATTAAGGTTTCACAACTACACGCAACCCCGCTGGAGTGTTTTCCATTGAGGATTTTCAAGGTAGACAGAGTAATCGTTTGTCTTGAATCACACACGCAGACAAGGAGATGGGAGTGTTTGCCATTCCTTCAGGCAGAATGTCATAGTAGTGAGTAAGAGAGTAGCAGGCAGGTCTGTGCTGGCCTCTGTATCTTCCCAGGTAAACATATCCTCTGTCTGGCAAGTGCAGACCTGAGAGCTGAGGAGGTTCGCTATCTCAACACATGGTCCTTGCAGCTTGCCACACACACAGACATACAATATATACAATTAGGGGCTCTGGAGATTCAGTATTTTATGGCACTTAACAAGGCAGATGCTTCCCTCCTTGGGTTTTCTAAGCGCAGTCAAACATTTTATGACTCGGTAGCCCTGTGTTAACATGCAACTCTCCCCGAACACTTCAACTCAATCGTCTGTCAGATCTGAGTGCAATTACTTTAATTTGTCTCCCTCTCTGTCTCCCTCTGTCTCTATATTGCAATATTTCTGTGGTTCGGGGAGTCGATCTGCTCCACCTGATGGCGCCTCTTCTGCCTGGCAGGGAGCAATGTAGCCCTACTGGCTGCCAGCCAGACCAGCTTGAGTGTCTGCTCAGCTCAAGCCCTGCGCGCACACACTCACACACATACACACACGCAGACATGCCAAGCTCAGAGACTGAACGCTTACACAGACGCATCTTCTATCCTCCTTGTCTGTCTGTGACTTTGTTTCTGTTTGTCTAATATTTTTCTCCTTTCTGTGACTCTATGCTGTATAAAAGGTCACATCATGTTCTGACAAATCTGTGTGAAGCTTATGAATAATGCCATTTTACAGTCATACAGTAGCATTTTTAGAAGTTGTGGGCTCTTGAAATATCCACTGTACTCCATGATGTAATATCTGCTCTTCTATCTCTGCAAAGATCATGATGATTAACCATGTATTCTCTCTTCTCTCCTCAGTCTCCCAGCCCGGTCCCATCTAAGAGGTCCAAATTTGACAAATTACAATCACCACCAGCTGACAAAGACAGGAAACCTGAATGGTTACAATCACTGTCAAAGTCTGCACACAAGGTTTGTATGCTGCTTGTTCATGTTGTGAGTGTGAAACTGGATTTGCTGTTAAGCTGAAAGGTCAAAGGGGTGACATAAAAGCTGTTGTCCTTTTGAATCATCACATTATCATTTATTTACGACCCCTCGTCATTCTGCCTTGTTAAATGAAGAGGGGCCTTTCAGTGTGTTCGTCATGGCTGATTTAATGTTCTAGTGGCAGTTTACTGTGAGTTTATCCAAGCTTGTTGTTTTGTTTGTTGTTACAGGATCTGAAACAGGTCCAACTGAAACAGAGGCCCTCCGCTTTCCGCCCCTGGTCTCCTAAAGCAGCAGAAAAAGAGAAACCGGCTACTCAGAATGAGGTGGAGAGGTGAGTCATCTGAGGAAAGGGGTGATAGTTTCAGTTTTAAAGACATACTATGTGTTAAATTAGCCAATGAAATGCTTTAAATGTACCTGTATTGCCTCCACAGGTCCTACTCAAAGAGTCACGAGACTTTGGTGGCTCCCAATCTGACACTAGCTCCCCTGGCCCTTCCGGTCCATCCTAGGGACAGCAACGCTCCTGGCAGGGGGCCAGGAGCCATTTCCAGGCCGCTGCAGGAGCTGCATAATGGAGATACACAACCTGCAGCAAAACCAGCCCCTGCTAGTATCGCCAACCGACCCGACGACATGGACACAGATGGAGAAATTGATGTGGATGACTGTGATGATTGTGAGTAGCCCACCAACCATCGCCCTTGAGTTTGAAATAATCCAGAGAAACAAATTGAGCACAACAAGAGTCAGTAGATATAAGAGAAACAGATTTTACAGTAACAACTTGTATTACACAGTAAGACCCACTGGAAGTAATCCATAGCAGATCTGGTTTAGGGTGATTCCTGTGCAACTCCGCCACCTGGTGTTTAAAGGAATGAATACAATAGAGATAAAAGTTGTCTGCAGATTCTGCTGTTCTGCTGTTCAAGAGATCCAGTTCTTCTATTTATTGTAGCTTTTATTATTTGTTTGTATTGTTTTGCAACAGGAGCTTAGGGAAAGTTTCATGCTTAGTTTTTTTTTGTTGATACATGCTGCAATGAAAAATTATCTGTATGGATGCTTCATCACAGTGATTCCCAACTTAGGTGTAAATATTGTATAGTAGCTAAACCAGTTTTTTTTTAAATTACAACAAAAAAATAATAATGAAATAATAATAAAATATCTACATATTTAGTCAGCTGCAACACCTGAACATCACATGTTGCAAGAAAGATTAAAAAAGATGCATTGTTAAAAAACAGCAGATAGATAAAAGTAACAGATGAACAGTCAAAATAGATAAAAAAAATAATGAATAAACTCGTCATACATCTGATTGAAAGTCATGGATAAACCATTGCAATAGTTAGCTAAAACTAAAGGGTCAACTGCTTAAATAGCCACAGCTATAGTTAAATATCCAATCCAATTTAAAATCAGTCGTGATTATTGAGAATTAACACAAGAGCATTCTTGCAATTGCTGTCCTAATAATGTTAAATCTTTCTCTCCCTCAGGTCCACTGCCAGCTTCCTCCCTGGCTTCACCTCCGTCAGCCTGCACCAGCGTGTCTCAGACTCTGACTCCTCAGAGTGTTGCTCGACCTCAGGAAGGACCCACCTGGCTGTCAGGCACTGTTAGCCCAGAGCTGGACACACTGAGACAGATGCTGTATGGAGGCATGGACACCAAAGAGGCCAGAGAAAAAGTCCTGCAGGAGATTGTCAGGATGAGAGTGAAGCAGGAGGAAAAGCTGGCAGCTGCTGTGCAAGCTAAACGCAGCCTTCAGCAGGTACATAGTCATGTCCTGTGCTTGTGAAATATATTGTGATAATAGTGAAATGACAGTTATCTCTGAATGCATATTAGTGTTTTAAAGATGGCAATTATATTTATACAGGAACTGGAGTTTGTGAGGGTGGCAAAGAAAGGCCGTCTTCGTGAGGCCATCGAAGCCAAACGCAACCTGCGAAAGGAGATTGAACGCCTTCGTGTGGATTGGGAGAGGAAGATGAGGGACACGGAGGAGTCTTGTGGGCGGCTGAAGAGAGAGTTGGAGAGGGAGAGACAGCTGCGAGTCTGTGACAAAGGCTGTGAGGCCGAACGTCTCCGGGTCAAGTACTCCACTCAGGTAAGATGTCTGCAAGACGCCCATAATCACCAAAACCACCTATACGTTGTTTGTTTATGTGTTATTTCTGATCCTGTCCCTAATTTGTGTGTCTGTGTTGGGTTGTGTTGTTGTGCAGATTGAAGAGCTGCATGTGCAGCTACAGCAGGCAGAAGCTGATCGTGAGCAGCTGAGACAGGAGCTTCAGCAGGAGAGAGAAGCTCGGCAGAGTCTGGAGAGCGTTGTCAAAGATCTGCAAACCCAGCTGGCTCTGCAGGCCGACAGCAGCCATCCCGGAGACTCCAAGGACGCAAACACAGATGCACACAGACAGACCACACAGCACACCAATGGATCCTAAAGTTGCACATTCAAAAACTGGAGAAAAAGACTCGATAAAAAGGAGCATGGTTAAGGACTTTGTTGCACCTCCTGTTAGGGAAAAGAAACTCAGCAAAATGCTAAGTCAGTTTTGTAGAGGAAAAATCTGTCATATATAATATGATATGATATAAATCAATATTATTATGACAATATATGAATTTTTATGAAATGAACTGGAAAGTAGCATGATGTCTGAGCATGTTGTAGAGCGTGAAATTAAGAAAGACTGAACACATCTCTCCAGTGACGTCAGAGCCCTCGGTTAGACACCTGACGCTGTCCAAGGATTTTATTTTGGTATAAGCTATTCTAAGATGTGCAAATATAGCCACATAACACTACTTGAATATGAAGGGAAGATACATGTTGCGCCTGGTGAAACATGAGCAGATGATGAAACTCTTGGTGCCACAAAATATTGGTACACTCATCGGTGTCATTGCAGACCACTGGAAACAAGAGACACCAGTTTACCACTATTTACTTTTAATATCAGCTTGCTTTTTATAACTGTGTAGAGGATGTACTTTTTAAGAAATTATTGCTTCAGGCAAGAAAAAAACATCCATATACAAACATGTACGCATGTATACCAGCTTGTCTACCTTTTGTATTTTATAAACCTGAAGTATTGGAGGTTACAGGTGGGCTGCCTTCAGGTCCACCACTGTTTTATGCTTAGATATTTTATGGAAGTGTTACTTTTTAATATTATGATGCAACTTTATTTGTTGTTTGAACATTGTTTTTCCAGGAATGTTTCTGCAACCAAACCATGTGATAAATATTCTTGCCCACGTTAGTGCAGATAAGTCTACAAATGCCCTCCTAAAAGAAAAAAAAAAAACTTCGATAGCTGTCTGTTTTTGTTGAAACGCGGTACTTCTGATTTTCTATTGAGTATTGTAAAATAATTTATATTCTATGATAATTTGCTGCCTATCAAAAGAAAGCATTCATTTTTAGTCACTGGTTTTAGGGCTCTTAAATCAACAAATGCTGTTTATATGAACAACATTTCTACATATATACAAAATATGGATATATATTTTTTTACTTTAAGAAAAGGAATTGCACTTTTTAAAAGAAAAACACCTTGCATTGTGCATTGTACTCCCTGTTACATTTTTCCAAAAAAAACAAGTTAACATGAACTTTGAATTTAGACACACTTTCCCTCAGTATCCTCTGATGTAAATACAATGATATTGTAAATAAGATATTTGTTGGTATGTTTGCTTGCTCCAGACTTAAATTGATTATGAATATTATTTTTTGCTCTTACTTGAAACCAAAAAGAGACTATATTTGGATTTGCAAAACTGCAATTTCATAGTTGTATCCCTGAGTATCATTGCAATCACAGGGCATTTAGCAGAATGGATGGACCATTGACTTGTTGGTTTAAACGAGGAGAATGAAACCATCAATGGTCATGAACTTGACCTTTCAGTAGTTTTTCTAGGTTTGACACACCAACAGAATATTATAATTTGTCCTTTGATTTTGTTTATTTGAGAAGATCTTTATTATTTGATTAAATATAGAGTATATATTACACCACAGACCAAAAACTAAAAATTGGATTTGAAATCTCTGCATCCAGCTCCCTCGCCAGATAGAATAGAAGCAACACCTTCCTGTGGTTTCAACCTTAGGTGCTCTCGTATATTTTAGACAATAAACACTTTTATGTCTTATCATTATGATACCCTTGCTCAGTATTTTGTTGGGTACAGTGTAATAGCAATATCCATTTTGTTAGCTGATGCTGTTGTAGTTTTGGTTTGGAAGTGGGGATTCACTTGCCTCCTGTTTCAATGTTTTCTTTTCCTTCGGAAAACTTGTATAATACCCATTAAAATCTAAATCAATCCTACGGTTCTAAGACGTGTTTTTTTTTCTTTCTTATTTTTTACCACAATGGAAACTGTTGTATGGATAGCCATGAAACATTCATGGTTCCAACACAATAAATCCTAATAAGTTTGGGGATCCGCTGACTTTCCATCAGGTAAACATTAAGTCCATTAATTCGGTTTATGACCAAATACTTGCTAAACTAATCACATTCAGCCCCAGCTAGTGCAGTGTTTAGTGCTTTTTAACAAACATTAGCATGCTAACACACTGAACTAAGAGGATGACCTAAAAAGTGTTGTATTTGCTAAACATGAGCATGTTAGCATCCTGAGTGTTACCATGCTGATGTTAGCATTTAGCTCAAAGCACCACTGTGCTGCTAAAATGGCTGCATCCTGTTATCCTAACAGATAGACAGAACACCCTCAAATTGTGTGGCTACTATTGTGGAAAATACAAGTTAATATGTTGTATGAAAAACAGTGTATTCATCTAGCATATTCATCATTTTAGAAAAAAACACATAGGCCTATACTGAATGATTTCATAGGGGATATAATACAAAGACAACAGCTGGAAGTGAATTTATTTATATGATCACAGCAGATATTATGTCATAGTAGGAAAAGCACAGGTGTCACTAATAGCATCAAAATATTGTATTGTAAGTGTCCCAGTAAGCCATTGTATCACAGTGTGACAGTGAGCCAGCGTGATCCTGCAGCCGAAGCAGCTAAATGGATGGTTTCAACCAAAATGAATTATATATTTATTTACACTGTAATGAAACATAATGTTTGCTGTGAAAAAGGCCTGTCTTACAAACAATTCAAAGTTGTAATGTTAGCCACATTTCAACTGAGCAGTCAGCCAGGCACACCTGGTATTTATTAGTTGTTGTTTAGTAACACTGCTACCTTTTCCAGATGAGTGTTTTATAGGCTCCACACAGGTGTTTTTACTTATACTGGCTGATTAGATCTCTGCTCATGCAGGTTGAAATTAAATGGAGCTGCTGGGAATTATGTCCTATAACCAGACTGATTCAAAGTGTTGTCCTGCACACTGCAACAAGACATTCAGAAGAATGAGGAAGTCTTCTCTGTGCAGGCACAAATAAAAAAATAAAAAAATCACCATTTTACAGTAAAATCCAAAGCTTGAAGTCTGCATCTGTCTTTCGAGTAACTCTTCCCATATGTATTATAAATATTAGTGGCTCTAATATTGTAACATGATAAACATATGTATACATTTATTGAATGTCGCACAGTTGCCTCTAGGGGGAAATCATTGCTCACAGTTAAAGGGTGGACACTTCTAGCTTTTTAATGCATCACTTTAACTATAACCTTAATATATGATCATGTCTATCCTTAAAGCAGTCTATTTTAATTTACTGCAATTTCTATATTCTTTGATGATTAGGGCTGCCATAAGAGTAGTTAAATGAATAGTTGCACCCTTCCTTCCTATCCCACTCTCTTTCTTTAGAGGCTTACTGGTTGCGTGGAAATCCCTCCATGAAAGCAAGGCTGAAGCCTCGCTTCAGGATTACAGCTTGAGGAAGATTTAGTGACTGACACATGTTGCAAACTCTTTCTCTGAGTCCTCTCTCAGTGCAAAAATATATATACAGTAGAACCCGTGGCTACTACAGTGGATCACTGGACACAGTATGACCAGGAATGAGCCTTCAGGATGGGAATATTGTTCCCTTGTCCCATGTGGGAAGACTTTAACTGGAAGAAGAGGATATGCTGACACTTCTGCATGAGAGAAGCTGTGCTATAAACAAACTTTGCTGAAGAGACCAGCAGAGTGAGGGGGAGGTAGGGTTCATGTGGTGTGAATGGGACAGGAGAGCTGGACTCAAATGCACAGTTCAGGGATGAACAGCACCCCAGCGATGGCACCTCTGTCTCCGGGGCTGAGTGGCAGCCCACCACTGTCCTCGATGTCACCCAAGAAGGCCACCTTTCAATCATTGGGATCTTTGTCAGCAGGAAGGTTCTCGCCCTCGCTTGCTAAGGGCTCCTTTCATCAGGCAAAACAGGCTTCGAGTCCATTGAATTCTCCCAGCCCGTCCATTATGAGCTCCCCAAAACTCTGGCAGAAAGCATCCATCTCCAGACTGGCAGAGGAGTTTTTCTGGATTGGTGGCAGCGTGGTTGCCCAGCCAAAATGGAGACTGGGTCAGATAGGTAAGATTCACTAATGGCTTGTTAAATGATATTGCTTTCAGACACTCAAATTACTGCAGTATATCAACAGGTTGTTGAGCAGAAGGGCCTACAGGCTGCTGCAAACTAAATTATTTTAAAATCATTTATCCTCACTGGACACATATGACATTAATGATATTTTAAACCCAGGATATGTGAATTTAAAAGCCTAACCATTATGTTTTCTTGCCTCTAAAATGTGAGTTTCCAACAGACCAGAGTAGAGTTGCAGGGAAGCCTGTGAGTAGATAATGGGCATATGGACAGTAGACAATCCTTTAGGATTAGCCTGAATGATGTGCCAGGTTGCGTCACATGTATCTGAGCTTCAGATTACAAACAAAGGTTACCTGCTCACAGCACACAAAACAATCACATTACTTCACCGTGACTTGAATGTTACAAGTAAATAGTTGGATGTGACACTCAATTTTAAGTCAATCAATATGCACATGCTATTTATTTTTAAAGAAATGTCAGCCAAGAAAAGTCAGCAGAAACAAGTCACATCACTGATCATTTGTTTGTTAGACAGAGATCATTTTGTGATTGTGTATCTTTTTCTTCTTTTCCCTCTTATCATTAACACATCATTTACAGCTACTTAAATCCCTGTGTGACGCAGCCTATAATCTCATAAACAAGTGCTTGGTGGTAAACCACTACTTGTCTCAGCTGCTTCAGCGAATCCATTGGTGGTGTTGTTATAATGGCTTCCAGTACACAACACATGTACTGCATACAAATTATCTTAGCAGAATTTAGCAATAATAATCATAACCAAACATGCTACATTCGACTGAACACGTGATATGCAGAAGCTCTCTCTCTGATGTTGGCAGTAAATAAATGTGATGATCCCTGTGACATATAGAGAAGGACAGTCACTTGGCTCGTGATAAATTAGGTGTCTCCTTGTGCTCTTCTGCAGTGGAGAGGTGTATGTGCACCATGCAGGCTGGCACTCAGATGACTAAACTGAAGGGGAAGAAGAAAGGATTGGTCCGATTCTTTTACCTGGACGAGCACAAGTCCTGCATCCGATGGCGGCCATCCAGGAAACATGACAAGGCCAAAAGTGAGCCATCACCGCTCTGAATTTTATTTATCAGCACTGATCACAATAGAGTAACTACTGTATAACCAGTAACTACTGTATAACCAATAACCATAATTAATAATGAACAGAACTTTTTCTTCTCTCTGTGGGACAACTGTTTAAGTGAGGCTTGCACTCAAACCTATTGGTGTATCTTGTTATCAGTCATGTCAATAGCTCATTGATCAAGATGATCTATCACACTGTGTCTAAGTTTGGTTCCATTATGCTTAACAGGGGAACAGGCTGTTGACTAAATAGTTGTGTTATCTAGTGGTTATGATGTTTTTGTAAATTACACATTATAAATGTTCACCTTTGACCCCTGTAGAGTCCGAAAGGTTGGTGACGTGGATTGACAATTGAGCAAAAGTTACTTTGATTTGATCAAATGTTTGTTGTTTTTCTCATTTACACCAAGAATGTTACATACTTTAGTGAAAATATGCCGTACATCCATATTCAGGGGCAGATAAATGGAATGTATCACTGGTCCAGTCACAAACACTTAATCTAAAATTATGGATAGCTCTGAATGACCCCCAGTAAATTTCTTGATCATCTGTTTCAGTAACTATTGATTCCATCCATGAAGTCTGTGAGGGGAAAAAGTCAGAGATATTCAGGCGGTACGCAGACAACCGCTTCGACCCAAACTGCTGCTTCAGTATTTACTACGGAGAGCGTGTGAAGTCCCTGGACCTGGTCTCCACCAATGCCGAGGAGGCCCGCACCTGGGTCACCGGACTGAAATACCTCATGGCTGGTATCAGTGATGAAGACAGTTTGGCCCGGAGGCAGCGCACCCGTGATCAATATCCTTTATGCAGCCTCTCATACACATGTTTAATACAACACATTTAAAACTTAATGGACTAGCTACACATTAATTTGTACAAGAAGTTAAGAATAATCTGACATCAACACACATGAAGTTACTGGATCATGATCCTTGTAGTTTCTTCCTTAACTGCAGCCTCACATGGTTACAGCAGACTTTCTCTGAGGCCGACAAAAACGGAGATGGCACCTTGAGCATGGGAGAGGTTCACCAGCTGCTCCACAAACTCAACGTGAATTTACCCAAACAGAAAGTCAGGCAGATGTTTCAAGTAAGACTTAAATCCACAAAAGGTTAATTATGCAAGCTACTGCTGTACTCATTCATTATTCAGTAATCTATCAGTAATACATCCAAACTGGAAATGTTGTCACCAAAGTTATTGACAATTAATGCTCAGGGAGACATAATATCCATCTAAAAGTTGTTGAGACATCTTCTGAGTCATCTTCATGGTGGTGTCAGAGGTAAACTCAGAAGATCACCAAAGTCAGTAGGATTCATCCTCTGGGCACCTTGAATGTCTGTACAAAATCATGGCAGTTCTTGTTGAGATATTTCAGTCTGGACCAAAGTGGAGGACTGCCAGCATGGCTAAAATTAAATAAATAGGTTTGTAGCTATCTGGCACAAAATGCCTCTAAACCAGAAAAACACTGAAAGCATCAATTATGTCTTAATGCTTCAAACTGGCAACTTAAAATTAGTCTGAAAAGGATAAAAGAAAAGTGGTCAAAGGCGCAATATCCTTGACGTGGATCATCACATCATTTCAGTCAGTGAAGCAGTAAGACAAAAGCTTGGAGCCAGCAGACAAATATGTATATACGGTATTTTGGCAGGGCAGTGCAGGAGAGTGGCACAGGAAGACCATATGGCCACCGCTGAACAGATGGCTTTAGTTGCACTGCAATATTGCTTTAGTTCAGTAACTCACTGTCCTCCCTTCCTGATAACAATAGTCTCTGTGGACGAGCTCCATCATGTTTGATGGGGATAGAGATATGTCCTTCAGATGGGTCTATGGTGGTATATACTTCCTTTGGCGGGTTAGTTATCTCAAATCGCACACACTGAGTTATTTCTTTCTCATAAAATACTTTTGTCGTTATCTGTAGGATGCAGACACAGACGAGAACCAGGGCTCTCTGGGCTTTGAAGAATTCTGTTCGTTCTACAAGATGATTTCGACACGCAGAGACCTCTACCTGATAATGATCTCCTACAGCAATCAGAAAGAAGTCATGGATCTTCATGACCTTGCACGCTTTCTGGAAAATGAACAGAAGGTACAAAAAAAATGTAAAAAGATTAATTTATCATGTTGGTGTGTGTAAGTTATTATACTTAAGATTTTCATTAAATCAAACTCCATTTGGACACAATTCATGGTCAGCATTTTTCAACAATAGCTATTCAGTCTGTAATTAACTCACTTTATAGTAGTTTTAATTGGCAGTGAATTCCTCCATTCCTGCACAGCATTCAAACTGTATTCACATGTGCACAAGGGATTCACAGGAAACAATGCATGCATATAATCCAGCATTACTGTTTGTAGGTTTATCTAATTCATATCAGCCTCTCTGTTTAACAGGATTTTAAAAGAAAAAAATAAGATAAAATAAGTTTGAATAAGACAAATAGTGGAATAAAAGTGACACGCTACAGTGAAACGTATGTGTGAAATATTAGGACAGTTACACCAAAAATGACATTCCTGATATTGTTTTATTTGCAGATGCGAGGTCTGGTCAAAGAGCATCTAGTTGACATAGTGGCCAAATTTGAGCCATGTCCCAAGAACCTGCAGCATATGGTACTGGGTATTGATGGTAAGGGTAACGTACTTAAAAATGCAATCAATAACATTACATATATCACTCAGACCAGACATGACATCAACATACAAATAACACACCTGTTCTGACACTTTCTCCCTTCAGGTTTCACCAACTTCATGAGGAGCCCTGCAGGTGATATCTTCAATCCCGAGCACAATCAGGTGAACCAGGACATGACGCAACCTTTGAGTAACTACTTTATTGCCACCTCGCATAACACCTACCTGACAGGAGACCAGCTGCTCTCTCAGTCTAGAGTGGAAATGTACGCCTATGTTCTCCAGGCAGGTTGTCGCTGTGTGGAGGGTAAGAGCCTGCAAAACCAGAACTCAGGCCACCTTCACTGTGATTTCATGATATTACAGACAATGTGACTCACTCACTTTTCCTCTTTTGTTCTTCCTTCGTCATCTCTCAGTGGACTGCTGGGATGGGCCTGATGGGGAGCCCATTATTCACCATGGCTACACCTTGACTTCTAAAATTCTCTTCAAAGAAGTTGTTGAAACGATTAACAAATATGCCTTCACAAAATCACAGTAAGTGCTTCTGGGTCCTGATACTGATGTGTTTTGTCAGGCTTTCACAACAAGCATCACACTTGTGCGTCATGCTGGCCCAGTGGCTCATGTATTAGCACTTCTCCACAGGTACCCAGTGATCTTGTCCATAGAGAACCACTGCACAGTGCCTCAGCAGAAGAAGATGGCTGAATATCTGAGAGAGGTGCTACAAGACAAACTAGATCTGTCTACTGTCAACGTACATGAATGCAAGAAGCTGCCCTCCCCTGAGATCCTGAAAGGGAAGGTTTTAGTTAAGGTAAAGTTGTTTTTATCAACATGTGCTGCCAGTTCTGAGCTGAAAGGTTACTCCAACAAAGTGCTAGTAAAGATATGCAGCACACAAAACACACCAGGATCACACATGGACCGATAATACTCATTAATTCTCGTTTTCCAGGGAAAAAAGCTGCCAGCAAACCTAGATCCTGATGCAGAGGAGGGTGACGTGTCTGATGAAGACACTGGTGATGAAGAAGAGGAGGAAGACGATGAGGAGGAG
>NW_023339740.1:17143898-17162322 GCF_004916995.1 Morone saxatilis | reverse complement strand
TAGATAGATAGATAGATAGTATAATTATATATTATGTTTGACTCTTTTAGGATGGGAATAGTGTTACCTTTGCCAATCCAATCAAAAAGAAGAGGCGATTTGGCAGATCGATCATGAGGAGCTTCAAACGAAAGGTCCACCCTTATACTACACATTTTTATTCGGCCCTTTGACTTGTTGTACACTTTCCCTGCCACCAGACTTTGACTGGTTTAGACAGGTTGTGTAGAGGAAAACCTGAAAACATGTAGGTGACTGCTCTTTTTTTTCAGAGGAAAAAGAGAATCAGAGTGAAAAATAAGGCGATGTCTGATGGCGAGTCAGACCACAGCAGCAGCAGGGAGAGGACACAAATTGTTTACCATCCCAAGTAAGGCTAGTCGTTGAATTAGCAAAGTAGTTTGAGTCATTAAATATATATGGTTACACTTGTACTGTATGTCTATAACTCTCCTTTCAGGAAGAGGAAAACAATGAGGTTGTCCCGAGCTCTGTCTGACCAGGTCAAGTACACAAAATCTGTCCGTGTGCATGACATAGAAACACAAGGTAAAGGGTCTTTAAACATGAAACCTGAAATCTTTGCTTTTTTTAATCACACACAACAACTTACCGTTTGAATGGATGTTTGATGCTGTCTGTCTTTTCTGTCTGACAGCATTAGTGAACAGTTGGCAGGTATCATCCCTCAACGAGACTGTTATGAACCAGATCTTACAGTTAAAACCGGGAGAGTTGGTCCGTTTCACCCAACGGCAACTTCTAAGAGTCTACCCGTCCAACTACAGAGTTGACTCAAGCAACTTCAACCCACAGCCATACTGGAATGCAGGATGCCATATGGGTAAGACTGTCACAGAGAGGGCAACACTGCCAACCAGTCAAGGTTTCTTGCTCTTAAAAGTTTGTTTTTCCTTTGCCACTGTCGCTTGCTCATGGTGGGAATTGTTGGGTCTCTGTAAATACTTTTATAAAAATTACAATCTAGACCTGCTATAAATTAAGTCTCCTGAGATTACTTCTGATATAATCTGCTGTTATACAAATACAAAATTGTACTGAAATACTGTCTACTTTTAGAAATGTACAATGTTTAATACTGTTTTTCATTTATGTATATATGTTGGCTTTCCTTTTAGTTGCAATGAATTATCAAACAGAGGGCCGTATGCTTGAACTGAACCAAGCCAAGTTCTCAACCAACGGAAACTGTGGATATATTCTGAAGCCTAAGTGCATGTGTAAAGGTATGCGTATATGCAGATTGTGCAGAGTTAATGGCAACTATCCTTTCTTAAGGATTAACCAGTTTACTTGGTTCTTCTCAGCTGCCTTTAACCCCATGTTGGAGGATCCTCTACCAGGACACAGAAAGACTCAGTTAGTGCTGAAGATCATCAGTGGACAACAGCTTCCCAAACCCAAAGACTCCATGTTTGGGGACAGAGGAGAGGTAAGCCAACATACTCCAGACATGATCTATTATTGACACGTGAAATATCTTTTTCATCAATAAAATGCTATTTTTGCTCATGCTTTTGTACTTCCAGATTATTGATCCCTTTGTTGAGGTTGAGATTATTGGCCTACCTGTTGATTGTTCCAAGCAGCAGACGAGGGTGGTGGATGATAACGGTATGTGCACGAAATACATCTTGTAATACAAATCTCATAAGTGACAGTTGACTGTCTGTAACATTCCTTCTACTGTCATTTAGGGTTCAACCCAATGTGGGAGGAGACCCTCGTCTTCAACATTCAAATGCCACAGATCGCCCTAGTGCGTTTCCAAGTGTGGGATCATGATCCTATTGGACGAGATTTCATTGGACAGAGGACTGTTGCTTTCCCCAGTATGATGCCAGGTAGATTACATGATATGCAAAGCTAAATTACAGAAGAAATACATCAAATAAATTGATTCCACTCTAGGGCTAAAGCTAGCAGCCAGATAGCTTATCTTAGCATAAACACTGGACACAGTGGGGAACAGCTAGCCTGGCTCTTTCCAAAAGTAACAAAATCTGCCTAGCAGCACCTCTAAACCTGGCCAAGAAATAGTCTCACACCTAACCCTTCATAAAAACCACAACTTATTGTTCCTACGCTTCAGTTTTTGTACATATAAAATAAGCACATTTCTCAAAATGTTGAAGTGTTCTTTTAGGATGAAAGATGTAGGTTAAGATGATTTTTTAATGCAAATTTGTAGGGTATCGACATGTGTACCTGGAGGGGATGGCGGAGTCGTCGATCTTTGTTCATGTTGCTATCAATGATGTGACAGGAAAGGTAAGCTACTCTGAATAAACTCACAAATCAAATTTCAGCTAGAACTTTATCTTAAAACCTTTGGTGTCCTTTGTAAAACAGAACAAACCCACAAATGCTGTGCAAGCAGCCAGAAAACACATCCAAAAAGCAGCCCAGAAGCATATGAAGGGTCATCAAAGGCAGCCGTCTTTGGACTTTTCTGTCCTGTCCTCAGAAGACGGGCGTGCTCTGCACTTCCGCAAAGATCTGGATGCCATCTCTCAGGACAGCAGGAATTGGGAAATGTCTCCTTTAGCACAAGGGCCAGCAGCCAAGGCTGCCATCCACAAAGGGGCCATGAGTGAGCCAGTGAAGCGAGCTCACAGAGTTAAAATTCATGAACCACCAGAGACAAGAAGAGGGATCTTCAGCCGGATGTCCTCCACTGACTCCCACCACATGGGGGCTGCTCCCTGTGCGAAAGCAGATAGCTTTGACCTTGAGACCTCTCCCCAGGCTTCTTGTCCTAATGGTCCTGCTCCTGACAGCCAAAATCCAATTCAAGAAGAGCTTGAGAATGAACCTGATGAATCACCAGAGTCAAACTGTTCTGAGCAGGAAACAGTTCAGACATTTGAACCAAAGCAGCCTGAACAATCTGAAGAATTACCAAAAGAACCACAGCCAGACAACAATGTTGCCATTGAACCTGAGCAACCACCAGAAACTCAGAGTCAGACAGATTCACTCCCTCAGCCTCAGCCCGTGCCACAACCTCTGCTCCAGCCTGAAGCCAAATCTTATCCACTTATCCCCCCATCATCCCCTGCCAGGGTGAGACGGACCTTAGAGGCCCCAGCTACCCCACGACCGTCTACACCAATACGAACAAAGGTCCGCTCACGCAGTTGCCCTCGAAAACAGACTACCTCTACTCAGACACCGATGGTGAACCGTAAGCCTGCTTTGCACTGGCAGATACAGCGAGCACAAAACTGTGGCAGCTACGGCAGCCAGGTGAGGCCCATTCCCAATGGCCTCTGCCTGTCTGACAGCACATCCAACAGCAGTGACGGCAGCACTGACAGCCTGGAGTTTGTGGCCTCCTGTGTGCCTGCCGGGGCAGAGCAACGCGAGGGCACCCTGCAGAGGGAGATGAAGGCTCTTTTTGACCAGAGGATGAGAGAGATCCGCTGTAAATCGCCACTTTTTCTAGATGGTGAGTCATAGATGATATGATGATGAAAAGAACTGATGGTACGAAGGTTAAGTGGCTGTATTAAATCATGGCTTGTGTTTGTACTGTGTTTTCTTTTAGATTAGACCACAGTTTAGATTTGTGCCTCCAAAGACAACAACGTCAGTCAGAAGATGAAGAAAAAAGGAGATGTGAGAGGATGATGAGGGGGGCTGAGTCACAAAGCAGTTCTGATTTTATTTTCTAGATAAATGGGAAAACACAACGTAGAATTTCACAATTAGACAGTTTTTATTATTTTAGGCCTGCTGTGATGTTTACAATCAACAGTTTTTATGCATGAAATAGTTTTTAAAAAGAAATTGTTCAAATCCTGATGTGATGCCATTGCCAACTGTACAAAACAGCAAGATGCAGTCATAAAAAAACAGTAAACTTAGAAGTACACAATTTGTTAGTCAAATGTTCAGTTCTTAAGTGTAAACATTGATCATTTTAATAATTATTTTTATAATATTTAAACTATAATGTTTGCTTTTTCATTGACACTGTAGTGTTCGTACCTAAAAAACAATAAATTGATTATTTTAATAAAATGTGAGTCTTTTTATTTCAAACTTTAATGGCTTTTTTTTAATCTAATGCATCTTTACAAGTAAGAAAAACCTACAAATAAGTTATTTTTTCTGTTAAATATTATGACAAATTTTGAAACAGCTAAAACAAGCTAAAAGTTACGTTTTCAGACTTGATGTTTCTATGCTTTTTCTTTATCTTTGTCTACATTTTCTTGGGGTCTGTTTGCATTGCTGGTCCTCAAGCGCAGACTCAGTTCTTCAATCAGCACAGTGCAGCAGGATTTCTGTGGGAGTGAAACAAATCAATGCATTAATATGTTGATGAATTTAATGTAAACATGGTTAAGTGGGTAAGTGAGCACAACCGTCTGAGTCTGGCTGTGTCCTCTGCATTTTGATGTTCTACAGCTGATGCTGTAGAAGCAATAGAACTTTTTCACAGCAGCCATTTTGAAAATTAAATAGTAGGGTAAACACAGGTTTTACCAATCCCAACACATGATACAGTTCTGCTCCATTTAGAGTAGCAGATTCTTTCCAGTGAGCCAACATGCACAATTTGACCTGAGTGGAACAGAGCCTTAATTAGTGTCATTGGTAATACCTGTGTTTACCCTACTATTTCATGTCTGCTGAGAAAAGGGTCCATTGGTAAAAAAAAGACAGGATTGCTTTTAACTGTAACAGACTGTGTTTTCTTTAAATTGTTGCAGCCTTCAGGCGTTTGAAACAGTCTCATTGCAGAGGAAAAAACAAGGTGATTTGGTTTAGAGTCTGAAAAGATAATACTTTGGAGACCCGTCACAAGTTATATGATTTGTGAATGCACTTGTTCATACCCTCTGCTCAGCTGCACTTCTGCGGCTCTTGGAGGTGAGCTCTAGGACAGCCAACAGTGCTCCCAGCCCCAGGCCAAGGGAAAGAACCAGAAAGATCCCCTTGAGGCTGTGCGTCTGCACAGCTGAAGACTTGGCCTTGTCTGCTATGCAGCTGCTGGCCCACCACTTGCTTCGCAGGTAAGCCAGCTCCCCTGCCTCGCTCAGTTGTAGGATTGCCACACTGAGGTTCTTTATGATGGGTGAGCCTTGAGGAAAAAATTATAATGTTAATAATACCCTTTCATTTTTTGTGAAATGTCATTGCTTAGTGAGTTTTCAAAATGAAAAGCCTCACCAAGGGCGGCAGCAATGCTGTATCCCCTCATGCCAACGACTTCGTGTGCTCTGACCAGTTCACAATGCCGTGCTACTGCCAAGTCCAGAGACACAGACTCTCCAATAAAGGCAAAGTTTCCCTCTTTTGCACGTCGCACCCCTTCATCCATAGATGACACAAAACTCTTAGTTCTCTCCATGTGTTCATAGATTCTGCGGTACACTGGATTGTTTGAATTCTGGATGAAGGAAAAACAGAATTAGAGAAACAGCAGTGATATGTGGGGGATCCATAAGTGATCCAATGTCTCTACCTTAAAGAAGGCAAGGGTGGACGAGCCAGCCAAACACCCATACTCAATCATGTCCTGACTGGCCAAGTCATCAAACCCTTTCACCGTCAGGTGAGAGGAGTCAGTGGTCTTAGAGGAGTTGAGGTTGGAGAAATAACAAGCAAGGAGGAAAACAGAAAATAACCACCAACTGCAGCAGATTACACGTCCTGAAAGAGCTTTAGGGTGAGGACCAGCACCTGACAACAAGAATTACCAGAAAAGAAACAAATCAGTAAATTCATTAAGGGTAGAGATT
The DNA here is from genome assembly GCF_004916995.1 of Morone saxatilis. Taxonomy (NCBI): domain Eukaryota; kingdom Metazoa; phylum Chordata; class Actinopteri; family Moronidae; genus Morone; species Morone saxatilis. The sequence goes on along the minus strand of NW_023339740.1, from coordinate 17,156,548 downwards.
GTCTTCTCTCTTTGGTGGCATACAAAGTGTCTGGTTTTGCTGTTTACCTTGTAGAGTCAGAGCTCCAGCTGTGTACCACAGGCTGTGGAGGAGGTTGAATCTGTTCTGTTCACTCTGAGGCTGACTCCATTCACATGGGCTGAGTCTGCATTTGCATAAAAATGTTACTTATTAAAGCGACTGCACTCAAAGGATTTATACTGCCAGCAGAAATGTGAAAGTATACACAGACAGTGAAGTATAAATTCATATTTAAAACCACAGCACATCAATAAACATAAACATTCACAAAAAAATGAAACTACTTGCATCACCAACCTGGCAACTATAAAGATGCAAACAGCTGTCCCTAAGTATGCAATGAGTATGCCGACCCAAGTCTCGGCTGTAAAGGGGGACAGGAAATCAAAGAAGCCTGTTTCCTCAGAGATGTCCTTCCTCAGCAGGATGCTGACTCCTGTCTGCATAAAAGGTTTGGTCATCCCCACCACTTTCTCCCGAGCTGCAGTGAGCGTCAGCGGAGCAATCGCAAGGTCTGCCTCCTGTAGGGGATGATTAAATACTTACTTTAAGAGAATTTTTAATTATACCAACAACCCTGCTGATATTGTTCACACCATATGTTCACTTATTTTGAATGTATCAGATGTGAGTCATAGATGCCAGCTGGGTAATTCAAGCTTCCGCACAGTGGTTTGCTGCCCTTGGACCCCTCCAAATGTCAGTTTTCATGTACTCACGCCTCTCAGCACCTCTCCAATCATCCCATTCCAGTTCCCGCTCTCATCCTGTCTGCCGTATGAGCCATCTTTCACCAGCTGTACTTTGTACTTGAAGCCCAGTTTCTTGGCTACTTCAGACAGCAGGTCCATGCAAAAGCCCTCCAGTTGTGTGCCTTTGGACATCGTATATGGCTCTTGCTAAAGGAAAATATTTCAAATCATAATCAGTGAAATGTGTTTTACCTTAAATTGTGTATTTACCATCATTATAGGCTCAAAAGAGACAAATTAACTACCTTTATTGTTGTGATTCTCAGCTCTGATTGCACTGATTTTCAGGGGGTAAAGTAAGAAACACGTTAGTATGACAACTTTCAGAGTTAGATACAAGAATTGTTTATCAAAAACTGGGAAGTCAGGAAAATATGAGGGGGAATAAATTACTGGGTCCCAACCTGAGGGCCAGGACTTCCCTAAGAGATCTCAAGATAATTCTGAGGGGTCACCAGATGATTAAAGGGATAAGAAAGAAATATCTGTTACAGAAAATATTTTTACCTATTCAGGCCACTAAAATGACTTTAAATAAGACAAAATCACTCTTTGGTTGAACTCCTCACAGCTAATGTCATGACCTGAGATTAGTGGTCATAATTAGTTCACTTTAAATTGTCACATGCCAGAAAGGTTGGGAATCACTGAAAGAAATAATGGTATAATAAATTATTAAATAAACAGAGCATCTGTGGCACACCCTACAGGTGGCCAAGGCTGTCTGTTTTCGATATACAAGGGCCATTTGTCTTGAAAAACGGAACAATTTGACTGGTTAGAGGGCACAAGTGGCCAATTGGCCATCTTTAGACTTTAATCTGACATGCCGAGATGTCTGAGGTGAATTTCGGGGTGCATGTATTGACCTTTTATTCAGAACTGATTTCCGGTATCCTAGTGATCTGAAACGATTTAAACACCACAATCTATTTAGCGCAGTGTTTTAATTCAAAAAGTCTCAATGCCATGGCACTGTGAGATGGGAGGGCAGTCAAAGAGTATCAAAAGCCTTGATTCAGGCCAAGGCCTTGGGGATCCATCACCACAGGGTGATCCTGACAACCATTAGATCCTCCCTTTCAAAAGATGACACGTATACAAGCTCTTCAAGCCCCTGTCACTTTTTGGCCACTCTGAAACACAGGGCTTTTGTCTGCTCCATACAGTTGATTTATTACCGTTTTCTGTGAGAGTGTCAACTGGCTTGCTTCCCTTTCTGTTTTTCTACAAGAGTTGGACAGGATGTGGTGCTACACTTTGATATTGATCCGAGCCGACTGTTTATGTATTTATGTCTTGTCAAGCCCGAGAAATTTCTACCAAATCCAGCAGTGAAAACATGAGGAATTTGGCAGAGACATAAAAGCGAACTGCCACCACACTGAATTACAAAAGCAGTGACCGGGTCAGACTTTAACGAGTAAACAGGCAAAACAACATTTTCTAATGTTTCAATCAGACCAACTTCTACATCATCTGATTATATCTGTTTTGTTATATTAGCATAATTTATTTATTTTGAATTAAAAGTACAAACCTGTGACAAGAAAATAGTTCCTTACCTGCAGTGCACGCGCCCATGTCCAGGAAAAACCCAACAGACAATACAAAGAAGCCAAACAGCATTGTGATTCTTCTGATTTGCATCCTATAAGTTATTTTAAAAAAAAGACAGTTAGCAGTTGGTTGTGCATCAGGGAAATCACATGGATAAACTTAACTAAATAAATATATATAATAATAAATACCTTTCTTGATATAAATGCAAAAATGTGAATCAGCACATTAAACAGTGAAGCTGTCAGACAGGAAAGTACATATGATGGATGTTCTTATTACCTGACAAGAGTCCAAGATGTGACTGTTGGATTGGTGCGTCAGAGTGGACAGACCCCAACAAGCTCAACTGTGTGATCTGTTAAGTTTTTCAGACTCAAATGTCTCAAGACAGCCAACAGAGTTTTTTGTGGGTGGAGAAAGTGGAAGAATTTTGAAGGGGTGGGGAGTAAAAACATCCAGCTTCCACTGTGGAACAAAGTGTGGTTATTTATACTATACTACTTATTTATACTATACTACTATATAAATAACTCTTAATAATATCTTAATAATATACACAAATAAAAAAAAAAACATCTGAGTCACATCATAGTGTTGTAGAACAGTTTACATGAATTATATTCAAGCCATGTATGACAGGTTTTATGATATTTACATTACATGTGAACAAAGTTTAATGTTTGAAGCTACACTGTATTTTACACTTATAGAAAACTAAAACCTTTATTTTGAAAAGATCACTGTGTTGAAGCTACAGAGATGTACACATATCAGTGTTATGTGTGTATTAGATTCCACTGGAGATATTTGTGCTCAGTATAAGAAAGAAGCATTACAGTACTCTCCGCTCTTTACTAACATTTTAAAAAGAAAATATGTGTCATAGAAATGACTGAAGGCCCTTTAGAATAATGAAAATGTTACAACACAGAGAGATCTTTCTGAGTCTGTAGCTCAAAAATGACCTTGGTAGTATGTTGAAGGCTCATTAAATTGTTGTATAACTAAGAATATTCTCTTTGTGGCCGGGGCACAGACAAAAACTCCCAATCTGTTCAAAGCTAGCAGGGAGCCAGGAGTTGTTTCTCCTGTGTAGCTCCAAAATCAATATTTGATGCAGTCCTTTTTGTCAGATTCACACTCTGGATGAGTCCTTTCAACATAACAATGTAGGTTTTAATGAATGATTTCATTTTCCAATGCAAAAAAAAATAAATAGCAAGCGTACTGACAGGAGTGCTAACAAGCACATTCAGTTTAATTAATTCATCATATTTTTTGTATTTTACTATTAACCTCTGAACCAATAGGCTGTATAGTAAAACAAAATCTTCTAGCAGCTATAATTTTAGACCTAGAGCCAATATATAACAATACAATAAGTAAACTATTTTGTCATAGATTATAAACTATGTTATAAATTCAAGTTACACTAGAAGCCTGTGCCCAGTCAACGCCTGAAAAACTTAATATAAATCAATTTGAGAGTCAAGGCAACAGGAATCGTTTCTATAGTGAGACAGCGGACTGAACATGGTCACTGAATTGTGTGTTCAGCAGACATTTTAAAGCTCCTACTGTGAAACTAGTGACCTAAAGAACTGAGTCAGCCAGTGATTAGTTCATCAATCTTTCTCAGTTTGAGCTGTATCAGTCGAGTAATAAGACATAAATGAATTCAACAAAAGCCTGCTGCACTGGTAATTATTGTGTCTCAGCACTGGCATATGATCATCCTGTAATTTGAAGTAAGTGCATCGACTCCTGCCAGCAGATGAACTTAATTTAGTAAAAATCATTGTTGGCTCTGATGTTCAAACCCATGAAATTACTGTTAAATCTACTACGAACAGAACTGAAGAAAATCAGAAAATTAGCCTTATTTAGTCTAATGGTGTCATTTTTGTCAGCTGATGGAATAAAGAATCTGTGTGAATGATTACAGAAATACTGCATTTAATTTATTAATTTATATTTTGTGTACATTTTATCTCCCTATGGTCTAAATGCTGTTTTTTGTAATTATGTAATTATTATTTTGATTAATTATTGTTTCTTTATTACATCTTAAATTAAAAGATGGTAAGACATAGAGCTACATTAGCATGAGACAAACAAAGAAATACAAACCAAGAAAAAGCTAGAGGGAAAAAAATCATTGAAACTAAATCTAAATCTTTGACAAAACAAACTCAAAGTTGTCAGCTTTTTCCAGAACTCTCAGCAGTATCATCAATATCAGCTTGGAGATGGATGTGTTTACATGCAAAGCTAGCACTTTCTCATCTCTGTTCATCTCTGGAAGTTCATTCTTTCATTGAAAGATCCAGAAAAGAACAGTAAGTGGACCTTAAGTTTGGACTGGTTTGCCAGTAATAGTTTGGCAATACAAAACTTGGACAAAATGAAGTCCTACAAATAATGAGGATTAAATCAAGTCAGCTACTGAGCTTGCATGTCAATAAGCATTAAATTTCATCCTTGACATTTGGAAACAGCAGTTTGACAAAACAATATGAACTCAAAGTTGGAGGTTTCCATGAAATATTTAACTTTCATGCCCAACTTTTACGTCAACATGGATGAAAAGTCCTAAACGTGCTGTGGATTAAATCTATGGCGGCACGACACCTAACGAGTTTGTATGTGAACTGAGCAAACTCCATCTGTCGTTGAAGACTGTGTGATACGGTTGAAAGCTCTCAAGAAGGCGACTCTGAGCTCAGATTGTTTTGTTAAACTAATATTTCAAAGGAAAATGCTGAACTTTTACAGAATTTAAAGCTAATTGAACAGCTAACAGAATAAATTAAATATTACTTGTGAATTGAATTGATGTATTTCTAAAATCCATCAGCAGGACTCCAAACCTAAATTGTATTGTAACAAATATTTGTATGAAAATGTGATTATTATTTTCTTTTTATTATGTGGTTATTACACCTGGATATTAGATTAATTTACAAGCTTTAGAACATGTTTCCATAGCAATAGCAGGTGTATAACAGGTAGGCCTACAATATAAGGTCCATAGGAAATGAAGACGAGGCCATAAGGCGCGCAATATATGTCTCGTTGTTTTTCTCATCGCTTCTTTCTGTTATGAGCTCCAGGTTGAGTTCGGTGAACTCGCTTTAACGCGTTGGCCAATCAGAGATCGGTGCGCGTTGCGTGCGAGGCGAAGCGGCGACCTCTGATTGGCTGAGGTGGTTTTTTCCAAAGGGGCGTATTTTTCAAGCCATCTTGACTGAATATTTAGCCTCATCCAAGCAACATTAATTTGATATCTTCGGGATTTTGCTGCCCCTAAGTTGCGAAACAGCATCGTTTGAAAGGTTTAAACCACAGCTATGAAACCGGGTCGAGTTTGTGTGTTTGACCGGAGTCACGGCGGAGAACCGGAGTGCTGAAGATGACGCTGTCGCTCCTGAAATTACCGGCGAGCTAAGCTAACGGCTAGCATGTCCGCCTCGGTTGTAGCCTGTCACTAGCTGACATTTAGCTAGCCGCAGTTGTTCTGTTTGGCTCTCGCACCACAGAGGACGACTTTAAAAGGTAAACCCAGTCTGATATGTTTCAGCTTTTAAACGGCGTTGCTTAGGGAAAAATCTGTTCGGTTTTTTTTTTTTTTTTGTGTTACTCGACTTCTGTGTGTCCTGTCCGACCGAGTAACGTTATCACATCGGCGAAGAGACTATCTTTTTTTTGCAGGGGTCTGGAGTACAAAGCAATAACCCGAAACGTTGCACATTTGCACGTCGTGATCTGATGTATACATGCAGTGGCTTTATGCATTCAGGCACGGTGCATACAGTGCGCCTGCTTTCTGGCTGCTGTTGGCATGTGTAATTGGGCTGCTAATCAACTTGCAGTCCAAATGTTGTCTCTGCTGTTGTGCGCTCAAAATGGCTGACTGATGTTAGATACTCGGGTTGGTATTTAGCGCTCTTCAACCTAACTACGCACAGCAACAAGGAAAAAAAATAGAGGATGCTGGCGTTTTGATTGGCCCGGGAGAAATGTGCAGCGTTACAGACTCCTGATTGGACCAATGGAGGAACAGCTGAGCTGCATGCATGCAAGCAGGACAACTTACTGTAGTTTTGTTTGTGCGGAAAGAGTACTTGAGGTAACATGCTGTGTTTTATTACCACCACACCAGAGTTGGTCCCCCTTTTACACTGTACGTGCAGCGGGCCAGGATTTAAATAAAGTTAACAGAGCTTACCAATAATGCAAAATAAGATGGCACTCTTCATGTTGGCAGGCCGAGAGAAGGATTATGATTAATCAGAGAAATTCATTAGATACACTCAATATAACAGAAGCTGTTATTTAACATCATTTTGTAACCAATTTATTTTTGATTAATTATTAGGTTAAAGGTAACATTTCATAAGTAATTGTTTATAAGGGTTTAAACACTGTTTTTTGGCTTTTTTTTAACTCCTTTTTTGCCTTCTTCACTCTTGTCATCAGGAAAATATAAATATATTTGGAACAGCAAGAAAGTAAAACGAAAGTAATAGTACTGCTTTGGTATGAGGCGAGGGAGGGCTGCCCAAATTAAACCATGAGGATCATCTGGGAGAACTGGATATCTGAACAAGTCAACTATACTTTATAATAACCAGTCGATTATTGGGTGGTGAATGGTGATTTAATTGTACAATAACAGTACCAACACTGACATTTGTTAAAAATTCTGCATTTATGAGGGTTTCACCTGATTATTATTATTTTATTAACTTAAGACAATGCTTATATGGCATGGAGTACAAATAATATACACAACCCCATAATGACAAAACAACAGCTGTAAATCGTATTAAATAGATAAACGTGAATCCTTGCTTTAAATATGTTTTTCTTCCTTTTGTATCTGTCAGGGAGCTGGTGTAAACTCCCATGCGGAAGGTGAGGAGGTGGGAATGTGACACAGCTGATCGCAGACTCAACATGGGTAGGGGCCGGGGCCGAGGGAGAGGAAGGGGCAGGGGATCGTCTGGCCAGTGTCGGCCCCCCTCGCCCTACAGACTGCAGCTCTCTCCGTCCAGGGAGACTTTGACATACGCTCAGGCGCAGAAAATAGTGGAAGTGGACCTAGATGGAAGGCTCCATCGGATTAACATCACAGATTCTCTGCCGGTTATTACCGAGGACGAGATGATGGCCCAGGACATTGCCGAGTGCAACAGCAACAAGGAGAACAGTGAGCAAACGCAGAGTAAAACCAGATCGTGGAGGAAACCCTCAAACAGTAAAAGCAGGAGGAGTGGTAAAAATACGTCTCACCAGAACCAACGGTCTGGCTCTCAGCAGCACACAGGACCTACTAATTCCTTCCAGCACCAAAGCCCGCTGCCTGAACCCACCTTTCGTGTGCTGGGTTCATTTTGCCCCTCAGAGGCGCCTTCTCTCCCAGCAGCTTACTACCGTTACATAGAAAAGTCACTGGAGGAACAGGACAGTGTGGCTGAGTATGACATGGACGAGGAGGACCAGGCCTGGCTGGAGATGGTGAACCAAAAGAGGGTGTCTGATGGCCATGCCTCCGTGTCTCCGGACACTTTTGAACTGCTGATTGACCGCCTGGAGAGGGAATCCATCCTGGAGTCCCGCAGCCAGGCACTGTCCCAGAGTGCCGTCGACGAGGACGCTTTCTGCTGCGTCTGCCTGGATGACGAATGTCTCAACAGTAATGTCATCCTGTTCTGTGACATCTGCAATCTGGCTGTCCACCAGGAGTGTTACGGTGTGCCCTACGTACCTGAGGGTCAGTGGCTGTGCCGCTGCTGCCTGCAGTCCCCCTCCCGTCCTGTAGACTGTGTGCTCTGTCCCAACCGCGGAGGTGCCTTCAAGCAGACAAGTGATGGACGCTGGGCCCACGTTGTCTGTGCCATATGGATCCCGGAGGTGTGCTTTGCCAACACGGTGTTTTTGGAGCCTGTTGAGGGGGTCAAGAACATCCCTACCGCTCGCTGGAAGCTCACCTGCTACCTGTGTAAGCAGAAGGGCAGAGGAGCATCCATTCAGTGCCACAAAGCCAACTGTTACAGGGCTTTTCATGTCACCTGCGCCCAGAAGGCTGGCCTGTTCATGAAGATAGACCCAGTGCGGGAGACAGGCGTCAACGGTACCACCTTCTCTGTGAAGAAGACTGCTTTCTGTGAGCATCATTCTCCAGTGGGGTCTCGGCGGGACGGGTCTGGAGACGAGTCGGTTGAAGGGAGACTGGTGGGGGGCAGGGGTAACCGGGGGCAAAGGTCTTACACTCAAAGCCCCCCCTCACCACCAAACAAGAAGGCTACCAAGGGCCAGAAGAAGAAGAATACAAAGGGGTCTGGTGGGTCGACACGTCGCTCAACTATGCCTGTGCTGCTTGTGCCTCAGATACCCTCTCACAGGTGTGACATTTGAATAGTGTTGGAATTTACATACCCAGCATACTTTATTAATATACTGTAGTACTGTATTGTAGATTATTAATATTCCTACAGGGATCCATAGGAAGCAGCATCTCTGATCTAATAAGGTTTTGATCCAGTGCTTTGAGATTAAATTAACCATAAGGTCCAGAAGTTAGTGGTGTTATTATGAATACCAGTATTACACACACGTTTTAATGTACAACTGTTACATCTTTGCAGGCTGAACAAGATCTGCACAGGAGTTGAAGTCCAGAGGAAGAATCAGTTCATGCAGAGGCTTCATAACTACTGGTTACTGAAACGACAGTCACGAAATGGGATGCCTTTAATACGCCGACTTCATTCCCATCTACAGGCCCACAAGACTGCAGAGCAGGTGTGGAGTGAGAGATGATCAGTTTGTGTGTGTGTATTATTAAAAGAGAAATTAGAGAATAAAACAAATAGTCTAAAAAAAAAAAACTACTGCAAAAGCATCACAAAATTCTGTATATAGTTATGTAGTACTTTGGCTTTTTGGGGGATTTTGTGATCATGTGTCAGAGGAAAGTGTTTTGAATATGTAAAACAGACCAAACCACTTGACTGTTTCAGCACTTTTAGCATTTGTTGCATTTTAACATGTGATTGCAAGCCAAGCAACTTTTGGTTTTGCCATCCTTTGCGCACGTGACTGCTCATATTTTAGACCTGTCTAAAGTGGCTATCCAAGCTGATATTGATTTTGAGTTAGTTAATATATCTGTGTGGTGGAGCATCATACATTATTAAAAGCAGTGCAGTTACATTTACAGTCATTAGACTATCAGGCCTTTACAGAACCAATAAATTCTGTCTCTGGAAACAAACCACTTCACACCATGTTTGTATTCTCACACACTGAAATCAAAACATAAGCCCAGTCATCACACTTTGCAATGGCTGATTCACACAACCCTTCGCAGCTCTTGTCATCTTTCCTCTCACAACTGCAGAGGGCGACAGCGTGTAGAAAGTTATGGATTTCTTTTTATAATGGGAGGCAGGGGGAGGCCTGAAGCTGCTTTAAGGTGTTTAAAACATAAAATAAAAATTAATAACTACTTAACAGAACTTTTTAATACTTACTTGAATTTGGTTTCATAAAAAATCTATTCACCTTTGTAAAAATGTTTATTCTACTTTTAATTGTGAATACTGATCCATAATTTTCACTTTTTGGACCCTTTAATGTGTCCAGAAGCACACTTGGGTCTCAGTGCAGCTCAAAAAAAAAAAAAAAGGCTAAGTATGATGGATATTAAAGCTGAATCAGAAGTCTGATATCTTTTGTGCTTGTTCTTTTGTGTTCAGAAGGAGCCTGATGAGAAGCTGTGTGCTGCAAGAGAAGAGCTACGATACTGGCAAAAGTTGAGGCAAGACCTCGAAAGAGCAAGACTTTTGGTGGAACTGATCCGCAAGAGAGAGAGGCTAAAGAGAGAACAGGTGCGTTACAGCAGGAGCTGTATTTATTGTGTACTTTTTATAGACTATAGCAGCCTTGTCATTCATCTCTTCAACTTGTGACCTTGTGTTTCTTTTACTCTCCCCTGTGTGTTTACGTCATCATTTTTCAGATGAAAATTCAGCAGGCTGCTCTTGAATTGAAGTTGACCCCCGCTTTGGTGCTCCTGCGATCCACCTTGGACCAACTGCAAGAGAAGGACACAGCAAAAATCTTCTCTCAGCCGGTCAACCTATCAGAGGTTGGTGTAGCTATTTAAATACACACTTTTCACCCAGCAGCATATTTGCTTTGGCTTTACTGACTCAGCTAACAATCTTATTTCCATGATTCACTGAGGTCCCAGATTACCTGGAGTTTATTTCCCAACCCATGGACTTCTCCACCATGCGTACAAAACTGGAAGGACATGCCTACTGTTCCGTCGCGGACCTAGAGAAGGACTTTGACCTCGTCATCTCCAACTGTCTCAAGTACAACTCCAAGGACACCATGTTTCACAAGGCAGCCTTACAACTGCGAGAGGTGGGCGGAGCCATTCTCCGTCACGCCCACAGGCAGTCTCAGAGCATTGGCCTGGACCCCAGCACTGGGATGCATCTCCCAGACACTCTGAACAAACATGGCTTCTACAACTGTACGTGGGACGACGGTGAGTTGAGAGTGGGAACTAGCTATTTATTTGTGAACTTTATGCCTCATCTGATCATTTGCCTTTCCCCCTCCTTTTTGTTTCTCTTCTTTTACTCTCTACAGTCGACTCTCTCCTGGACCCAGACAACAGACTGCACCTAACCACAGAAGATCAGCTTAAGGCCTTACTGGACAAACTGGACGTGGTTACATCCATGCGTACCAGTGGCGGTCGAACCAAACGCATTAGGCTGCTGCGCCGAGAGATCAACACTCTCAGACAGAAGATGAACCAGCAGCAGCAAAATACTCAGTCTGTGAATGGTAACGACAAGGAGGACGAAGAAGTGGAGGAGGAGGAGGAGGAGGAGGAGAAGAAGGAAAAGAAAAAGAGGAAAACCAATGTTGTCAATAATGGACTTTTGACAGCAGTGTCCAACTCTGGGACAGGTAAAAACAAATACTTTTCCTCTGTGTTATGTACTTTTCTTGAATTACATTTGGCCATTACTAATATCATTTATTCAGCATGGTTAATAAATTATTTTTGAGTAGAGTTGCAGTTAACAGTTTATTATTGATTAATCAGCTGATTTGTCTTTACGATTAAACTGACGTCTTGAAATGTCTTGATTTGTCCGATCAACAGTCCAAAACCCAAAGATATTCAGTTTACAATAATATAATAAAAAATATATAAATAAAAAAAGCAAATTCTCAGATTATGGTTGGAGATTTGAATTAATAAATGATTTATGAGAGTAACCACCTAATTGTTTCAGCTGTATTTATGATCTTTACATATTTCCCTTTTATCTAGATGACTCTCCACCCGTGCTAGAACTTACCTGCCCAGTGTCATCGCCGCTGCCAGGTGACGCCCCCCTCGAACCACCTGTCCTGGGTATCGTAACTGGAGGGCGGAGGTCACCCGGACGCTCCTACAAGCGTCAGAGGTCATCTCGCAGTGGAAGCAAAAGCCAAGGTGAAGACGAGGCCGAAGTCGGCGAAACGCCATCCTCACAACCAGAAGCTGTTCATGAGGTTACTCCTCTGGGAACACCACCGACTCTGCCTTTGGTTGGAGTTGGTCGTCGCACGTCTGTTCTGTTTAAGAAAGCTAAAAATGGAGCGCGAATGGCAAAAAACAAATCCCCACCACAACAAAATGGGAAAACGTCCGAGGAGAAAACAAACGGGTTGGACAGCACCCCCGCCAGCCCAAATTCACCGAGTGTGACCAACATCACCACCTTACCTCCTACGCCCAACGCTTCCCCTGCACCTCCCTCTCCTTCCTCACACCACCTGAGATCCAGAGGCCACAGCTCAGAGAGTGAAGCAGACAAACTTCCTCCAACACCCAGAGAAGGAGGTAAGGACAAAATACCTTGCTTTATTACAGAGAGAGACATTCTTGAGATTCTAGAAAGTCACTACTTTATGTGGGTTTTTGCTAGGCCTGACAAACGGAAAGCACACCCCTGCAGACCATGATGATGACGACCAAAAACTAAAGTGAGTATGGACTTGCAGAGGCAAATGCTCTCATGTGAGAACCGATAATTTGTTCTTCAGTGGTGCAATTTAAGGGAATTTCTGGCAATAACCAATTTTGTTATACAAATGACATTCACAAGTGGTCCAGGCCTGTCATAAATGTACATATATTCTGCCTTTCTTTACAGAGGGCAAAACACAATCGCCAGAAAAAGGAAATAATGGCTTGAGCCGAATGAATTTGGTGTTGAATAATAAACCAAAATC
>NW_023339740.1:17134539-17143798 GCF_004916995.1 Morone saxatilis | reverse complement strand
GATGGAAGCAGAGAAGAGTGATAGTTAACAGAGGACGGCATAACGCCAGGCAACTTAAGGCAGGGCGGCACAACTCTGACCATAGTAACTGTCACTCAAGTCGGCCAAACCACAAAAAAAGGCATTAAAACGTGAGCTAGGCTAAAACATGAGACTCATGTAGCCGCATTTCCACCTCAGGAACTGCTGATATGGTGTTAAGTGTGGCACTGAAGTGAAAAAAAAGAGGAACAAATAGTTGAATCTTCATATTACATTCAGTCAGCATATTGTTGTATGAGTCCTGTTGTCTTTGGCATTCTAGTATTTTATATTAGTCTCACCATTAATTGTGTATTAACTTAAAAATCACCCACCTCTCCTGTCCTTTGCAGCTGTAGTGTCTCCCCACCCAAACGGAGTCGTGGTAAACCTGCATTGGCTAAAGTTCCCAGCAGTGAGAATGGAGACATCACTGGGTCTGGTGTGTATTACGAGAAGGGCAATCAAAATACTGTGAAATGCCTCAGTTTTTGTGTTCATTGGAGGCATAATGTAAAATTCTACACAAAAAACAATTGTCATAAACAATTCAATTCTATTAAATTCTCAATTTGGGCTCAAGAGATGTCATGAACAGAAATTAATTGGATATATTGGAATATCCTGTTCACAGGAAAGTCTACACTTCTGTCTTTAGATAGTGAGACCGTGCTCTCACCTCTGGACCTAGTTTGGGCCAAATGCAGAGGATATCCATCATACCCAGCAATGGTGAGGATATATTTGATCTATGGTGTACACACTGTAGCATTTCTTTGGCTCATAGTGCAAAGTTTCAGAACTGACATAAAGAAAAAGGCCTCATTGCACCCCATAGAAGGAAATGATAAATCAGTCAACTGCAACTGACATAATTTATTGTTGCAGATTGTTGACCCAGACATGCCCCAGGAAGGGCTTCTTCACAATGGCATCCCCATTCCAGTGCCTCCTGTGGAGGTGCTCAAACTGGGCGAATGGAGAGAAACGGAAGAAGGCGAAAAGCTCTTCTTAGTGCTCTTCTTTGACACCAAAAGAACTTGGTAAGATTCATACAGGCAGGCTAAACCTCATGCTGAATTTTAAAGCAATCGGAGAGCAGTCTTGGTCATTTTGAATTTAACCCTCTTGGTTTTCAGGCAATGGCTCCCTCGGACCAAACTACTGCCGCTGGGGATGGACGACACCGTGGACAAACTGCGCTTAATGGAAGGCAAGAAACCCAGCGTTCGCAAGTCTGTACACACTGCATACGACCGGGCCATGGTGCATTTAAATCACGTGAGAGGAAATCTAAATTTCACTCCCTCCAATTTTATATAGTTGGTTTTTTTTTTTTTTGTTTCAAGTATCATCTTAAACAGGATGCCTGGTGGTTTGTATAGAAGCTTTATAAATGCTCTTAAAAAGGTGGGAAAGTGAAATGAACATTTGATGGTATTTGAAGGTTTTCTGCATAAAACTGTTGCTCTGATTTTTAAAACGGAAAGAAAAAAGTGCTTGAAGACATTTTACACAGATGAATTTGTTCATTTATTCATGTCATTTAAAAAAAAAAAAAACTGTTGCTATGTGTTCATATAAAGTTTTTATTTTAGGCCAAAGTGAGTCAAGACAGCGAGAAAAGTGTAAATATTTAATCGTCAAAGGGATTGTCTTGATTCAAAACATATTTAGATTGTATTTGCCATTGAAATGTCACTGTGTTTTATGAAGTGTGAAAGTCCCACTCAGTGTTCACATCATATCTGGACTCTATGGATGTTTGGCTTAAACAGATATTTAGCCTTAAAAAAATACTTCAAATTCTAAGTAGTGTTTGTAATCATATTATATGAACTTAAAAAAAACCCAAACCTGACCTTCAGATCCTCCCTCTATTTAATCCTGTATGATCCAGCCTTTTAGTTACCATTGTTATCAAATGGAGCATCATTCAAAAAGAAATACATCAAACCTGCTTGAGCTGGCATCGACATTAATCCTAAGGCTAAGCTGGAAGTGGAGCATCACTGGTTCAATGTTTATTCAACAATTCTGAGAATTGCTCAGGATATACAAGATATGTGTCAAAGAACAATGAATAGAAACATTGATAATTTTAGGTCAATGGGCTGCCAACACAAACATTCTTGAACTGTTAGTCCAATTATGACGTGTTGAAGGTGGGACTTTAGAGCTCTTTACTTATTTTTCCATATTGTGAAACTGTATTATGATACTAGAACGTTGGAGTACCCGGTGCAGCTACTTGGTTCGTAAGATGTGAAGCCACTATAGAAGTGAAGCTGGTTATTTTGTGGTTATGACAACTTCTACTGCGATCACTCACTGAAGAAATTGCAATTGTTTGCAAATCTGGCGGAAATTACTTGAAAAGCACAATCGGTCTGTTTTAAAAAAAGAAAACAAAAAAAACAACAACTTAGGTTTGGTGACTCCGGGAGCCATATGTGTGGCAAAAACATCTGTGTGTGTGTGCGCGTGTGTGTGTGTGCGTGTGTGTGTACAGTATATACATATATGAATACAACCTCAGTGTAGTAAAGGTGCATGTGTATAGTTTTGTAAATATGTAAATGTATGTTTATATTGGCTTACATGAAGTAATTTAAGGAATGCAAAAATCAAATTTAGATTTTAATTTATAATTTGTGGCAGTCGAGAGTGTTATTTAAAAAGTAAAATATTGAAAAGATTTATGTATGATGCTAAGTAGCTCTTTGTAATAGTGACGGTATTCACCAACATGTCAGAACATATTCTCTAGAAGTGAGGCGGCACAAGACCTGAGCTCTGTAGGCAGCAGTAAGCGTACTAGTCTACAAGAGGGTTTTTTTGTTTGTTTTTTCTTGGGTGGCACAGGAGATTTTTGATCTTGTCATTTGAATTGTACTGCAAGATCTATAATCTGCCTGAGACAATATTTTCTCACACAAGAATAAATGCTGTTTGAAACAACCGCATGTGTTATGTCCTCCATTAACCACCTGCTCAACATAGTACATTGTATTATTGGGAGTTTTTCTTCCTTCTGGTTAAAGTTTCATTTCAAGACAGACTCTAAATATACGAAGAGAAAATGACGAAGGTTTGAAGTTAAAGTCGCATTTGCTCCTCCACATTTCTTGGAATGATGAGAGGCAATCTTACAAACTGAATAACGCAAGCTCAGAAAAATATAATGATGCAAAATTTCCTCTTCAAGGTCTTCTTCACCTGACAAAGACCTTGAAGATTGAAACACAGCATTGTTAAATATTTGTATGTTGCTTTTGTCCAGCACCTGAACATGAACACTTTGCTTCATCCACACGTCAGTATACATCAGAACTTTAATGACTTCAAATGTGGCCGAGAAATACAGCCCACTGTTGTCATTTGGAAAATGCAAACAGTGCATCAGATTCCTGCATTATTCATTAATCCATTGTGTGGTGGTCAGTTGCTCCAGTATTTATGTGATCATATTTAACTTGTAATGTCAGGAAATATCAAGTGCCAGTATTGTATATATCAGGTTTTTGTGTTAAGGTTATCAACTCATTATTGTACTATATCATTAATTATAAATACATATTTATCATTAATCTAAAAAAATACTTGCACACAATATATTTGTTACATGTCACACCTTGAACACTAAAAATGCAGCAGTTCACCACAGGTATTAATGCTTTGTTGAGTGTTTAAAGGGAGGTACGTGGCGATAAACACTGCCCAAACACACACTGGGTTCTTTGTTTAACTCAGGAAAGCTGACTCATGCTCAGGTTGGCCTTCAGGTCACATCGAGCTTCCTGAAGTTGTACACAACAGATGCACTGATCAAAGACATCATGACATGTCATGTCTATTTTATGGGTCCCTTGAATTCCTAATAATGTTCTCAGGTGTTTCTAGGAAAGAACAATGTAATACGGTACTAATAATAATTCCATGAAAGAACAGCTCCATTGAAATGCACTTCATATTAATTAGTTACTGGAAATCGTTGGGATCGGTTGAATGCTGGCGTGTAGACAAATTCCCCATAACTGCATGTTCAGTTCACTGACTATTTTTTCTATAATTAGTACCAAATTACACCGTTTTTCCACGAAAATTATTACGGAAATCACAGAGCTGCAGAATCAAGCGTGACTTAATGTTAACTTTTCATTTCCTGGCAGATAATACATGAAGCTTAATCATGACATCTCCACTTAATTAGGACAAGTGTTGATTTGTGCAACCTGGGATTTATTTCATAATACTATAGACATACTCTTAAGACTTGAATTGACAGGAAATTCCTCAAAGGACACAAGGATGAGGCTACTGTTTATAGACCATCTTTACAAAACTATTATCCAAAAAGATAAGTCGCCTGAAGTCACTACATTAAGTGTCAACTGATAAATCGTACTACAAGTATCTGCAGAAAAACATTGCATGAGCTCAGTGGCATCTTCTTAGCTTAACAGAGAATGTGCAAACTAACAAGTTTTGACTCTTAGCAATAAAAACACTAACAATGACAATGATGATCATGTAAAGTGATCAGGTGTAACAGGCTGGATTTCCTACTCGTTTTCTGCACAAAATGTAACATGAATGAAACCTGATCATTTAAATTTGATTGGAAACATCAGTGGGATATGAAACAACACCACGTAGTAAAGTTCTGTCACAGGGATGAGCAACAATATTTATGCAGGGCAATTTGTTAGTTCACGGCCCTGTATGACACGTGGCCCATCCCTGTTCTGTCAGTTCCAGTTGTTGCTATTCCAGTTATTGTTGAGCCCAAAACAACATTCATTTCATTTCTTGCGCTCTTCCTGTTTTGTAACACTGGGGTGTTTTTTGTGTCATGAAAGAAATCTTTACGTGAGAACTAATCTGAGAAAATTAAATTTAACTCCTCGTCTTAACTTGCACAAGAAAGAAGCGATGAATAGTTATAGCATATGAATGAACTGTCATCTGCATGGTACATTCACTGTCCGTGAGGAAAAATTTCTCATGTCGCAAGTATTAAAACAATATAAAAACATTTAAATATCATTGCAATTGTTTTCTACCACAGTTCAATTTAAAACGTACTAATGCGGTTTTGCCCTGACTCTTTCAGATCGAAAGCAGTGATGCAATGACATGCTTTCTTGTTAAGGTAAAGAAATAATACTAGTCTGAAAGAGGTCGTTCTTTTTAAATAGTGTAAAACATAGTGTTTGATTCCAGTAGTCAATGTCTGTCAAGTGTCAAAAGAGGGTTCAAAAATATCTTGGAACCAGTGTACAAACTATTGTTGAATGAGGCAGAGCAACTATAGTAGCACTAAGAGAGTCCTATAGAAGAGATAAGAAGCCGTTATCTGTGGAGTCTTGCTGGTCAGATTTGCCACCTCGAGAGCTCTTGCTGGGATTTGGGGTGGTTGAATACTTTGGGGGGTATCTGATGAAGAGACGGTCCTCCTCCTTTTTAATCCACCTTAGAAGCTTAGTGATAGCAGTGATGGCACAGGCCTTTGTCACCAGAGGACTGAAGCAGGTGTACAGCTCAAATTTACTTGTGACCTACAGTGGAGAGGAAAGTGGACATTTTAGGCGAGGACATCAAATTTGATCCTCAAAAGACACTGAAACAATCCATCACTGTCTGTATGAGTATAAGAATACTGTGGTTTGACTTAGCATAAAGACTGGAAACAGTTAGCCTGGTTGTGTCAAAGATAAAGAAATCTATCGACCAGCACCTCTAAAGCTCACCAATTAACAAGTTATGTTCTGTGTAAATATTCACTGTGTTCAGCAGATAAATAGTCTTGCAGATAACCCGGAATAAAACCACAACTTGTCGTTTTTCTAGTCTTTATGCTAAGCTAAGATAAGCTAACTCCTGGCTTCAGCTGTTATACTGAACAGATTTGAGAGCGATATCGATCTCCTCATCGAACTCTAAGCAAGAGAGCGAATTTTTTAAAAATGTTGTTTCAAAAATAAACAAATGCACACAAAGACAGTATTTAGATCCATAAACACAGATACAGTACATACCCAGGCTAGCAGAGTTTCCCTCTCAGCGACGTGGTAGATGAGCTTGAGGGGTCGTGAAGTGCTGTGGATGCGGCTGTGCATATAACGATAAAGGTCCAGCAGTCTCATTTTCTCCTCCTCACTGCTGTAAGGTGCCTCCATCTCTGGGCTGCAAGCAGCAATAAACCGTAGAGCCAAGGTTACACACAGAAACGGCATTCAAAGTTTTCACATAATCTAAGATACTGTGATACAGTTGCACAGTATCCTGAACAGTGACATCATGTTAGTGCTGTGATTACTCTATTATAGTTTCACTTTCTCTTTCAAGGTTTCGACCGGCAGCTAATTTGTTTCTCTCTGTAAGTGGAAGCTCTATTTCAGAATTTAAACAAAATGCCTCCTGTAGTTTATGTATAAGATACACAAACACACACATACGCACCTGGTGAACTGAGTGAGCTGGCGGTAGTTGTCTGGCACATCAAAGGGCTTGTACATGAAGTGTCTGAGGTCTGAGACTCCCACCTGGCTCACGCTGTACGACTGGACTTTGGCAATGAGGCTCAGGGAGTTCTGAGCCACCATGGCCTCCTCTATCTTCCTCTTGCACTCAGCTACAGAGTAGAAAGCCTCCTTGTCTGTCGAGAGCAGCAGCAGACAAACAGTGCATTCTGGAGGGTCCAGGTAAGAAATGTATGCATAAAAGTAACAGTCAGGATTAAAGAGGGGGAGACAGATGGGAGTCCAGATCTCCCCAGCCTGAAAGGCAGAGGAGGCTCCGATGAGGTTGAGCAGGAGGTGGACGTCAGCAGGCTCCAGCCTGGTGTCCTCGATGACCGTCTTCTCTTGGACGATGGTGAGCAGCTGGTTCCTGGCGATGAGGATGGAGAAAACCAGATTTGGGGTGATCGCTTTCTGTAGGATCTGGCTGAGAGAGTCCCTGAGAGAGGAAGCTAAGGGCAAGCAGTGTACCGCTGCTAGCAGGAAACTGGGATCAGAATCCACCAGGTTGAGAAGACCGTCCAGGATCTTCTCTGAGCCCGTCAGGAGTCTCCTCAGGTCGTAATTCTTTTTGTGTTCAAAGATGCGGGATATGCTGGCCTGGGTGAGCATGCTGATGATCTGATAGTACACATAGAGGAGCTCTCCGCGCAGCTGCCGCTCAGACTGACGACTGCTAGAGACGCAAACCAGCACCAGGGGTCCTTTCTGCAGGAACACCACGGTGTGTTCCTCTGATGGAAGGAAGAAGAGACATCAGCAAACGTTAAGAATAATACTGGAAGTAACGCTGAATGTCTACTAATGATGATAGACAGCTCTGCATTCAACAATGTTTGACATGTTGTGGACTTGGAAGTGAGTGTAAATTTAAGAGGAATTTACAAAATAAAATATTGTGCATCAAATAAACACAAATCGAATGTAAAACAATACTGTAAATGCACAAATTTCTACTTGCTGTTGTATTTCAGACATTGGCTTTATATAAAGGGGAAGTTAATTATTGCCAAGCCGCTGCGGTCGGTCATATTCTAACCACAATCATCTGTGAAATCTCTACACTCATTTATATAAATGGAAAATGACATTTACAATAATGTTACAAAAGTTGAGAGGGGGAAAAAAACAACAACACACCAATGGTCTCACCTGAATATACGGAGCGGATGATATTATCTCCACTTTGAACAAAGGACACCAAAGCCATCATGACTCCCATTGTAGATGAAAGAGCCTCTTCACTGCCGTATCGGGAATAGATGGGTTTGCCTGCTTCACTTAGCACAAAAACATGCTTCCTGTGCTGCCGCCAGCTGTCCGCTGTCACGTCCTCATCACGGTGAGACATAAACGCAGGATATTCCTCGGTGCCTGCCTCCAACAAGGGAGATGACCTTCCCTTCATACCTAAACCTTGCTCCTCCAGCTTGGCCTTGGCCAGCATTGTAACGACAAACTCCCCAGAGTCGCCCTGGTCACTGTCAGTGGCAGCATCCTCAGCTCCTCTGTCAAACGGCTGGGCGGCCACATTGTTCTGACACTCGGGGCTTTCTGTCTCCTCAGTCTCTAGCTTTGTTACCTGGTTAGAAGGGGACTCTGCGTTCAGACTCTGCTCCTCTGCTGAGACGTCTGACAGGAGTGAATCTGCAGGCTCCTCTTTGTTAACAGTGGTACCGTCATTTCTCTCCACCGGATCAGGAAACATGTGATTCCCCAAGAGGGAGAGGGAAGTCGCCAAGGTGTCAGCTAAGACGAAAACAAGATTTTAATTATGAAAATGAATGATGACAGGTGAGCTAAGTTAGAAAGGCTTTAATGAGAGATTAAATCATTTACCAGGTGGATTGCTCTCAGCGGGTGGATCACAAATCTTCACTCCCTCTGCCTCTCCTTCTTGATGATTGTCTCTCTCCATGATACCATCCCAGTCACTGGAGACAGAAACGAAAGCACACTATAACCAACCAATGTGGATGAACTAGTTATAGAGCAACACTAGTGCATGTCAGTGGTTGCAGCTGAACATTGAAAACAGCGTGCATCTCAACCTCTAATGAATAGGAGCACTCATACTGGACCAGTGGTCACATGATAACAGAGGATAACTGGTTAGAGGAGAATTACAACTCAAAGATACGGAACAGACTCTGGAATTTAAGACTGATTACAACTTCCAGCAGCCTGGCTAATGTTACACTACAGACAGGCTGTAATGTGACCGGCAGAGCTAGGGAGCTGACGTTTGATTAATAATAGCTTAAGTTACTTGTAAAGCTGCTGTTAGCTTGCGTGCTTACTCGCTCACCGCCGAGAAAGCTCACTTTTCCATTCTGACTAATGTTTGACTGTGAATTCCGATGCAACTCAGCATACGTTCACTGTAACGTTAAGTTAGTTTCATGGCTAACACCGCCGTGCTAGCAAGCGACACACACACACATATACACACACACACAGATCAATTTCATGGCCTTGGCTTAACAGTGAGCATGCAAGCAACCGTGGTCAACTAATATCAGACAGGTGAAGACAAAGAGTAATACTTACGATGTTGTACCGTCGAAGCGTTGGGTTGAATATCTAATTGGCTACATTAACTTTCATCAGCAGCCCGGTTGGTTGCAGACAAGCTGTCAAGAACAGCAGAAAACAAATTTTCCTCTTACCACAGCAGACATCCGGAATCTCTGATGACAAGCTCGGCCGACCAA
>NW_023339740.1:17122420-17134439 GCF_004916995.1 Morone saxatilis | reverse complement strand
TTGGTCGGCCGAGCTTGTCATCAGTGCAATGCAAACGTGAGATGAACGTTTAAGAAGTGTCTTGTTGTAGTTTTAGTGATTTGTCTGTACATTTATTTGAACACCGTAAACATGTACGAGTTGTGGCTGTGTAATAAAATGACACAACAGGAATGGGCACTTGTGTTTTCAGCTAATACGTTGACATAGTAATGGTAGCTGCATTTGTGCCCTCCGCTCTCATCCGTTACTCCTAATCAGAGGTTTACGTGTAAACAGCAGACGGTTGGTTCGTCTGACAGCGGTCGAACATATGTCTGTAGCATTAAAAACTCTAATGTTTAAACCCAATATCTCCAGACGGCACTGGCCACCATTCCCCCCAGTCTGCTACTACAAGCTAGAGCCAATAATACTGTATTTAAACGTTAGCTTCGCCCCGGGTAAACATCCTGACGGACGGTAAACGTCTGCGGGGTCACGAAGATACAGTCAAAGATGGAACCCGCTGCCGGATAACAGTTAAAGAAGCAACGGTTAACGGTTGGGACCGTTATGAATCATTAAATGAATAGTTTCGCTAAAGATGTCGAACGTAACACTAGTTTCTTCAACTGACGTTTGCCGTTACGTGCGAGTAGGGGCGGCGCTACGTAACCTACGTAAGCTACGTCATCTCCGATTCTTCATTCCTCGCCCGCCACCGACACAAACATCGTAACGGTAGAGATGGCGACCAGTATGTCCTACGTTACCTAACCAAAAGCGATGTTTTTAAAAGGATATCCATCGGAGTGAGACTCTACCCTGTTGATTTCACACGGACCGAACAACCGGACAGTATGGAGGAACCCTGGGACTTTGAGTTTCTGTCCCGTATCGCTGACAGCTGCGTGTCGTTCCTCTCTGAGTTTGTTGACGACTGGCTCGCCAACGACATGAGAGTCTCCATATTCAAAATCCTACTCAGCTGGTTAATTTTTAGTCTTATCGCAATTCACTTCGCGTGGAAAGTCTACGGGAACACGGTGAACGATATGTATTATCGGCAAGGTGAGTTTTGTTTCTGACATCTCATCTGTTATGACTTTGCTAATCTTAGTGCTAAGCTGCGTTGAATCACCTCTGACTGTCTGGTTGATGTTCAGGTACTGGACAGAACGGGGGGACACCTGAGACAGCTCCTCACCTGAGTGGATGGTAGGTGTGAAAGCATACATGTCACTTCACACAGGTAGTTGAGCTTTCTCACACCGGTGCTTCAGTGCAGAAGCTAGATTTAGCGTGTTATTTTTCTATAATGCATTACTTCTGATTGACTGCCTGTTGTTCCACAGTTGAATGGATACAGTGCAGTTCATTTATCTCAGCTGAAGCTCAACATGTGTTACCAACAGATCAGTGAGGGTGTGGTTTTATTGTAATGCAGTTTAATTAGTAGTGACATTTCTGTTCTTCTTGCAGGGAAACCAGAGTAGGAGAGACCCTGAAGACTCACCGCGATTAACAGGACAATGGTCTTGGACTTTATCCAAATGAGAGCTGGACAGTTCGTAAATCTCCCAGAGACACTGAATGCATCCTCAGGTTCTGCTGAGGATATCTTTGGTGCATTCAAGATGCATGCACCTTCTGGCAGCTGCCTGGAGAAACATGTTATTGTTTTTCATGCAAACCAACGGTGATCCACTAAATCAACTTTATAGTGCTGTGAGATATTTATTTTGGCCTGTCAATATCTGTCGTTGAGCAGAACTCTGCATAAATACCTAGATTGATCTGTTTGGCTTAGTGGTCAACTTTTAAAAACATTTTTCACCCCCAAACACACAAATGTGAAAGATATTAATGGGTTTGTGTGTAAATTAAGGGTGCTTCAAGAACACTTCTGACTGCAAGCAAGAAATAAATAATTGGACCTGGAATTAAATGATGAATGGAAGAAAAGAAAAAAGTACCGGTAGTAGTTTTCAAGACAGAACACACAGGATAATGTGGATATGTTTTTAATGGTAATCCTGAAATGCCTCAAGAGGAATAAGTGAATGATGTGCATGTACCCAGTTATGATTAGGAAGATTATTTGACGTGGACAGGGTCATTTCTATCACTGCTATTTCATAAATAAAGCACATGGTCTGTTAGAATACAGAGCCATGAAAAGCAGTTCATGTCTGACATATTCAGTGATTTTCCATGAAACTTTTAACCACCAATGTTTTTCTCATCACATGTAAAGAGCCTGGCATGCACTGGAAGGAAGATACAGCGTCTGTCTAAAATATTCACCCCACCTTTGACTTTTTCATGTTTTTCTTCTACTCCTCCTAAATTAAGTACATAAAATACAAAATAATTGATTACAGAAACTCATTCACCCCATTTATAACATACCTGAAGTGCAGAATTTGAATGCAAATCATGTGTGATATCAAGGTGTAACAACTGATTTTGCTAAATGTATCTAAAAGGATCAGCAGTGGGTAAAAAAGTGCAGCATTCACATGTGCAAAGCTGAAACCAACCTATCCATGTCGGGTAGACTCAAGGCTGTAATTGCTGCCAATGGTGCCTCTTTGCTTGAGGAGGGCAAACATGCATATGTTTGAACTCAGTACATATTTAGCTTTTGAAATTAGTCTTTTTTGTTAATATGTATTAAAAATCGTAGTTAAAGCCACTTTGATTTAATGTAAAATAATAAAACATGAAAAAGTAAAAAGGGGTTGAACACTTTCTGTGTGCAATGTTAAGCCATCTTACAGTCAGATATTATAACTGTTGTAATGGTAAAGACAAGTCTGTAGTACAGTATAGTGTACTGCTGTGTGTATTTACAGACTTGTTTAATGATGTACACAGTCATTGTTAAATCAACCAAACAACAAAACCATCAGCTAATTTAGGTACCTTAAATTACCTGAAAAAAACAGCAGCAAAGCTGGATAAGAGACTGTAGGTTCTGTGAAAATACTGATATTACATTTGTTGTTTGAAAGTACCGATGTCATTGATGTCTCTTTTGCTCGAGTAGGAGTAGCAACTCCACTATTTATAAGCTTTTTGTTCCCTGCTGAAAGCTTGATGCTGATGACAAAACTGCCGGATTTTTAACAAACCCACTCCTATCTTAAACTTTGTGGCCGTTAGAACTTTATATAGAAATACCAGTCTTTTCACAGATACGGGCCAAAAAACTACACTACACTGCCAAAGTCAGACAGACAGTACTTTTATCTGGATATTTATCCAGATCCACTGGACTACAACCACTTTATTTTGTGTGCTCCTGTTAACTTATGTTAATAGGAATTGGTGGAATAAGTAGCATGTGCACATCCATCACATTGGTGCAGGTTAAGCCAGGTACGAGTAAGCGCTGCCCGGCAGAAAGACGTGTAAAGAAAGTGTAAGAATCGTTGTTAGTAAGGAAGTTGTCGATGTCCAGCCCCTGTGCTTGTGCCTCTCCATACAACCCCCCATCAGTGATAGCCCCTGCTGCCTCTGTTGGTCCATCCTGACCATCAGTCCCACCACTCAGGAAGACAGGACCATTAGGCGGGAGCTCCAGCCCTCTCAGCTCCAGCCCCACTCTCAGGGCCAGCTCCTGGTTTCGACCACCTCGACCCTTGCCTGTCAGCTCCACAGTGGGCTCACCTCCGGCTAACAGACACGTGGCACCCCATCCTTCTGTACGTCCTTCTTCCAAGACCTGCATGGTACGGCAGAGGTCCCAGCTCTCCACGCCCACTTCAGGCCCCAGTCTCAGCATCTCAGCGGCAATCTCTGGAGGAGGTTCCACTCGAGAACAGGCGAATCGGGCCAGGAGGCCGTACAGCCTGGAGACTGACCTTACGTCGCCACACACTCCTGGTGCCAGAACAACAGGGCAGAAACCTAGCTCTCGAGCTCGACGACCTGCGCACTTCAGAGCAACACTGTTGGAGCCAATCACAGCATTGAGAACATGTCCTGACGTGGTAGATTCATTGGTATTATCCCGGGGACTTGGTCTCCCGAGGACATCCTTTACTGAGGCTGGTAAAGAGTTCAACAGTTTGTAACGTTCAAGGACTGACAAAACTTCTTCAGGCCACACTTCACTCTGCACTGTGGGGCCGCTGGCTATCAAGTCCAGAGGGTCCCCAATCACATCAGACAATATCAGTGCAATCACCTGTGAAGAAGTGATTAGAGGAGTAATATCAAAAGTACAATGCTGGAATGAGCGTAAAATAAAAAGCTGGTTAAAGAAAAGTGTGTTACCTGGGCAGGGTGAGCACAGTTTGCAAGCCCTCCACCCTTTAAGAAGGACAGGGCCCGTCGCACAGTGTTCAGTTCTTGAATCGTGGCGCCGGCACCTGCAAGTTTGCGGGTAACATCCAGTTTCTCTTGCAACGAGATTGGCGGGATGGGCGCAGGTAGTAGCGCAGAACCTCCACCTAGACACATTGCGTTAGAAATGTACATTTCAGTGTATGATTTTGTAAAGAAAAAGCAACAAGAGGACATATATTTTCACCTGAAATCAGTACAAGCAGCAGATCTTTCTCCGTCAGTTCACTGGCCAACTGCTTGATCCTTTCAGCTGCTTTCTGGGCATCAGCGTCAGGTAAGTTGTGTTTAGCTCCCTCCATTACTTTGATGCGACTGTTTTCTTTTAACAACAGATGACTGTGATGGAAGGGAGAATTTTTATTATGTAGATGAATCTTATTTTCTGTGTAATACTTTGACTTGTTTACATCCTAAGGCATTTGCTTACTGTTTCCCATGCTGCTGTAATGTCTGCTGAATCCCATGTGGCACGCTTATTATTCCTTTCACTAAGTGATCCCCCACAATCCTCTCTGCCTCGGCAGCCATACCCAGTACAGCTTTTCCAAAGCCCACCAAGTGCAGGTTGTGTTTGAGTATGAATTTGTGACCATCGATAACGACTGAGTCCTCCTTGCGCTCTATACTCTGCCGCACCACAGTGTCTGGCTGCACAGCTTCCACCGCAGCTGCAAACACCCCACGCGCCCGTGAGTCCATTGACATTTTGCACAAGGTAGGTTTTCTCCTGCCCACCAGGGACAGAAAAGGCTGAAGCCGGAACAGGGAAAGCACACGGGCCATGGACAGTTCAGAGGGTCTGAGCACAAATTGCCTGAAAGATTAAAGATTCACGTCAATGTTTATAAAGATGGTGTCAGTGTCAGCAGTACTCACTACACTGCTGGACTGCATGCTGTTGACAAGCAAACATATATCAAGGTGAGATACTGACACAATGAGCATGGTGCACTGACAAGAGAATAAGCCTAAAGATTAAAATGCCAGTGACCTTTGCAATGTAAGTAATACATTTAACAGCTGATGGATCAAAGCCTAAAACACTATGGCTACAAGGAATCTATATTTCAATAGTAATATCTTTAAGTTAAGTTGTAAACATGTTGTAACTCTGTTAAAATCTTACCCCTCGTTAAACCTGAATACCTGAGAGAGTGTGTGTTGCTGTTGCATACCTGTTCTACTCACATACATTTGTTCACGTGCTGCCTTATTTTTACAGGCTGAGAAGGAAGTTTACCCACCATTGCCTACTGTTTGTGTTTAATTAACCATACTTTACATCATCCTAAGCTAGTTACACATTTCCCTGTAAGAGAACTTCTGAGAACCGATGAGGCTGCCTACCTGTGAAGGTTGTAAATGTGATATAAAGCCTGTGGAGTCCTGTGGAAGCCTGTTATATGTGCTCCAGCTCAGCAGTCAGGCAGTGTTGCAAAAATCTGACCAGACACTGACTTGGGTTGTGTACCCTTTGTGTAATGATTGACTTGAATGGACCACAGGACACATCAAACCACTGACCAGCTGCTCGTTTGTCTCTGCCCCCCCACCAACCCCCCGACTGGGTGTAAAAAAAAGAGGGTTAAGTTACACTAGAAGTTAGTTCAGGGCTGCTATAACAGTGAACACAGTGGTGAAATACATGAGCATATTTTCTGACAGACTTTGGAGCTGTTTATGCTGCAGCATAGTCCAAAGGGTACACACCCTAAAGGTAGTTTACACTGAATGCATGTTGTGAAGACACCTGCATTAATGCTCTTAAACCCAAACACGTCAGTGAGACATGAAAGAGTGCACTGTGTGTTTATGACAGCTGAGAGCCACCCTCACTTGTAGAAATGTCTTTTTGATATGTTTGACAATATTCAGAGCCATATGCAGTATTTAATAACAAAAGAAAAGTATGACAGCTTGTCATACTTTAGAGTGAGAATTTGTGAGTATTTATTATATCCTAAGAAATAGCACACTGCCCACAGGGTGTGGATGATATAAATTAGTCAACCATCAGTTATTGTTTATTGTGATACTGTTTATACTGGCGGTTCCCTTTAACATCTCTGGTTGCATAAGACCATTGTGGACAACAAATCAAAGAGCAGGACAGATTTATAGTAATTATTTGATATAGTAACCAATTTTCCAGAAAGATGTATCAGGATACAGTGTTTGGCAATATAAAATTACATATACAGTCATATAAGTTTGTAACTCATAATCCACAAATGGTAAAATCTTAAAATAAACATATTTGAAACATTTGTTTGCTATTTATGGATAAATTAAACCAATACAACTAT
This sequence comes from Morone saxatilis, assembly GCF_004916995.1. Lineage (NCBI taxonomy): Eukaryota > Metazoa > Chordata > Actinopteri > Moronidae > Morone > Morone saxatilis. The sequence continues at coordinate 17,127,816 of NW_023339740.1, read as the reverse complement.
GACATTATTTTTCATGATGTGCCTTTAAGTGTTAATGCACAGTATGTCATTCTGGACAAGCAAGCGAGTTTGCACTTAAACTTGTTTTAATATACTTTTACACTTGACAATTGTTGAAAGAGTTTAATTTTAGACAATACGTTGTATTTATTTCCAGTTGCTAAGGTTACATGAGTTATAATGTTTTCAGGTCAAAATGGTGGGCAAACCGAAATCGAACCTTCAACCGATTCTATTTCAAACCGACCCGAACGTGAACCGTTCTATGTGACGTTCTATGCACGTTACCATGGACACCGTCAATCTTTTACACTATCCGAGAAAATCTGTTCGCACTGTTGACAAGAAACACACGGGCTGATGATTAAAAACGGTTAAAGTTGCTTCATACCTCAGACTCCTGCGGTGACAAACCCCTTGTTGTTGTTTTCTTCTTCACTTCTGAGTCCATTTTGATTGCTGGTGAAAAACCTGGAAGCTGTCAGAAAACAATAGTTTGACACACACAAGGCTCTGAATGTGGGAGAAAGTGCTGGACCCCTGAGCGGCAGCTGCTAACACAGTTTCAGACCAGGTCTACAGGGACAAATAGTCCGGTTGGGTGCAAATGAGAGTCAGAAAGTAAAATACTGCTTTATCCTGTCTGTGAAGTCTACTTTATTTTGTTAATTTAATTAATTATATTGGTGTATTAACGCGCATTCCTTTGGTTTTTCTGTTGTTTTGGACTCGTCGTACAAGCGCACACACCAAATATCGCGATAACTGTCTCCGACCTAATGCGCGCGTCAGATGATGAATATGCGCGTCACCGACGTGGCGAAGGCGGTGCTTTTCCCTCCTCCTCTCTGCTGTGAATCACAAGTACCACCGGCGGGCTTTCGTCGCTGTTTTTGAATCATACTTCTTAAAAAAAAAGAGAGAATTGGTAGCACAATTACAGTTTATATATATATATATATACACACGAATTACCATTACAGGGGACTTCTGTAAGCCGGGTTTAAAGTGAAACGAGGGCCTGCTTCCCCTCAGACACAGACAGAGGCCGTCATGAAGCTCACGGACAATGTGCTGCGGAGCTTCAGAGTTGCTAAGGTGTTTCGGGAAAACTCAGACAAAATTAATTGTTTCGATTTCAGTTCAAACGGAGAAACAATCATTTCCAGCAGCGACGACGATTCGTTGGTGTTGTACGACTGCCAAGAGGGGAAGTAAGTGCGGTTTTGTCCTTTTTTTCCTCTATTGTTTTTGACGTTGGCTACTTGCTATGCTACCTAGCCAGGCCTGCTGCACTGCGATAATACTGTGTGAGGCGTAAAATGTCTGTGTGTGCATGTAGTTTGAAACATTATGTCTGAGCTTATGTAATATTCTGTGTCCATCATAGTGCTTGAACACAATCTGTTAAAATATAATTAAACGCTACTAATCGTTAGGTATGTTTGAGTTGGTTAAAAACATTATAACAGGGCGGCTACTAACGTGTAAATGAAATGATCAATATAGACTATCGGTGTTTTTGATTTCAAATAGGGCTGACATTATTAGTTAATGTACAGAAAATAAATCCCCAACTAAATGTGAACATTTGCTTCTTTTCTTCATTTTATAGTATAATATGATGTATATATTGAGTATTAGGGCTGCACAATATGGTAACAAGATCATATTGTGATTATTGTGATAGATACTGTAATTGATGGTTAGTTTTTCACTGTAAAACTATAAACCATATTGGTGTGACATTTGTTGGGGTCTGCGACATGTTTTCTTACATCTGAAGAACAAGATTTGTAGGCCAGGGTGTCTCTGCAGAACTAAAGTAGTTCATTATAATGCTATTTAATATAACATTTCAGCGTCTGTGCTTTGCATATTGCACTTGGCTGTATTATTATTAATATTTTGATTAATTTGCTGAATAAAAGAAGGTGTTTGAAGATGACAATCTGAAACTGTGACAAGCACTGTTGCTGTAGATCAACAATGACTCAGTCAATAAGAAAAAGTGACCAGTGATTAGCATAAGTGTTATGCTATAAATATTAAACGTTCTTCACAAAATGTCAGAGCTCAAAGCGTATATGTCTTTAAAATTGCTGACGAGAAGCCAAAAAATCTCTCAGCGTTCAGTACGAGAAGATTTAAAACAAAGACGAGTATCTCTGCACAAGTCTGCACTTTTTTATGTGTTCTGTAATATTGTGAAACGGCAAGTAATAGAAGGAGACGGCTAGCTTATATCTCAGCATGGATTGATGTCTCTTAGTGATTCGAATGCTTATTCACTCTCATTTTTCTCCCCTTTCTGTAATCTAACTCATGGCAGACCCAAGAGGACCCTTTACAGTAAAAAGTATGGAGTGGATCTGATCAGGTACACACATGCTGCAAACACTGTGGTCTACAGTTCCAACAAAATCGATGGTATGTTGATGCACAAAATATTTGTTGGTAGTTTCTTTTCTTCCTCTTTGGTAACGCAGCATGGATATGTTTCAGTATGTGTTGTTCTAGTTGGACTGTTGAGACGTCGACCGGAGGTGGATGTTTACAGGATGCCGTGCCGCTGTGGCCTGTTTGTGGGAGACACTCTGCTCACTTTGGTCTGAGGTAGTTGTTTGTACAGTTTGAGGGTCTGTGATTCTGCCCCATACAGGAGCTAACTGTACAAGTGACTGCCTTGCCCACAGTTGAGTCAACACGTCAGACCTGCCTGTAATCAACTTCGTATTTGGATGTCAGCTCGTTTCTTGCCGGTCAAATTTGATGTACAACATGATAATTATGTTATTGTTATTCTTGAAGATACTATCCGGTACCTGTCCCTTCATGACAACAAATACATCCGCTACTTTCCTGGGCATAACAAAAGGTGAGGACTGGATTTATGCTGGCCTGTCTGTACCTTGATTCGATGTAAAGTGTTGAGTTGGAAGTTCTTGTTTTCTCATTTTAATTTTATTTTTATGTTTTGTTTGTGAACAGAGTGACCTCTCTCTCCATGTCTCCTGTGGACGACACATTTATTTCTGGCTCATTAGATAAAACAATCAGACTGTGGGATTTGCGGTCCCCTAACTGCCAGGTGAGTAACTTTTTGTGTGGTGAGCATCCATTAGTGTTGCACTAATATGACAATTGGGAAAGATAAAACCAATTCTGACCTTGTCTTGTCTTCTATCAAATTTAGGGTCTGATGCACCTACAGGGGAAGCCAGTGTGTTCCTTTGATCCAGAGGGCCTCATTTTTGCTGCTGGAATAAATTCAGAGATGGTTAAACTTTATGATCTGCGGTCGTTTGACAAAGTAAGAATTGTTTGTGTGTTATGAGAGAGGGAGCTCTTCCATGATGTGTGTTCTATGTGTGTCTAATATTTGAAGTAAATAACTTAAATTTAAATTAGCGAAATATTCATGACTCCTTGTCAACAGGGCCCCTTTGCAACCTTCAAGCTTCAGTACGACCGGACATGCGAGTGGACAGGACTCAAGTTCAGCAATGACGGAAAACTCATTCTTCTTTCTACTAATGGCGGAGCCCTTCGCATCTTAGACGCTTTTAAGGGTGCTGTGCTACATTCCTTTGGGGTAAGAGACGACTCTTCGTCATGCACAATGTGTGGCAACACTTGTTACTTGAAAAGAAAACACAGACAAATACACAAACACATCTATATCACACTACAGCGTGTCAGTGTAAACATTTGGAAAACCCACACACCCGTTCAATGAACAAGCTTAAACAAATTGAAACAGTGAAGTTCGTTTTGTTTTTTTTGAGGTTTTAATACTAATCCGCATAATCTGCTGTTCATTTACCCACAGGGCTACAACAACAGTAAAGGTGTAACGCTAGAGGCATCATTCACTCCGGATTCTCAGTTTGTTATGATTGGTAAGTTAAGATCGCCCTTTCTGAAATAGATTCATATTTTATTTTATCTAAGGAACAACACCAAAATGTTGACTCTCAAAATGTTATCACGAGCATAAACAACCCTAGTCAGTTGGTTTGAATTATACTAAAGCCACATATAGACAAAGAAATACTAGGAGTTGTCTGAAGTACATAAATCAATTCCTAAGTCATAGTGTCGCTGCACAGCGAACATTTAGCAAATTAAATCAAAACATGCTATGCTGAGTGTACCAGAAGGCCAGTAAATCTATGAAATGGTGATGCAACAGTTGATCCATGATCCCACAGTTCACCACCAACCATGGACTAAATTTAAATCGTAGTGTGAAATACAGTTTTTATGGTAATAATTCCCTAAATCTCAGTGCAGAGTTGCAGTGAGAAGAGAAGACAGATGTGTGCTGTTTAACTCTGGAAGAGTGTGAGAAAGTTTAGGGAAGAGCGACTAACTAAAAAGCTGTCGCTCTCTGCACTGAGAGAAATCCCATAGTCATAGTGACTTTTGGCATTTTCAGTGGTGGAACTGTGCGTGCTGGTTATCACAGTGTATCTGCTATACTGTACAGTATTATATTTAGCACTACTGTGGTGGCAGCTGCATCAGAGCCAGAGTGGCTCATTTTTAACTCCAGCCCCTTCTCACACGGTCACACTCTCAACGAGTCCAGACACACTCGGCTAACCTTCAGCAGCGATATCTTCAGCAGTCAGTACTTTAGTAATGGACTTCTTTACAACAGGCTGCTCTGGGGGCCGAAAAATGATTTAATCCTTGACTCAAAACTGTGATACAATCTAATTTTGTGATCTCTTGCACCTCTACTGTCACACATACCATCCTTTATCTCTTTTTGTTGTTGTTTTTTAGAGAATCCAGGTCCTAGCTATCCTATAACTGTGCCAACATATTATCAAATGTTTGTTGTGTCCATATTTTTCAGGCTCGGAGGATGGAAAGATCCACGTGTGGAATGCAGAGAGCGGTATGAAGGTGGCTTTATTAGACGGGAAGCACACGGGACCGATTACCTGCCTACAGTTCAACCCCAAGTTCATGACGTTTGCAAGTGCCTGCTCCAACATGGTGAGTGATGGCGGCAGTATGGAGTGAGTTACTGAAGCAGATTACAGTGATTACTGAAGCTGCATTAGAGGGTTTAACATGATGGCCATCTAAGTTGTTTTAGGGGAATTTAGTGCCAATAACATGTTTATGTAATGTGATGTTACTAAACTGACTACTGCTACTTCTTGAGCCACAGGAGGCTCATTATACAACAAAATGAATGTTTGCAGGTCATCCATAGTACACACATGGAAAAAGATAATCTATATCTACACGCCTTCTTCTTAGTCACATTGTTACACTGTTATTGGGTCATTCATAACACACCTGATGCCCACAGTGACTCAAATGTAACACTGTACACACTTGATACAACTGCACGCTGCTCATGTGGGTGATTGTGA
>NW_023339740.1:17055910-17122320 GCF_004916995.1 Morone saxatilis | reverse complement strand
AGAAAACACCAGCAGCCCAAAGTGGATCTGATGTGACTGAACGTTTTTAAATGTTTTCTCATCTTCCAGGCGTTCTGGCTGCCCACCATCGATGACTGATGACTGTAAAGCGAAGTCAAAGTGACCAGCAGGGGGCAGCACAACCAGCTCTGTGTACATTTCACAGGAAGTGCGGCCTATTCAGTTCAAATTGTAAATAAGTAGTTTTCAGAAATAGATCATTTGTCTATTCTTTTTTTATATTTCTATTTAACATTAAACCTTGTTTCTTTGTAAGATGTTGGTTTTGTCAACTTTGTTATTATGTTGTTGCGTGTTTACAAACTGATTACACAATCCAATGGTGCCGTGTTGCAAGAAATCTTTATCTGATTCAACCACTGATTTTCTTTTTTGTAATGAATCAAACCATCCAAACCTACTTTAATGTTTTTTTATTTTTGTCCTGATGACTTCAGTTGAGTCAGTTTACATTGGCCCGAGATGATGTAATGAACTTTATATGATGTATATGAGTCACATTTTATTAAAGGAAATTATCTTTTGAAGCACAAATTATTATTAATTGAAGCACAAGGTTATTAATTGTGGAAAATATTTACTGTATTTAAATATTAACAGTTAATTTATAGTTCATATGACTTGGTCAGTCAAGCTTATGAGTTGTCAGTGTAATGTTAATTTTCAGGTTTAATGTTTATTATTGTATAAATTAAACTAGGACTTGTAAAGAAACCCATAATTATCAGTTTTAAATTTATGGATCTCGGACAGGGAGCGTGATGTCGGCGTGACCAGTCGATTCATGACATGAAAAACATCTTACACAATCTGTTGATCATCACATTTGTCATGTGTGGAGTAAGCTGAGAGGTGTGTGATCAACAAAGTTAAATAAGTTGGGTAAACTTAAGCAATATGCTCATTTTGATCAAATATGGTTTCCTTTCTAAATCAGCCTTTTCTCTCCTACCTCAGCCTGAATCATTGTGATTTGTAACTCATAACCAGCAGAATATCAGACATTTACATGGTAAAATTTAAATGAGAAGACGAACGCAGCCCACTTCAGTGTATTAACGGTTAAACAGTGCGTCTGCCTCAGAGCTCTTACAGGCATCATCCTTCCAAACGCTCGCTTGTGACTATATGTCTGACTTGAAATTGTTTCTTGGCTCAGAAGTTAAGAGGTTTGCAGGTCACATTCTCTTCCTCCTCTGTTGGTCCTGCTGTGTGGTGGGGGTTTCACAGACCAGTACTCAGGGCTGGACAGTCAGCCAGTGGGAGCTAAATTTGGGAGAGAGGTGATCAGGTTCCCTCACTGTGTGCACATGATCCTGTCCTAGTTACTTGAGCGATGTCCCTTCTCACACGTCACACTCTCTCAACGAGTCCAGACACACTCGGCGATCCTCTTCTTCAGCAGTCAGAACTGTACTTAGTATAGGACATTTTTACAATAGGCTGCTCTGGTTGGACTTTAGTGACTCTTGACTGGACTGAATATTTGGGCCCTGGTTCTGTGGAGCTCCAGTCCTCGTCTATTGCTTCTCCTCTGTCTCTCAACACCCCTGCTAACACCACTTGGCGGGAGGAGAAGAGACTGCTGACCCGCCATGTTTCTCGCACTAGTTGTGACGCCAGAGCTCAGGGAGTTCCTGGCCAGGGCAAGAGGTGGAGCAGTGCGCCTCCTCAAGGTCTGCATCCTAGATGGTGAGTGACCCAGGACAGTAATAATGTTGGTCCCTCAGTGGGATGTAATATATAAATCATCTGTGATATTAGTTTTAAGTACTTCATGTTTGTTCTTTTCATTTATAGCATATCTTAGGTCGGTTGCTTTAAATCTGAGCACAAACATCTCACACAATGTCCAGAGCTTGTCACATCTGACACTCAACAAATCATCTGGAAAAAAGTATAAAAGTTATTTATGCAAAGATGTATCCTACCTCTATGGCAGTCGTCCTCAGAGTGTTTGGTTGTGGACACTTACAATGAAATAATGTCTACCTGTGGCCACCGATCACATGTGAAGGTGTTTGTTTCATTTAAAGGATTTTTAGAGGCCTGATGAGGTATTTGGTGTTCACTGGAAAACATAGGTTTCGGGAAGAGAAATCTTGAGTTCCTTTCTCTTCCCTTTAATAATTTTCCTTAAGACCCTTTGACTTTATACTACTTTATAACATAATCTACATGGCTGTAGTGGCCTCGTGTTGCTTAAAAAGCTTCCAAACCAGACATGATGTCCCTTTTTATCACAAGCTGGAAGCTCTGTTATAAAGCTATAGACCAATGGTTTTCAACCTGGGGGTCTGGACCTTCACAAAGGGGGTCGTGAGAGGAATCTAAGTGGCCATTAGACATTTATAGAAGTAGAAAATATTAAATTATTCTGCCCTTTTGTTGTGAAGTACCATTTAGTGTTCACATGAAACTGCAGTTTGTATCTCATGAATTATCATTATACTCAAGAACTGAGCATCCGGTGATCTTTCAAAAAACCCATAAAGTTGTTTAACAACAGTAACGGCTGTTCTAATTATCTAATCTAATAATTCTGTTCGCTGCACAATACAAAAGATTTTAAAACTGTTTCTCAAGTTGAAACTGTATTTTGTAAATAAAGGTAGCCGGAAATGGAAAATGTCCCTTTTTGATCTGTATGATACAAAAAAGACAACGTGATTTTTGTACTTAAAATAAATAAATAAAATAAAAACTGAGCAAGGACATATGATATTTCTGGCCAGCATTCTCATTTTGAATTGAGACACAACTAACAAACATTCTGGAAAAACCTTCAGAGCAGCTTTAAGTGTTGCTGTAATCAGTCTGGGTATTTCAAAGATGGCTTAAAAACACAAACCAGGACGCTATTGAAGAATAGTTTTCAAGACCGTCTGGAGGCATCCCAAACAGACGTTGCTTCACATTACGGGCTCACAAACAAAAACAAAAGTTGGTAAACCACTGCCTCAGACTTTGTCTAACTTCTAGGACAAGAGGATTGCGTCAGCTGTGTGAGCTCAGACAGTGTGTCAGCTGAGCAGTCTGAGGAAAAATGGGCAGTGAGGCAACAGGTTTCTAAGTAGCAGATTATGGAACTGGACTGATATGTTCATGAGGTGTTTATATCTTGTTTGGGTATCTGACCAGCTGTAATCTGACTCATCACAGATGCATTCTGGGACTTTTTGGGGGCTATCTTTGCATCACATTAAATATTTGGAGTATTGATGTCAATAGGGACGAGCTCGGTGCCACAGAGACAGAGGGGTGTCAGCTCTGTTTTACTTCCTTACTTAAAGCACCGTGATCTTCCCGGGGCGGCACTTGGGTTATTTTGAGCGACACGTGACTTGACATGGTTGCTGCTGCCCAGTGACACTGTTCGCCCCAATGTCAAAAGAGAAACAAGATCATTCTAGCTGGTTTCATCACTGCTGGCTTCATTTGCCGCTTGTATGCCATCACCCAACTGTACCCCTGAGAGCGTCTGTCTCATTATTTCATTACTTTGTTTTACGATTTAAGGAACAAAGACAATACACTACCCCTAAAGTGAGTCATTTACGTACAGTTTAATACGATTACAGACCTCTAAAGACTTGCTAATGGAAAGTATGTGTGTGTGCAGAGCAGGAATGTGTTGTGCCTCAGAATAGCTTCATGCCCCAAGAGACGGTCAGGAAATCCCCCTGCACCCCACAAGGACATCAGACTTTGGGTGTATGTGTGTATTTTGTGTATTTCATTAAGCCGAGCTATTTAGCATTTCGTCAGCTCAGAAATGTATCTGGTAATATTTTTAAAGCCAGAGGTGGTCTTTGCCTTTCTTCACCACAGCACATGGAGCGAACACAGAGAGCAAATAGTGAGACATCAGTTAAGGTTTTCAGACTGACTTTGGACCAGATAAGTGGGTTTACACGTTAATTGGTGAGCAATGAGGGCTGATGGTTGATTAGCCAATCAATTAGTCAGCGAATGTGTTGATAATCAAACCATGGATCCCAAAGTTCGTCAGTCTGTAGCTTCTAAATTGTGAAAATGTGCTGCTTTTTTCTGTTTGAAAACACTGTTAGTTGGAAAAAACAAGATATTTGAAGATGTCACAGTTAGAAAATGTGAAGAGCTGTTTTCATTATTTTCTGACATTTTGTAGACCAAGCAAATTTATCTATTATTTGCCAAATAATCATCAGTTTAATCAATAATGAAAGTAATTGCAGCCCTAGTTGACCAAAATAAACAGAGATTAACATTCTCCTTTTCTGACAAAGAGGACGAAGTTGGGAGGTTGTATTTGTGTTCACATGCCACCATAAATATATCGGCTAGTACAGTATAAATACTGTACTTAACATATATAGACTTGATAGAGATTGTATATATAAGGTAAAAAACAAATGACTACCTGAAAGTTGTTTAAAATTAGACTAAAATCAGTGTGACAGTATGAATATGTAGAAAGGACTAATGTAAAACATCATTGTGTTTTAATGTGCAGCACAGTTGAGTTTTAGAATGTTTGAAAATCAATTAATGAACAAATATAAAAATGTGATAAAGTTGAGAATATAAATAGAGTCAAATTTTGTCTGATGTTATTTTTTAAACATCAAAAAGTTTGCACATTGTCTTTGTCGACTCAATAAGCTGCACTTTTTTGTTCTGTATGCTGTCTGTTCTTTTCTACTGTACTGTTTTGCCTTTTTATGTTGGTTATTTTATGCTAAATTGTTTGTGTAAGTAGTTACAGACCAGAATATATTTAAATTTCATTAATTAATGTGAATACGCACGACTGCAGGCCCCTCCACTGGACCATGTTTAAGCAATCAATTATATAATTACATTATATAATGTATAATAATAGGCATAACTTCAGGGCGAATTTAACAGTATACACCTGATTTTTATAAATCCAATTGCAATTATACTCCTACGTGTAAACCTACACGACTGTGGACTATAGTGTCATCTAACTGCGTCTGTATGTGTCAATGTGCTCTGCAAAGGCCACGTTACATATAGGGGGTTATGGTATGTGATGAGTACTGGTCTGATTTTCAGAGCAGCTAGTGCTGGGGGCCTACAGAGAGCCGGAAAAGAGCTGGGACCAGGATTATGATCACTTCCTGCTTCCTCTCCTGGATGACCAGGACCCCTGCTACGTCCTCTACCGCCTCGACTCCCAGAATGCACAGGGCTACGAGTGGATCTTCATATCATGGTCTCCTGACCAGTCTCCAGTATGCCATCATTCACACTGAAGCTGCACACACACATTGCTGGTGATAGGTGAAAGCCTCAAATTTACATGTCATTTTTTGGAGGAAGCAAAAACAAATCCTGCTCCCTGTCAATCACTTGTACTCAGTTTGTTAACAACATTAACGTTGACATAAAAAAAACACCAGCAGCCCCCAGGATCCATACAAAATAAGGTCAATGAGGTCGTCTGATTGTAAACAAAACCTTACTCAGATCTTTTGGTTTTAAACATTAATTGTTTACAAATAATCATAAGGTAAACTACATAGATACAGTTTGTATTATTCAATAGAATAAGCCCACATACAAAACCATGGAAAAAATACTGTACCACATAGGTACATATCCTACAATACGTAATAATGAGAACATTGTATAATGAAATGTATGTAACTGTACTAAAAACATCAAAAGAAGTTTGATATTATTATTTAATCAGTTACTAATCACATAAGAAGAAACCTAGAATGGGTCATGTGCTAAAAAATGCTGGATCCTACATTTACCATAATGCAATTTAATAGTATCTTTAAAAAACTTTTAAACTTTAAAAGAGTTTTTAACTCTGGTTTTGAAATACTTGCAGTCTTCCCCTACCTGTTTTAAGCTGACCACACCTAATCAAACTTACCTGTTTGCATGTGTTTATAAGCATTGTAGCAATTCTGTCTGACAATACTTATATTTTCTCCTCTGATGGTTGCAGGTGAAACAAAAGATGTTGTATGCTGCCACCCGTGCCACCGTGAAGAAAGAGTTTGGCGGTGGCCACGTGAAGTATGAGATGTTTGGCACAGCTGAGGTCAGAAACATTTAAATTAATTTTAATTCACTGTGACTGTGTCTGTTGATGACGTGTTTTTAGAGGTATTTGACCTGCGCTTCCTGTAAAGAGCCTCTTGTTTTGGTTGCTACACTAGGAGGACATCTGTTTGCTGGGCTACCAGCGTCATGTGTCATCCTGCTCAGGTCCTGCCCCGCTCACATTAGCTGAGCAGGAGCTCCAGAGGATCAAAATTACTGAGGTGAGAGGTCAACATGCCCTCAGCAGTGTTGTCATCATTGCATGTGCCACACTCGGTCTGTGTCTTTAAAGTAGCTTCTTCTATTTGAAATGTAAATTTGTTGTTGTGATTGCTTTTTCAGGGCCGGGTTAAACAGGTACGTTGATACATTTACTGAGTGTGCATATTTAATGAGAATCAGATTTGAGGTGAATGGGGGAAGACGGAGAGGATCTATATCTACTGGATGTAAAGATAGTTTGTTAAAAAGTTATATTATTCCATTAAACACTTTTTGAATCTTCCTGTAGAGTCTTAAAATGGATGCGTGTTTGCTTGCTGCCCCCTGCAGGTGAAGACAGAGATCAGCGTGGAGAGCAAGCACCAGACGCTTCAGGGCCTCACCTTCCCACTGCAGGAGACAGCCAAAAGAGCCCTGCAGCAACTTGCCCAGAAACGCATCAACTACATACAACTGGTGAGCCTGAGGAGGTCATACAGGAGTAAGGTTACTCCAGAAAGCGACACAGGCATTGTTCTAGTCTCAAGTCTGAGCAGGTTGGTGTCAGGAGTGTTGGTGTTAGACTTCTGAGATTTTGCTTGTTGCATTATTATTGTGTTTCAGCGATTGGATGTAGAGAAGGAGACAATCGAGCTGGTCCACTCCAACCCGACAGAAACTCGAGATTTGCCCCGCAGAGTTCCCAAAGACACTCCCAGATACCACTTCTTCCTTTACAAACACTCCCATGAAGGAGACTATCTTGAATCTGTCGGTATGTCCCTGCACTCTGTTAATGCTCCTCTTTTTACATCACTGATTACACTGATACAGCAATAACAAATATTTACTTATAAATCTCTTTCTCTGTCTGCAGTGTTCATATACTCCATGCCTGGATACAGCTGCAGCATTAAGGAGCGGATGTTGTATTCCAGCTGCAAGAGTCGACTACTGGAGGGTGTCGAGAAAGATTACCATTTGGAAATTGCTAAAAAGGTAATGGATGAAAGAGGGATAGAAACTTACATAACATAGGGTTGCAGCTACCACTGAGAAAACCAAGGTCATGCTCTTTGTGTTTTTTCACATGTTGTGGGTATTTTGGAGGCTTATTTCTATTTATATTTCTTTAAACTCAGTATATTTGTATTTGACTACTTTTAGACGTACAAAAATCAATAATAAATAAAGGTTAATCAGTGTTTATCCACTGGAGTTGTGTGGAGTGTGGTAGCAGTGAGGAGAGGCTTTGGTATAGTATTCAGACTTTCAGGTTGGAGGACAGAATTTAAGGGATTTTGGACCTCAGGATAAAATCCTGGTTACAGCCATTGTGCGAACTGTACCGTGGCTGGACTGACTGTGATGCACAGTATGCTGACTACAAAATAGAGAAATGAATAATGGCAATTCGGTGTGCAGAGTGGGACTAGGAAATGTTTATTTTTCTGTATATTTTCTGAACTGAAATTAATGATATTGTGCAGCCACGCTTCAGGGGCAATGGTAAGAATAACAATATCTTTATTTTAGGTGAATTAGTGACGAATCACCCTAATGCACAAATCATACATTAATAGCAGCCCAAGTTTATACATAATCCATAATGATGAAGATATAGAAAAATAGAAAAGCATGGCAAACAATAGCCTTATTTAACGAGACCCCCCAAAATCCCACAAATCATCGTTTTCAGGGGAGCTCATGTCATATAAAGAGGAGCCGACCTCCCTCAGGCTCCCCTGCGGTCCTCACCCTGGTTACAGCCCAGGTTGTATACAGTTCTAAATGTTACGCACCTCAAGCTGACTAATGAATGTCAAAGTCATTTATGTTCAACTGTGTCTAAAGCCTAAATTCCAAGAACTGCGTTTTGTTCACCTGCATATTTTCCGCTTCTATGTGCAGTTGGAGATTGACGACGGAGATGAACTGACAGAGCAGTTTCTGTATGACGAGGTCCATCCCAAGCAGCATGCCCACAAGCAGGCCTTCGCTAAGCCCCGCGGCCCGGCAGGAAAAAGGGGACACAAGCGCATCATTAAGGGGCCAGGAGAGACCATACAGGGACAGCGAAAAAAAAAAAAAAAAAAAAAAAAAAAAAAAAAAAAAGAAAAAAAAAAAAAAAAAAAAAAAAAAAAAAAAAAAAGACACAAAAAAAAAAAAAAAAAAAAAAAAAAAAAAAAAAAAAAAAAGGTAGAGGTGGACACCATTTCTCCTATAATATAGTTACTATATATACAGTATCTACTATATCACCGGTCATATATATATATACTAAATATATATACGTATAATGATAGTCCCATCTGCACTTCCAGCCCTCCCCATTTCCCTATAGACCCACAAACACCTCGTCAGGCCCAGAGGAACGTGCACACTGATGGATTTCCTCTGCTGTTTGTGTACTGAAACACTTGTGCTATATAACAAATATGTTGATAAATTGTCTTTAATCTGTTTTTCCCACAAAAAAAAATCAATCTCACAGTATATATGTAAAGTATATATGTATATATTGTGGCATATAAGAAAAAAATGTATAACAAAAATAAATAAATGTTTATTGATGACTTCCTCCATTTACAAAAGAGTCAGACAGATTAGCTTCACAATAACAAGACCATCTGTCTGGTTCTTCCATATTTATAAGAATACATCTGCAGTTAACAATATAATAGACTTTAGAGTCAGATGTTTCAGTCCTCACATGTAGCCTCCAACACAGGTTTTGTATCAACAATGTTTATATTAAATAAACAATATGAAAGTTCTAAATAAAAATGTGTTTATACTGTGATATTAGATTAGATTTGTGTCTTCTTATTCATGTTTAATGCATGGAAATACTTTCTGTCACATGTCTGTAAATATTCCACATCGTTCGGACGGACACGGAATAATTAAATCTCTGATTAAAGAGGTTTTAAATTAGACCAACAGCTGTGCGTGCAGGCATCTACTCCAGTCGATAACACCCTCTTTTCAGGACAAGAGCTGAAGTGCAGTGAGGTTGCGGTGTGTGAAAGAGAGCACTGTGTTCATTTACCTGCATGAAAATCAATTCAGCTTCACAGTTCTGGTCAGTGTTTTCTGAGAATACAGTATAAGAGAGCAACCAGGGTCACATCATCAAAGGACACATTAAAATTCTTAGTGACAAGATCACTTTTCATAGCAGGTAACAGCTCCTTTAATGCAGAACCACTGCCGATGTTTTTGTCAAGCTGCTTTTGAGGTCATCTGTGCTGTGAGATCAGTCTGTGTAGATATTGTAAACATGACTCTCTCTGTCGGGCTGCACGGTGGTGCTGGGAGCTACTGTAAATGCTAACGGCAGCACGCTAACATGCTCACAGTGACAATGCTGTGCTGACGTTTAGCAGGTATAATATTGACCATGTTAACAAGCTTAGTTAAGTTATGTTAATTAGCACATAAATACATAAACACAAGGTGGAATCTGAGTTGTTTTGTAGGTATTTGGTCATAAAAACAGTATTAGACAAAGAATTTGACCTGATGTTGGTGCTAAGTGGGAAAGTCAGGGCAACAAATCCATTAAAATACATTTGGGAACCATGAATGTTTGTGCCAATACACCAATGCTGCTGGCTGACTGAATGCTTGATCTGCAGCTCCAGACAGTTTTATTTTGGCCCTAAAGGTTCAGTGTAATAGTAAAGGTTTCCGCCGCCTGCATTAAGGGATGACTACATTTATTACAATTCATCCTGAGAGGAACATGAACATGCGTACCCAGTTTCATGACCATCCAACATCTATTGAGACATTTCACTAATCACCATTGTGAACCTCGTTGTGGAGCAGGAGGAAAAGTCAGGGAATCACCAGAGTCAGTAGGATTCATCCTCTGGGAAAAATGTAATGTCTGTACTAACTTTAATGTCCAATCCATCAAGAAGATGTTAAGATACTTCAGTTCGGACCAGCCCGACTCTCCTACCGGCTGCCATTGCTGTCACCTGGAGCCATGCTGCTGCTAAACATCATGCCCTGCAACAAAATATTTGTATATCTTTAGCAAAGGACAGCCTCAGCAGTCCTCTCCGGGCCTGTTCCCTGAGAACTAAGCTCCGCTGATGAATAAGGCTTTCTCTCATACAACGGATGGATTTATATTGCTGATTCCAGGCAATTAAAGCTGTTCTCAGAATCTTCTGGAAATGCCCTTTTTTCTTCCATGTTGGGAGGAGGACAACAGTTATTCATTGTGTGCCAAACATCCTTCCACTCACTAAATCTAAGTTCTGGGTATGTAGCGTGTTCACACAGGGAGAAGTTAAAGTTTATTAAAGATATCAGTAGGCTATGCAAATACGTGGTGTGTGGTGCAGACAGGCACTATTGTCCTGCACTGCATAATGGAAAGGAAGGAGTTAGTCACAGCTGGAAATGATTAAGATAAACTGGTGCTCGAAGAAGATCTTGGAAAAACAAGATTTAAAATGTAAAATCGTAGTTTGAAAAATATGAAAACAAAAAGTAGTAAATTGAAGTTGCTAGATTTTGTAAAGAAGCTGCAGTGATAAAGTGTTTCTGCCTCGACTGATTCAGCTGGTAATAATGTAAATATTTGCTGCTTTTCTTCATCTTTTTATGATAGTAAATGTGTGTTTGGGTTTTAGAGGCTTGGTGGGACACAACAAGACATTTTAAGATGTCACTTTGAGCTCAGAGAATTTGTGTTGGGCATTTTTTTGCTTGCTTTGTGTAGAGTAAGCAATCAATTACTAAAGAAAATTACTACTTAATCTATCTATCTAGCCTTCTTCCAAAACACTGGCATCTCCCTGGATACAAGTCCACTCTTTATATTTCAAGTTTTTTTTACTTTTGTGCACCTTTAGCATGTGAATGCAATCATCTTTGCAACATAAGTCACTCAAAAATATGTTTTTTAAATAGACCTGAATGGGAACATAGAGTTAGGAAAGGCTCGTACAGTATGTACCTTTTTCATCTACCAGATTCTTGGTAATTTCCCTGCCTACCTCGTACAATGCTCTCCAGCTGCTTCGCTAAATCATATTATACACCCCAGGATTGGAATAAATTTACAAGACAACCTTCATTCAGAAAACGCTGCCATTGCATCAGGTGTTCAAAACATCACACACACAAACACACACAAAAATATGCTTTATGAGGAATCTGGCTTCTTTAAAAGTGTAAAGTTATGGTTTCTTCCACGTCCTCCTTTTATGTGCTTATGTGTGATTGTTATAAACACTTTTAGGTTTAGAGAAAGACACAATGTTATCTCAACCATTCTAATTACAGGAATTCTAAAATAAAACCAACTGAATTTCCACTAAAATAATTGTGGTGTTCTTTTTTTTCTTCTTCCTAAATGGGAAAACATGACATATTTGTTTAACCACACATCCAGCAGGGATAGATAAGTCCACAAGACTTCTTAGAAACTAAGCTCATTTCAGGATTTCTTGGAAAAGGTTGAAATTCAGCTATTTGGGATCAGCAGGCTCTCGTGGATGGATATGATTATGATACAGCATACTTTCATATGTTACTTTGATTCGGAGCTGCCATGTGTGAGTGAGTGTGAGTGAGAGAAGGCTCAGGGTATTGTTGGAATACATTTTTTTTCCATCCTCCTGAACAAGATGTTCCTCAGATTTATAAGAGTTTGATGACAATCCAACAGCTGTATTATCCTCAACAGTCTTTATTCAGCAGCTTCTTCTAGTACTTTTAGGTAAAAGATGTTGAGCTCATGTGAAAACCGTGATTTTCCTAGATAGACTCCCTACAAAACAAATGTCAGGAGAAATAAACGAGCATAAATAAAAAGTGTCTCAACCTTTGACAAAACTATTGAGAACACATGGTTTAACCGTAATCCGATATAAAAGACAGGGTTGGACAGTGGAACAAACACATGGTGAGCAAAATCACATTTTCTCTGTCCCATTTGCTTTTTAGTTTATTGTCACAATAAAACCAAAAAATATATAAATAAACACTTGCTTTTGATCGTAATTACTCCGACAAACCTCCGAGAAAACCTCTCGCCGTGTTTTTCCACCGGGATCGATCGGGGGGAATCTATATTACTGGAAACAGGCCTGTGTGCATTCCTATTATCTTTAATGTTGAGGCGGTGAATTCCCAGAATGAAGGCTCTGTCAGGGCCGCCCGGCGGGGCGGAGTCAAACTCTGCAATCATTCCTGGAAAGCGGATAGGGAGAAGCGGCCGCGCGATTCCTGGGAGCGAGCGCGGGTTTCAGCGAAGCCAAGAGCCGCCGGCCGAACACAGGAGGGGGAGCGACGAGGCTCAAAACACACACACACACACATGAATGTAGAGAGAAAGGGGAGGGAGAGGCGTTTCAGGGGGCAATAAAAGATAAATATCACGGTTATCCCGAGAAATTAGGAGCGTTTTTTACCTGCCGGGGAGACGCCGCTGTGGCCGCGGAGCGCGTCGGTTCGCCGCGGAGCGAAACAACCGGCAGCGGTCGGTGTGACGTCAAAGCCGCCGGTGCTGTGAGGAGTTCTCAGAATAGACTTCTAGGAAACGGTACATTTTAAAAGCCAAGCCTTTTTTACACTCTGTCCTTCACACATTTGGATCCTATTCTGGTTTTGACAACACACTCCACAAGACCCCGGCTGCTACAGAGAGAGAGGGTTTTAATGTTTTAAATTATTTTATATTTAACGGGGTTTTTGTTTCATTTTTACATCCAGGGTTTTTCTTTTATGAACTACAGGACCAGAGCCTATTTGGGTACGCGGAGCTCTTCGTCGCTTTTCTGTCTTTCTTTCTTTTTTTAAAATAAGGCTCATTCCCTCAGACCGATGTATACAAAGGTTTGTTTTCTCGCCTTTCTTCGTCGTCTCGTTTTCTAAAAAAAAGAAGAATATAACCGACCGGATTGTAGCCAGAGGATTCAAGAAATAGCATGATTCTTTGTGTACCAGGGTGAGTGGACTTTTCCTTCTTTGTGCTTTTTCTCTTGTGCTGTCTCTGTTAAAGTACAATTACTTATTAATTTGTACAGTACTGTTAGTATAGTGCAGCCTTTATGAGTGTTTTATTCAAAGTCTTTAAATAAGAGGGTCGATTGTACAGGTGCTCTAACTCAAGTCTATTAATACTAAAATGCTTGTTATACTAATTATAAAAACTAAAAAATGATCTTTATTAGAAACTTCTTAAAGCTAATAGTAATAATTAAACAGCACTTTTTAATTTTTTTTATTAAACCGGTCAAATCTAACTGAGATTAAAATGTTCTTTTGTGTCCTGGTCACCATCAGCAACAGACAAAGAACAAAACAAATGTACCAACAAAATACGTCATAAAATCAGAATGAATTAAAATCATAAATAAGCCTAAATGTTCACATTTGTGGTTTCTCAGTTTGAAGCTGGACAGTGTATCAACCTCTTATTCTTCCTCTTATTATTACTTAGTAATTAACACCACAAATAAAATATAACATGGATTCCTGCATTAATATAAAGGAGTAAAGCGAGTTGTGTTTTATTAAATGTGTTTTTTTCATGCCATTAAATCCATATTTTCCATCTTGTGTCCAGTCCTAGAGCTTCTCTGCCCGCTCCTCCGTCCACCGAACCCCCACGGGGCATGCGGGCAGGAACAGTACCTCCTACCCCTTGCCTCCAGAGCACCCCTCCGCTATGGGACCCCACAAAGGACCTGCGGGCGATTGCCAGCAACTTCTGCTATCTAGAAAATTCAGGTACGATAGGAAGCGTGTGTTCTTGTTAAGATTCCTGGAAAGCCACAAACTGTTCCAGGGTCTGTTTAACAGATTTCATTTTCATGATGTAAGATATTTAGTTGCATTACTGAACTGTGGACTGTTAAGATCGAGAGCAGTGGAAAGGACAGCGCTGACTCTTAACGCAGAGTGACTAATATTAGGAATCTGTGTGTGTGTCTGTGTGTAGGATGGTACTGGGGAGCTGTGACTGCGGCTCAAGCTCACGCTGCACTTCAAGAGGCATCTGAAGGAGCTTTTTTGGTACGAGACAGCAGCCACCCTCTATACATGCTGACCCTCTCGGTCAGGACTGCACGCGGCCCCACCAGTATACGGATCCAGTACAGCGGCGCTCAGTTTTTACTGGACTCCAGCTCTCCGGCCCGGCCCAGCCTGTCGTCCTTCCCAAACGTGCCCAGCCTGGTGCAGCACTACATGGGACCAGAGAAGAAAGCAGAGGAAGGGAGGAAGGTGGAGGGGGAGGCTCCTGCAAAACAGCAGACAATGCAGGACACATCTGTTGTATTAAAACTGAAGCGGGCTGTGTACAAGCCCCAGGGCCTCCCCTCCTTACAGCACCTCACACGCCTGGTCATTAACAGACACTCTGATTGCCCCGACCAGCTACCACTCCCGAGGCTTCTGCTGCGTTACATACAGGACTACCCCTTCAAGGTCTGAGTGAGAGGAGAGAGGAGGAGGAGAAGGAGGAAGGGTGTCCCTAAAATCCATCATTCTGGCTGAATCTCAGCTGACTTAAAGGAAAAACAAACTGTCAAACAGGTCCTTTGTGCCTGTGAATGACATCGCTGCTCCAGCAGTTGGAGGCCAGTCACAGAAAAATACTGGACACAGGGTCATGTTTTTTTGCTGATGAAATATGTACAGTTCATACTGACGTGCCTGGTTTCAGACTCAGTGGGTGGTGAAGTACCCCGAGAGGAAGATGCCTCGTGAGCAAACTTCAATACTGTAATCTACACTTATTTGTGGAAATTGTCCACAGCCATTTTAACCCTTGTCAGTTCTGGATGTACATACAGTTCCTAAGAAGTACACCGATTCCATTGAGACATCTTTCACGCCATTGTATTTTTCTCAGTAAGACGTTTTTTTCTACCTTTTACATGTGTACATTTTTTTATTAAAATAAGCAATTGGGAGACTAATTCGCCTTTCTTTCTTTGCTTTTTCTTTACGTGTTATAACGCCTATAATGCCAGTATTACTCACAGGGTAACAAGAAACACTGTTATCATCATCATTATTATTAAGCGCCACATGATGGCCGCTCTTGTGACACTTGTTACGAAATATGTTCGCTTTCAATCACCTTTGAAACACAAAGATTTTGTGGCCTTTGAGCTTTAAGAGTGTGAGACACGCAGATTGTGTGAGGAAGTAAAAGGCCACATTGTGTGTGTGTGGTTTTTTTTGCTCAACAATGTGCACAGCCTGCATCTGAGTCAGCGAGTGGACAAGCGAAGGGGAGGACCGTTCATCAGTGGATTCACAGAACTACTGAATGCTTCCTGGGAGGAGGGTGAGATTCTGAGAGGGAGGGTTCCAAGAAAAGCCTTGGTAATTACCTTCAGCTTTGAGCCTGCTTTTGTGCCATCTTGCACACATTTCTTTATTGTGGGAGCAGGATGCGATCACAAATGATACCAGATTAAAAGTGCAATGGTGACATGACAATGATTTGAGCTTCTGCACATTGTGAATCGTGAGTGATCAAGTGCGAGCGCGTGTTTTGGTGGCTCAGTGGGGGTAGGGGAACTGAGGCTGTGGCGACCTGGGCTAAAGCCAGCGTAATAGGATCTCAGTTTCTCAATCCAGATTCAGCTTGCGGTCCTTGTTTGACTTCTCTTTCTGAAAGATGCAGAATCTTGGCCTAAGAAACAAAAAAACATAAACAAAATGTGTGATAGACTCTAAATGTAGTACTTCAGTTGCAACGTGAAAGAGCCAATTAAGAGTGTTTTGAGCTTCATTTTGTAATTAAATTAAGATTTTTTTAGCCATTTGCTTTAAATCAAACAGACAGTGACGGGCATAAGAGATCAACATGAATACAGATTTAATGATGCCCCGGTGACATAAAGGCTCTCTGCACAGACCTGCCTGTGATGTCGTGCCGTGTCTCCACATAATGCATCTCTTCCACATTCGCCTCCACCCACCGTCGAATGAACGGGGGGTGTCTGGGGTCCACCTCCAAGTAAACACGACTGTTTTTTACCAGGAAAAAGAACAAAAAAATGCATTAAAATTTAATTATGAGAAGGATTATCAGAGGTAACCTTGAGATGAGCGTAGTGGCACATGTCTGGATCTGTATTCACTGGAAGTCTTTTAAAAAGCTTAACTCATTAAAGAGGCAATACGATACGTGTGTTTTTCAGAACATGCTGTTCCTGCGACAAGCCAACGACGCCGTTAGGAATTAAACCCAGGTGGGTTTGTGTGTGTGTGAACAGTGGGGTTCCTTACCCATGATTGGACAGAATCTGTGGAGCCAGACTCAGAATCTGTTTGATCACTTTTAGGCCATCTTTACCTCCATCTAACGCAGCGTGGTCTTCAAACCTGTATACATACAGTACATACAGTACACAGATATTATTTGTTGTCACATATTAAAAATAAAAAAACAATCGCATTTCCGAGGACGTCTAATGCACTTATGCAAATTAATTTTATACATTTTCAAAGGTTTGACTTATAACAAATATCATGTTTAGTATGCACAATTTTATTTATTGTAAGAAATCTTAAATAAATGTATGACTGTATTTTACACCCCATGTTCACCATTTATAAACTGTATGTTAACTAATCTGCATTATACTATATTTATTATATAACATAAGTTAATTAAATTATTTTATATTATAAACATTAACATTATAAACATTAACTCCATATTACACAAAACTTAACACTGTTATGGCCAGAATCTGACTTGTTAACAGCCAGTTATGGACACTTCATAGGAAGAGTTGTACTGTAAAATAAACCCTTTTAAACTTCATTCTAGCTTAATATAATGTGTTTTAAGTGACTTTACTGCTTATAAACAGTAACTTTGGGGAGGTTAATTAAAAAACATGTTGAGAGAAGCTGAATGTGTTTTAGTCACCTGAGGATTTCTGGTTCCATTGACTTCATATCCTCTGAGAACAGGTACGGAGGGTTGCTGACCAGAGCTGAAACAGGGCTACAGAGGCCCAACACAGTTTCTGCATCTGACAAAAAAACAAATTTAATTTTTTTTATATCAGCAGTGTGTTTAGGTGTGTTACTTAATAACTGCAATGCACTGCTTTCTCTTACCTTTCAAAATATCTATGTGATGAACCTGTAATCTGTCCTGAAGCCCCAGGCTGCAGAAAAAAGATCCATCATTAGACTTTATGCATTACTCTATACAGCCCAGTTAAAGACACTATCATTGTAAGTCTTTAACCACAATAAAAGTAAATCAATAATGACATTTACAACTTGTAACCACGTGTTATGATAATATTACCTTTGCGCATTATCTCTTGTTAAATCCACTGCATCCTGGCTTCGATCCACGGCAACGGCTTTAAGCTATTGAAAGTTAAACAAACACAAGCAATTAAAGACTCCAGTTAACTGTTTGAACACGACGACCTCTGGGAACAATTCTATTTGTCAGTATTCCTGCGTTTGTCTGCATGAGGAAGTTATTAAGTGATTAATCATTTAGTCTTTAAAATGTCAAAATTGACTCTTGGCTCTTGATCTCATGTTACCAAAACCAACAGTGATGTCTGAAAATGAGTCTGACCGGCAGTCTAAAAACCCAATGTATCAATCAATAAATGTATTGAACCTATTAGGATAAGAAAGACCAGCTAGCGTTTGGTATTTTACTTGATTATCACAACCTATTGATCAACGAACCAATCATTTCAGCACCAACATATTTACTTAAAAATAAAAACAAGAGTAAGAGTCCACAGCCAAGTTAAATCCGACCGAGTCGTTGGTAGTGTTGTATTGTGGGTAATGTAGTTGTGTTGTGATTAGCAGGTGACATATTTAACATGTTTGACATCTTAGTTTGTCGAGTTAGCATGCTAACATCTGCTAATTGTATCTAAACACACTAAAAAGTTACAGCTGAGGCTGATGGGAATGTCGATAGTTTTGCAAGTATTTGATGCTAGACGCAATATCAGAGGAAGTTATTCCAGTTCCTCCTCAGGGAAACCTGAATGCACCAAATTCTACGGCAATCCATCAGCTCATCAGGATACGTCATCTGGGGAACATGAATGTCTCTACAAAACTTCCCAATCCATCTCTCAGATGTTGCTGATGGCACTGGAGGAAAACTCCACCACCAATGTCAGCAGGCTTTATCCTCTGGGGGCCATGAATGTCTGTGCCAAAACTTTACCATCAAAGTGGCTAAAGATCTATTACCACCTACAATAAACAAAAGCCTCACTTTAGGAAGACTCTTCAGCAGACTCAGAGAAATAGCACCAGAGCCACATCCCACTTCAAAGCATTTGTGCTGGGCGTCTGCACCCATTCCTGCCCCGGGCTTCATCTCTAGATCAGAGAGCACGAGTTCCACCAACTCCTGCATCAACACACAAGAGAAAACACTGCTGCGGTTATGTGTGATTAATCATTAAGATCTCACTGTACACTGTACGTATGTGTGGCCTGTTTTTCTCCTAGTCTGACCTCGGTTTCAGGTCGTGGTATGAACACAGGAGGTCTCATCTTCAGTGTCAGATCTCTGAAGTCCCACTCCTCAATCACATACTGCACAGGCATCCTAATCCAAACACACATGTACATATTTATGAGTATTGTCAGTAAAATAAAACATATTTATATGTGGGCAGTGTAAGTAGAGACTTTATACCTGGACAGGCGTCTAGTGCAGAGCTTCCACATCTGCTCCGTCTTTTCTCGGCTGAGAAACTCTGTTAACTTCTCCTGCTCAAGGCTTTCAATCTGGATAAAGAAAATGCACATAAGTACAGGGAAGGGATGCTATTAAATGTGTGGCAGGTATTCAGATATTAATGTCAGGCAAATTTACAGCTCACAGTTTTAGCCCCGAGCAGGTGAGCGAGGATGTAGTGGCTGGAGTGGTCGGGCTCCGTCACGCCTCTCTTCACAAAGTGCTTCTTCCATAAGTCCACTGCCTGGAGTGCTGTGATCCTTCCTGCAGGTAAAGCTGGAGCGCTGCATCTACGCACAGCATGGAGGCCCCAGATCCCCTAAAACCACATGATTCAGTTACTAAATTACCACAAATCTACAACTACTGTGCGTTCCAACTACGGTTTAACAAGCACGGCTGATTTCACTTGGAAACCCCATCGCTTACTAAGTGAAAAACTCAATTTCAGATGAAAACCACAGACACACCACTGACTGACGCACACTCAAGATTCACGTTTGATATTTAATTCACAAGATTTCAATCACTTCCTCAGCAAAACGGAGGATCAAGTCATCTGTACACTTTGTTGTGTGAGATTATCAGATATACCTACACAATTCTGAGGTGTTTCTATCTGTACTGGAAAGGACATTTCTGTCAATTACCGGAAAACAGATAATTTTTTTGTTTGTTTGTGGCTCAGAACTTCTTAAATGTTTCCTGTTTCTTTTGAAATTTAGTCAAATACTTTGAGACGTATCACTGGTCTTATGAACTTAAATACATCTGCAGGTATATTTACATACACACAAGGAGGCTTTACTCCCTCAATGGTAAAGGGGGTTAATGAATATCTTCCACACATAAACAAAGTAGTTCCTCCTTCAGTTGTCGGCCCACTGTGGTCACTTTAATGTTCATATCAGGTTTAATTTTACCATTGCAGTTACATTTATTTCTCTCTCAGATGCCTGTTACTCCTTTACATTTTCATCTTTGTTGATACAGTTGATAAACTCTGGTCTATTAAGGGTGTGTAAGTGTGTCTGACATTAAATCTTATCTGTTGTTTAGGAACAATTAGAAACTGCCTGCAGAAGAAAGGCTCCAGGCTAAAGCGGCTGTCTGAGAGAGAGAAAGAGAGAGAGAGAGAACAGTCTGTGTTTCAATTCCCAGAAAGTGGTTGTTGTTGTTGTTGTTGCAGACAGATCTATGGATAAAGGGGATTTCTAAAAATGTCAAATGCTCTAGAGAGATTATTACATAGAATTCAAAGTTCAACATGTCAATAGAATTTTTATCATGTGTTAATGGTTAAATTCAATGCATTCAAAGTTATATATGCAGGGCTCATTGATAAACTCTGGTCTATTATGGCCAGTCAATACTCTCCTTTAATGCACAGGATTAAAGACTGCAGGAACAGCAGTAGAGTCGCTTCTTTTCTAATTGCTGTTCATATGTTTATAACTATTTTCCTACTAAATATAATGACTACTGTTATCGGTTCTGTTGGTGTATCAATGTCAAACTCCAAGTATTCTGGGTGTCCAGTGGCTTGGCTTTAAAGTAATATCATATATGTTGAAATAAAGTCCGAACAACTTGGAAACGACTCTTGATTGATGTCTGATGAGCTGCTGAAACAACACACGTGGGTCGAAATACCGACGTCAGATCAGGTCCTTCTTCATTAGACCTGATCTCAGTGAGCATCCCATCTACTGTACCCTGAAAACAACAACAGAAGAAGACCGAGCAGGTCGTTACCTTTGGTCCAGAGTATCTGTAGGCTGCACTGAGAGGTCTTCTCCACATGATTATATGATTGTAAACAGACTCTACATCACTACATACAGTCAGTAACGCCAGCCTGCAGCTCTCCTTTACCTGTATTACATTTATATTACATTACAGTGGTATAACGTTACATTGGTGTTTTGTAGTCTGGTGGCACGCTGTTGTCAGCGTTCACAGTATTTCCTGCACATGGCGCAGAAAACCCCTCAACTACTGACAACACGTCTCCAAATGCGGCGCACGCATTGCAGCACTGACGCTGCTGAACGGTGTTGCCCTTAAGTACTGTCGGATATATGAGCGTTTTAAACGTGGAGCGCCTGAAAAACAGCAGCACGTTTGTGATTCATTGGCGCTAAACAACGGGACGTTTTTAATTATTTTTAACGATGAAACAGCCGAGATAATGTGAATGCTGAGAACGGCTGACAATAATATCGAGGTATACAACTGCTAGCTAACTTCAAACTGTCTGAGACACTTTTTCAACAGAACAAAGCAACTGCAAATGCACCAAAGATGTAGAAATAAACACTTTACAACATAAATTGAGTTATTATTATTTTTAATTTGTTAAATAAATACTTCACTGTCTAACGTAAGGTAGTATTTGCGATGTCCGTTATTTACAACAGTAAGTTACGAGGAGTCCGTGAACTCATCAGCATTGTTGTTCCCCGGTCTGCTGTGTTTGTGACTGTGTCGACTATTGGAGAGTTGTTTGATAGCTTTCTGTTGTGTTGACAGCATTTCTGTTCAAACTACAGTGGTAACATATTTGTTGGGACGTTGTTCTTACGTTTGACCTCTAAAACTCACTCACTCACAGCTCAGGAGCTTGTCTGTGGCGTTAAAAGGGGAAGCTAGCAGCTAGCTACAGCTGCTACACAGCAGTCACAAACAGGATAGTGAAACAGTTTGGTTAAAGTTTGCTTTCATTAAAGTTTGCTTTCACTAGGTAACTTTAAGGTCTATGATGGGCATGAGCAGTCGAATAGAGTGTATATTTTTCAGTGAGTTTCACCCCACACTGGGTCCAAAGATAACATATCAGGTGAGTGTGCAGATACAATGTTTTGCATTATAGTTCAACATTTATATTAAGATTAGTTGTAATAAAATAACCACAGTTGTCTTATTAATGACTGTATGTCAATACCAACATGGCATAATTATCCTTATTATGATACTACAGTTATAGGAATCATATAATTTGATATCAAAAACAAGACGTACATTGAAATTGAAGTCTAATATATAGGACTTTTAAAAAATAGTATCATAAATCTTGGTAGATTACAGGGTTTCTTCCATGTGTAGGATGTCAAATATTGGGAGTTATGTTAATCTATGTGAATCTAAAGTATATTACAGCAACCATCAGTCCCCATTTCTTAAAATATTTTCTTTTAAATGAAGTTGAGGTCTGTATGTAAAAGATGTTGGATCATATTTAGTATTTGAAATTATTATTATTAAGTGTTTAAAGTAAATGTGACAGAGATTTCCCCGGGACAGTCTCTGCATCCTTGTGTTTGACTATGTATTAGGGAATATGATGGAATTAAAATGTGAATAATTGATCCTATTAATGATAAACAGGTATTTTAATCCCTCTACATATTCTGGTGGTATTGACCTTGGAAGTGAAAAGAACATAATCTTCTTAGCGTATCTTATAGGACGTATCTTGTCATACATTGTCCCCGATGTCCTCTCCTGACAGGTCCCAGAGGAATACATTTCCCGGGAGCTCTTTGACACAGTTCAGGTTTATATCATCACCAAGCCGGAGCTGCAAAACAAATTAATAACAGTGTATGTAAACACTCCTCTTCTGTCTATTTCCCATAATCATTTGATTTCTTTCACCTGCTCTTCGTCAGTATCGAACTGTTCTCTGTGCTCTTCATATCTTTTTTTTTTTAGCACTGCCATGGGAAAAAAGTTAATCGGGTGTCCCGTGTGCATCGAACATAAAAAGTACAGCCGAAACGCCCTCCTGTTTAACCTTGGCCTCGTTTGTGATGCTCAGACCAACACATGTGCCCTTGAGCCGATTGTTAAGAAGCTGTCCGGGTACCTCACAACTCTGGAGGTAAGGGAACACTTTCACATCTGCACTCGTCACCGATGGGATTTCAGTTTTCAGTAATAAGATGTCTTCAAATGTTTTTTGCCTCGTTGTGTTGCAGCTGGAGAGTGGATTTATTTCCAATGAGGAGAGCAAGCAGAAACTTTTACCCATTATGTCGACGCTGTTGGAAGAACTTAATGCCACAGGAGCCTGCACCTTACCCATAGGTATTATTTTAGATTTTACTGTCTAATTGTATCTGTGGCAAACAACCTTTTAACATACATACGTCTTTAACATACATCCTCAAGGTGGTGGTGAAATGCAAACAAGTGTGTGCACAACAGGAACAGGAAAAAGGTGTCCAAATTGAATTTAGTGATATTGTTATTATAAACAAATAAGGTCCCAAGACACAGTGACACCACCGTGCAAGCAGTTATTTAAAGTGTGTGCTGTAAAAAGAGAGGAAATACATTCAGATTGGTAAACTACATCCTCTACAAACACTATTGAGGCTTTTCTGGAGTTCAGAGATGGGCTGATTATAATTTACATCTTAAGTTTGGTAATACTTGTTTTTTGTAGCTGTTTAAAGATAGCATTCAAACTCAAATTCTTTATTTTATTAAAAAATGAACGTACAAAAATGCTGTAATCTATTCCTGGATAATGATATACCTGAACATGTTTAAAACACTCAAAGTGTGGTATCTAACAAACTAATTAGACCCTTTTCTAAAACTCATTAGAAGGAAGAAAGCTCCTTGCTTGAAAAATCTAATAATCACATTGATCCTTTCAAAAGGGCAAACATCATTATTAACCAGCACTTCTACTTAATCCGGGGTCTTAAATTCAAATTACCTTGGGGCCACTGCTGCTAGTGTCATCTCATAGCAGTGCCACACAATATTCAGCACTTACTGTGTTCACGATTTGGCCCTTGAAAACCTTATTTTACTTTAAATCAAGTCTCTTTCTGTTCTGTGTCTGTTTTGGTTTTCTAGATGCATCCAACACCATACACCTAAAGCTGATCCAGCTGAGAAAGGACCCCCAGATTGTCCAAGAATATGACGTGCCAGTCTTCACCCAGTGCAAAGACCACTTTATCAAATCTCAGTGGGATCTCACCACCCAACAGGTAGGCCTTGTGACTGTTATCAACGCTGTGATAAGACGTGACACATTTCTAAGAACCACTGGGAGAAAGATTAGTGATTAATGGCTGGTTATCAGCTGTAGTTTATGGATGCATGGGAGGCTTTAGTGTAGGAAATAGTGTTGTACAATAATGTGTTATTGCTATAATAATAAGCAGTATAAGATTATATATAGACAGCAGTGTGTATAGAGCTTTAGTAAAAGCCAGTAATGTTACACTGTGTTTACTGCAGATCCTCCCCTATATCGACGGATTCAGACACATCCAAAAAATCTCTGCTGAAGCGGATGTAGAGCTGAATCTTGTTCGCATTGCTGTGCAGAATCTGCTGTGAGTACATTTCGCCTAATAAAAGGGTAACGCATGCCAGCGGAGGCATGTCCAAACACGCTCATCCGTTATTTTTTATCTACAGTAAGCCTGCAAACTGGCACAGTCTTCAGATAAGGTCAGGATAAGACACTCTCTTATTTCTCATTGCTGCTGCTGCTGCTCTTCAGGAAAGCAGCAGTTTTTATCACATTTGCTGTTTTCAGATGATCAGATGCGTCGTGACTCAGCTGGTGTGTGTTGCACTTCAGTGTTGTAAGACTTTTAATTTCCAAAAGAAACCAAAGAAGAGATCCTCAAAATCATCCTTTCCCTTCACAGGTATTATGGTGTTGTGACTTTGGTGTCAATATTCCAGGTACAAAACGAACCTCACACAGCACAACACATTGGACTTATTCCACTGCAATAGGCCCTTTTCACAGCAGCCATTTTGAAAAGAAATACTTACGTAAACACAGGTGAATTAAACTCATTAAGGTTATGTTCCATTCAGGTTTCCAAAACCGAGTGAAGAAAACCAGCCTGTCGTTAGGCGCCTACTAGTTCTCATGCTCAAAATGGCTGCTGTGAAAAAGGTGTATTGTGCATCCATGGTGTAGTGGTCCTATTTCTGATGGAATATGTATATTATATAAGAAAAGTCGCTATTGGTGAAACCTTTTAGTTCAACTCACCCACATCATTCATTCGACACTTCAGAACTGAGACCGATCTCACCTGTTAACTAAAGAGATTAAAGAGTATTAAAATTATGAAACATTATCACCTTTTTTCTTCTAATATTATGACTTTTTTTCTCTTACATTTTCTTATTTAATCTAAAAATATTACCACTTTTCTCTTTTAGGGTCTGTTTACTTTTGTGATTGTCTTGTGCCTTTTACCTCCTCCAGTACAGTAATGTGTATTGCACAACCCCCAAAGTCCAGAGCCTCATGGATGATAAGTCCATACAGGAAGAGTGCCTCAGCTACGTCACTAAGCAGGGTAAATAAGGGTCCCGATTATTGAACACAAGCGTCATTTGTTTCTGTTTATCTTGTGATTGCATTGTCGTGTTGTTTGTCAGGTCAGAAGCGTGCCAGTCTGAGAGACGTGTTCCAGCTCTACTGCGGTTTGAGTCCGGGAACCACCGTCCGAGACCTTTGTTCTCGTTACTCGCAGCAGCTTCAAAGGGTTGATGAGAGGTCGGCATCAATCACTTTATCAGCTCCTGAAAATACTGGAGTCACAGTTATTAACATGTGCGCCATGTGTTCCCCTTCAGGAGGCTGATCCAGTTCGGACTGATGAGGTCTCTCATTCGACGGCTGCAGAAATACCCGGTGAAGGTGATCCGCGATGAGAGGAGCAGGCTGCCTCGACTTTATACCGGTTGTCATAGTTACGATGAGATCTGCTGCAAAACAGGCAGGTTTTTTACAGCTCCCTCTGTTAGTTTAGTGCGAACTGATAACTAATGGTAGAAAACAAGTATGTTTACAATGTCATATAATTTTACAGGAATCAGTTACCAGGAGCTCGACGAACGTTTGGAAAATGATCCCAACATCGTGGTGTGCTGGAAGTGATGTGACAGTAACTGCCAGACTCAGAGATACAGAGACGCCTCAACCAAAGATGCCTTCAGTGAGAGGAATAACAAAAGTAGTATTTTGTAATTTTTATCTTAGTGTAACTAACTCTTCATCAGGAATTGGTATATACTTTTGTTTAGGTCGAGTGTGGAAGGTGGTATTTATTAATATTGTACAAAAAGGAAATCTGTGATTAATAAAGGAGATTAAACCACAGTGTGACAGCTTGTCTTAAATTGTATAAAATTATGCTAAAAAAACAACAAAACAAAACACATTGTACAGCCATAAAAAAACGAAGATTGAAGCACTAGAACAAGCAGATACAGAAGATCTCATCGGGCTGTGAAAAAACGTTTTAATTAATTTTTTACTTTAGTACTGATTTTACCTGTAATGTCTTCAAATCCAAATAAAAAATACTTTATTACACAACATCTATTTGACAGCTATAATTACTGGTCTAGTAATTGAATAATCTAGTGGTAGATTATGTATTAACTGTAAAATAATACTTAAGCACTAATGCATCAGTAAACTCTTTCTAGTAACACTAACTTGTAATGTAGTATTTTTACAGTGTGGCACTGCAGCTCATGAACCTCACATCCTTCATCACATGTTGATTTAAGACTGTTAAACACTCTTGGTTTTTACCTGAAGATGCACCGCCCCTCTCCGGCGGACGGGAGGTACTGCCCTCTGTGTGCGCTTGGTTTACAGTAACCATGACGACGGGGTATCGCTGACGCTGATAGTTCAACTCCAGAAACAGCCCGACTGAAGACAGCGAGTCTCTTTTTAACTTGATAGCTTGTTGAGTGGCTTCCTATAACGACCATGGACCCGTCGGTAGTCCTGCCTGTCGAAGCTGAGGGGTTTGTTCAAAGTCTGGAAACTTTCCCTCTCAAGGAAGTGGGCTCTGCGAGGTGAGATGGACAACAAGCAAATGTTAGAAAGAGACCTCCACTAACCACTGACAGTACCCTGAACCCTGTTTACTACTACATTAACTACTTATTGTATACATATATATATGTATACATGTTGGGACATCTAAAAAGTATTTAAATCCTCCTCAGTAGTTAGAAATACTCTAATGGAAAATGACTTATTGTGGTGGAAGAAGTAACTTTACTCAGATCTTCATATAGAAATACTCTGTTACTAAAAATAACAATTACTTTGTAAAATCACAAATGTATTATCATCAAAATATACTTTAAATGACCAAAAGTAAAAGTACTCATTGTGCAGAATGGCCCATTTCAGAATAATGTGTATTATATTATTGTAT
This sequence comes from Morone saxatilis, assembly GCF_004916995.1. Lineage (NCBI taxonomy): Eukaryota > Metazoa > Chordata > Actinopteri > Moronidae > Morone > Morone saxatilis. The sequence continues at coordinate 17,095,059 of NW_023339740.1, read as the reverse complement.
TATAATTACTGATGCATTGATGTGTAATGTTGCAGCTGGTAAAGGTGGAGCAGGTGAAAGGTAGTAAAAAGTACAATATTTCCTTCTGAAACGTAGTGGAGTAGCAGTATAAAGCAGCACAAAATCAAAAGCTCAAGTAAAGTATCTTAAAAAAGTTCAGTATTTGAGTAAATGTACTTAGTTACTTTCCACCACTGCTTTATTAAGGTAAGATAGACTTTACTGAAATTCACTTGCTACAGTAGATCCAGATACAACACAACAGATTAGAAAAATACACATTAAATAAGAATAGAAAAAATAAAATACAATATATAACATAAATATGTGATAATATGTGAACTATGTATGGCTTTTTATTTACAGATATGATGTTATTATATAGTTATTGATGGGGAACATTGCTCAGGTCACAGCAGGAGGTAGTGTAGAAATAATATAATTGCACAGGATAGAAAATATATACAGCAGTGTAATTTAAAGGGAATATAAGCTATAAATAGGTCTTTGAGTATAGAGTACAGGTTCCCCAACAGACTACTGCATAGAGGATTGAAGATGCCACCTCAGTGTCATACGATGATTGCTACCTTGCTTAATTCAAGGCACTTACCTCCCCCAACGATGTAACGATGTAATCCTTGCCCAGTCCATGTCAAATAAGAATAAATGCAATAATTTAAGTTCTTTGCATAAGACATAAAAGTTACGAATAGTCCCAACTTTTTTTAAATTACATACAGTTGCAAACAGAAAAGTGCTGAGCCTCAACTTAATAGGACTGAGAGTTGGAGGTTTTTATTTCAGATATGTGGCTCATAGAAACTGAATAAAGCTCCTCCATGTTAGTTTTGACTCTCGGGGCAGTAAGCAGACCTGTCACAAACTATCTGAGAGGTCTGGACAGTTCCTGAAGCCTAACTCTGCTGTTTCTTAATTGTTTCTCTTTGTGTGTTGACAGGTGGTTCAGACAGCATGAGTACATTGAGAAACTCAACATGCAGGCGATACTGAATGCGTCTGCAGCTCATGATGAGTTCGTCAAGGAGCTCCTGGTGTCATATGGAAAGGTGAATGTCGGTGGCAATTACCCAAACCCTGAAGAAGAGTTCTGTAGTTTCTATTGCCTACAGTTACATATGATGATATGATGATACAGTATCTCCCCTCCTCCGTCTCCAGATACCCGTTCTGGTCCATGAACTGATCCTCGTCGAAGTGTGGAAACAAAAAGTGTTCCCCGTCTTATGTCAGCTGCAGGACTTTAATCCCAAGAACACATTTCATCTTTACATGGTGGTGAGTGTAAAGCGAGATGGAAGATGATGATCAGCTTGCAGCGCTCATAACTGATATCACATGTTCTTTGATGTCTCCTTAGATCCACCACGAAGCCACGATCATAAACCTACTTGAAACGATCATGTTTCATAAGGTCAGTGTGTGCATCAGCTGCATATTTGAAGTGCTTTAAATCATGGATGTGATCACGTGCCGGGGCGGTTCAGACCCTCGGCTCTTTCTCTCTGTAAACACTTGTGAAATAATCTTTATGTGATGCGTTGAAAGAGTTTTGTGTATTGTGTAGGATTCATGTGAGGCAGCTGATGACTCCGTTCTAGACTTGGTGGATTACTGCCACCGCAAACTCACCCTGCTGGCCAGCAAGGCGACCAGGGGGGGCGTAACGACTCATGACGAACACAACCTGACAGGGGAAGCAGTTGTATCCTCTACAGAGGTATGAGAGTCTGACATTTATGGTGCTTTTGTTGGTTTCATTGTTCCGGCTATTGCAGGAGTCTTAAAGTGATCAGTCACGTCATTCTTTTAACCTTTTGAAGGAGTTGCAGACACAGAGTGCTTCACTGGAGTTTGAAATCTCCCTGAAGGCTGTCTCTGTGCTGCGCTACATCACGGATCACACTGAGAGGTAATGCAGAGTCTGGACCGTCAGTGAGGGTTGGTTTTGAGCTTACAGGAGGGAGAGGGAGACATTTACAATTCAAGCTAAACCTTTGATTTATCCATCAGTTATTTTTTTAACAATATGTTCAATAATCATTTTGTTGAGACTGTTGTTTTGTCTGACCAACAGTTATTTAATTTACAATAATATAAAACTAGCAGCGTTTTCTCACATCTGACCAGCTGCAATCGAGGACTGTTTGGCATTTTTGCTTGAAAATGGACCTAAATGATTAATCAACTATCAAAATTGTTGCAGATTAGTTTTCTGTTAATTGAGCGTTTATTAATTTACTGTTACCGTGGTTTCACCTCTACAGCTGATTGAAGTAAAGTGTATCTTTTTCTTTACAGCATCAGTGTTATCAATCGCATGCTGTGCACCCATAACATGCCCTGTGTGCTGGTTCAGCTGATTGACTGCTGCCCTTGGAGTCGCTGTAGTAAAGGTATGTCACGCCTCTTGCACAGCAAATGTGTCCTTAGATGTTGGCGTTTGCCTAACAAATGAGTATTAATTCAGTTGCCTCCCATTGAAGGTGAGATAGAAAAGTACACAAATGGCAGATGGCAGAAGATTCCCGTTGAGGACCGTTTGAAGATGACAAAACTAGATGGTCAGGTCTGGATTTCTCTTTACAATCTGTTGCTGAAGGAAGATTGCCAACGGAAATATGACTTCAACAACTTCAACAAGAACCAGCTTCTAAAGGTATAAAACCGACTCTCATCCCTTATTTGAGTTATTTTAATTAATAAACGTGTAACTTGATTTTAATGTCCTCCTCTGTTCAAGTGGCTACTGTTTATTATCTGTAAACTGAAGCTCAGGAAGTGTGCGAGTGCCAGATCATTGTCTTACAACTTGTGAAAATCCAGATTCAGTTTCCAAAGGGTTGTTTTGACTAAGAAGTTTCCTCCTATTATACGTTTTCTCATCCTCTTCCTGTTGCATTAATTATATAAGCAGAGGGCCTTGTGCATCCTCCTGTAATAACATTTTGCCCTCTTCTTAACGCTGATTACGTTGTTGTTCTCGCTGCTGTATTGTTATTGGTGGGCTGACCCTTCATGTGCTGCAGCTCCGGGGTTTCTTGACAGAAGTGTTGATTGATCAGCTGCCGAACCTGGTGGAACTGCAGCGTTACCTGGCTCACCTGGCAGTTACAGACCCCGCCCCTCCAAAAAAAGAGCTTGTTTTGGAACAGGTACACGCACATACATGCACACACTCACACACACAGTATCTCTATACCTTACTGTGCCTCTGTGCATTTACCCAGAGCTTTCATTCATGTGTAGATCCCAGAAATGTGGAACCACATTGTGAGGGAGAATTCTGGGAAGTGGCAGGCAATAGCGAAGTATCAAGTCAAAGAGACGTTCAACCCATCTGAGAGTGACCTGAGGCTGCAGGCACAGAGGTAATACCTTCAGTGTTACTGCAGAGAACTCAATCCATCTGTGCTGTTGTGTTATTATTGAGACAAGTATTGATTGTTCTTTACCAGGTTGGCTCAGACGTACAACTTAGATGTGATAGAGAGTTTACTCCCTGAGAAACCAAAGTGTGGATCCTGTGGGAAAGAGGCTGCAAAGAGATGCTCTCGCTGTCAGGGAGAATGGTACTGTCACAGGTAAGACATGTATAGTTATAGGTGTAAAAGGCCAGCAGTAATGCAGATACTAAGTCTGTCACAATACCAGAATTTTAATACAATATTAGTATAAAAACACAATACTAGATACCTCTTTTGATACCACGACAAAAATAAAATAAAAGTCTTAGGCACCCAAAATAAGATCATTGTATTTATTCTTTTATTTTAAACTAACAACCTGCACAGAGTGCTGGTACAGAAAAAGTCACTGTACACATAATGAGGACCAGTTGATCTTCTTCCCCACAGTGCAGCCGTGGGTCGAAACTCTGATTGTAGATCAGTTTTTTATAGCTTTGGTACTTTCCAGTGCTCACCTGTATAGTCAGGAGCTTTGCGTAATGGCTGAAAGAATAAGTTTATAGCTGCTGAAAATAGTTACACCTCAGGATGACCCAGGAGCTGGACAACATGGTTAGGGAGAAGAACATCTGAGCTATTGTACTTCAGACATACTTTTCAACACTAAATCTGTGACATTTTTCTGCTGATGTCTCGTTCATCTTATTGTTTTTTTTGTTTTGTTTGTTTTATCAGAGAATGTCAGGTGAAGCACTGGCCTAAACACAAGAAAGCCTGCCAGCTTATGGCCGAGGCCACAGAGAAGATCCAGAGGGAGTCGAACAGCTAAAAGAGAGAGACTGTTGAAGCACGTGTTCGGAGTGGTGGCAGATGGGACGATACAGATTTGGATTTCTAGGGAATCTTCTTTATTTTTAATGCTGGAAATGTTAATTCCCCGTTACAGAATTGTGTTGTTCCTGAGTGTAATATTTGTTATGATGATAACTGTTTTAACCATACTGTTGTCTTTAATAGAAGAGCTTTAGGGTGTTAGCTTTATCCAGTTCATTCTCATTTGTTTCTCTTAGATTTAATACATTTTGGTATTTTGACAAATAAAAAAATGCTTTCATAACTCCCTCCGCCTTGACAAATAAAAAAATGCTTTCATAACTCCCTCCTCTTTGTCTTCTTTCCCAGTTCTATAAAGAACAAAAGCATTTTTAGTGTGGAACCTGATAGACTCACTTACTCACCTAGGGGATCTCTGGGAATCTTTATTCACTTCTTCTTGGGACTAAATTTTCCTGCTAGTCCAGTTCAGATTAAGCCTCCCAGCATGTTGTATTGTTGACTTTGTGCAGAGGATCTAACCTGTGTGTAAACAACAGCATTGTCTGTAGGATAATGCATCATCAATATTGACATTTTGACGTTTTTGCAGTTTATTTACAATATGTATCCTATTTGAGGCTTTCCACTGCTGTGCTAAATGAAAACCAGATCCATCACACATTAAGACCTTTGGTTGCAGGGCTGGGGGATTTTGCACGCCCACTGAGCTGTACTCAGACTCAGAAGCACCCCCTATGTGAAAACATTCCGGATGTCGGTACAGCTCAGTCTCATCTCTCTCTCTCTCTCTCTCTCTCCCTTTTTCATGATATGCTGCAGCTTCCTCCTACAAACACAGTCTGAAAAATCATCAAAAAGATGGGTTAGCGTCTTTGAGCAGACACCGCTGTTCCCGGACAAAAGTAAGGGCCTCCGTCTGTAGCTGGAAGTGACCGGTGATGATCGATTATTTCCAGAGATGAAGCCGAGGCTGCACACCTCCGTTACTTGGAAACAGAAACATTTCTGCGGAAAGTTTTTCTCTTCGGATGGAAGAAGTTTTGAGACAAAGCGGTTGCCACGGGGCTGTTTTCTCCCCTGTTTTGGTGAGTTAGACTGAATATTTTGATTTTTCCTTTGTATTCTTAGGAAGTTTGGTTATCTTAGTTAATCAAGATTGTTGTTTTGTAACTTAAACATTTGAGTATTCATCCTCCGAGGACTCGTAAATGCATCTTTTAATTGTTTTATTTACAGAGAAGATTATAGCTGATCGTGGAAGAAAGAGTCATGTTAGGCTCTCAATGGCTTCATCGTCCTGTTTTACTTATTTTTTTAAAAGTTTGCAGACTATTAAATATTACATAATACTTGAGTATGTTGTATGACAAACCAACGTGTCATATGCAAAACATGATCACTAAACTACCAGAAATATTGTATGTAAATCAAATGTCTGAGATCTACTGTAAACTAATGTAATGTGATGTAGACTTTATGATAATGGAAAACAAACATAATATAATAATAAGAAGAATAATGATGGTATATGGCTTAATCAATGTTGCTAAGCACAGCACTGTACTTTACTGTAGTAATTCCATTTAATGCTACTTTACTTATACTCCATTACAATTCAAAATGAAATATTCAACTTTTTTTGTGATCTACAGAAAGAAATCAGTTAAAAAATCTGTAAATATAATCAAATGATATGTAAAGGAGCCATAATGGGTACTTTCAGTTTTGATGCTTCGAGTAGATTTAGCTGATAATACCTATGTACTTTTACTACAGTATAATTTTTGGTTTACTTTTAAATAAGGGTTTGATTTTTGGTATTGTGGTATTGCTACATTTACTTAAGTACAGGATACTTTGAACTATTGTATATAGTTAGTGTAGGTTTAAAAGTTAAATAAGATAAAACCTTATAATTTCAAGATCACTTGTTTTTTTTAAACGTTGAAACAGGAGCCCAACAGTTTTTGGCAGGTACCAGTGTGTTATTGTGTGTTTTTCCATCTGTCAGTGATAATGGAGGAAGCCCGGCTCTGAGTGACACAATGTCTTGGGAGGAGTTCATCGAGCTCCGTGACCTGAGGCCGGGCAGAGAGCAGATAGACTTGACCGGCACACGTTCGCCCTGCTCGCCTCCACGCCTGGAGAGAACAAACGCCCTGAGGATCAGCCCGGGGAAGGTCCCGGACCTCCTGAGCCGGGCGGGCATCATCAGAGTCCTGAGCAGCAGCCAGGACCCCCAGCTCACCGAGGAGAAGGGAGAGGGACACAACTTCCAGCCCTGCAGCCACGCTCAGCCCACGTGGTGTGATCTGTGTGGTGACTTCATCTGGGGACTGTACAAGCAGAGCCTGCGGTGTGTCAGTGAGTTGTCTTACGTAGGCTGTTTGTGGCGCCTGGGTGTGTGCATGTGTGATTGCTGTTGTGCATATGCATGATCAGAAATGAGGGCAAGACTGAGAGTAAGAGGAAATTTGGTTAAACAGAGAAGATGTAGTTGTAGGTGTAGACCCAACCCTGTACTCTGCCTCTTCACTGAGTGAAATCATAGCTTTAACTGCTTTGATGTGCCTTTAAAATAAATAACTCTCCATGTTCCTGCAGAAGGAACTTTATCTAACATGCATGTAGTTGTTTAAGTGGTTTGTGGTTTTGGTTATTATCTCGGTTCAGGGTCGACCTTCAGATCTGCTGCGTGCTGTTTTTGCTCAAGACTTTACCTTGGAGTTGCAATAGTCTTAAACTTCCTCTTCATCAACTGAAACCCACTGAAATGTAGCTGTGGTTTGTGTAAAGCGTTTAGTGTGCAGAAAAAAAAAAGCTTCTTGACAGTAATCTGATTATGAGACCGCAATCAAATCATAAGGAATGTGTCATAGAAACAGACACTAATTATTATAAAGACTCTGATGAAAGATCATGAAAAAATTCATACAAACTTAAGTTCATGTGTAACTCAACAGCTGGAGCATAGCTACTTGTGTATTTCAAGATCTGCCATTCATTTATGTATTTATCTATATTGTGTGGCATTAAGGGCAAATGATGGTAAGTGCAGAGGTTAGAGGAACTGCAGTGACAATTAATGGCCAGAGGAGGACATCACCCCTTTAGAAGTGCACTCAATAACATCACATTTGTGAGTTTGTCACATGTATGTATATGTTTGCTGCCGGTGTTAATCTAAACTGAGTGACTTCTTGCTCTTACAGATTGTAGATTCACATGCCACTACCGCTGTCGCGCCCTGATCCGGCTGGACTGCAGCTGGGACCGGGGCTATGTGGCCGACCACACGTATGTCGTGGAGCACACCATAGAAACAGACACAAATGTGGTAAGGACCTCTGTATGAGTGGGTTTGTGCTCTTTAATTGTTCACAATATGCAGCATCATAACCAAAAAGTGGTAGAAGTCACTGTTTACTTGCTTTTTATGGCAACATGAAGAGCCGCAGTGAGGAAACTGGTGGCTTATAAAAAAAAGCCTCTACTTTGTATGTGACATTGTGAGCAACCTGGATGGATTACACTGTAATTTTCACACTGCTGTACGGAACAAAGTCTTTTTTTTTATTGCCCAAAACAGGAAACATTTTACACAGCAATAAATACACACCTTCCACCCAGTTCCACGAACTACACAGGGTCAACAGTAAAGGTTGACCCTGTTGTAATCATACAGGGCAGCACCAGGTAGGGGGCGGATTTGTAAAAGAGAAGTAAATGACTTTGAAGGGGAAGTAGTTGAGAAACACTAAATGTTACAGCTAATACCTTTTGTAAGATCTGGTTCAGTTTATTTAATCCCTCCATCAGAATCCTTGTTGTAACACACGTATACATGTATTATACATACAAGAAAACAAAGTCAGCATTATGTATATGTTCATTTGAGTTGGTTAAAACACTAACATACTGATAAAGTTCTGGCTGCTGTACGTCTAAACTCTCCTCACGATGCCTTACTGCAGCACTTTATTTATAAAGCGGGAAGTCAAGGCTACGGGCCAGTAGTTGTTCAAGGCAGCGGGGTTTTGGTCTCTTGGTAACAGGTCTTTATTCCCTCTCTATCAAACACCTGCTGCTTATCAAAGGACGACTGGAATGTGAAAACTTCAGCGGAGTATGAACAGATGACGACATGCTAGATTTGTTGGTGGTGGTGCCTCGGCTTTTGCGTGCAGAGGCCTTTTCACACCAGAACAGACATGTTAACCACATTTAATGTTATTAATAACGTGTTAAAATACCTGCAATGAACACAACATATGACCGAAAAAAGAAAAGAACATAAAACAGTACAAACCGTGCCAGACAAGATCATTATGTTCATCACTTTCACATCTGTAAGGTTTGAAATGTTTTACTTTTGGTTCAATCCTGGTCGGTGTACGAACAGCTGGAGGGTTTCTGGGTGTAGCAGCCCCACATGTGTGAACTCCTCAGTTCACAGCAGGAGGCTCCAAAGTATTTCCTGCCAACAGCCAATACTGTGTGCTGATAGCCAACGCCATAAACAAAAAAGATGCTCAGAACCCAGCATGTGAGAAGAACATGGAGGATATTTATGTATTCACCACTCGAACACATGCACTTCATCTTGTTTTCTCCTCAGTGTTAATACTTGTATCAATTAAAACTGTAGTGTGTGGGTGGGATGTGCCACGCAAACAGAGGAAAAAGATTGTTTATCTCTCTTAAAAAATCATTACATCTTATCTCTTTAAATGTTATTTTTCTAACAGAAAGTAAATACAGTTTTATCAACAAACCTGATTATAGTTATCAGTAGCCAGAGTCTCTCTACTCAAGCTATAAACCTGGAATCATCTGTAGTCACATTAAAGTATCAGTTCCCCCTGATGGTTTAAAAAAGTGTTTACATTTCAGTATATGAATACAGAAAATTAGGGATGCAACTAACAATTATTTTCTACAGAGTACCAATCAAATACCAGAGCTCTCCCTTTCTGTATATCTCACTGAGTGAAACGCTTTGGATTAATGTTTATTTAATATGAAGCTTAGGGTTGCTGTGGCACAAATAGTCCACGTCATGATGTCTGCTATGATTGTAACTGATTATAGAAAAAGAAAAAGAAACTGTATTTATAGTGGTTCGGCTATGTTGGCAGGTACTTCCCCTGTGCATCCTTATTATTTTCATTATCGTGTCATCTGCAGAGTACTTTCTGAGTAGGGTTATTCAAGCGTTGTGTCTAAGAAATCAGTGAGAAATGACCCTCAGGATTTACCAGCTTGACATTCATACTGCTTGTTTTGTTCGACAACCTGTCCAGTCTCAAAAATATATAATTTATCATCTTAAAAAGAACAGTCGTAGGCAGAAAATGCTCATGTTTGAGAAGCAGGTGACAGGGAATGTTTAGTATTTTGCTTGGAAAGTGACTCAAACAATTAATTATTAAAATAGTGATCAACTAAAGAGACACTCCACTGATTCTGCACATTAAATTAAGTCTACTTGTAACAGGGAGGTTCATTGTGCGAGGACACAAAGGCAACAGGACAGTTTAAATGTTACAGTATCATATGACTGCTTGGATAATATAACACCATAGCCATTAAAATAGGGATTACACCGAACAATGATCTTTGGTTGACGTGGGGCGTTTATTTACAGGTACTTCCGTATCAGTAAGTTCCAAGTTGGATAAATCTGAGCCTTTAGAAAAATCTGAGTTTCAGTCGAGATAGTTCACGATCTGAACTGTGAAACTAATTTAAATTAGTTGGAAACTTATTCATGGTGGTCAGCTGATTGATTCACTGACAATTAATGTCTGCAAATCAGTTGTATTGTCCACATGGTGTCATAAAGGGGGCCTAATGGTTTCTAGGGTGTAACCATATGTTCTTTATGTCCCCCCAATACTAAAAAAGTACCAATTTGTCCCCCCAATATACAATATAATGTGTTAAATATCTCCTCCTTTATTTGAGCACTGTCTCTTGAAAACAGTGTGACTCCCCCCTCTGGCTGCACCCAGTACCCTCAGTACCCTCAGTACTGACTCTCTTAGCAACGTTATTTCTAAACTATGTACTATACTATTATTCACTACTACTGGAAAATGCATAATTCTCATTGATAGGAGTATTTAAAGTCAGTAAACAGTAAACGACCTAAACAAAATAGAGAATGTGAATTCAAATGTCAATACAGTCCTCAAAACTACAATTTAAATTTGTGAATTTTCAACAAACATCATATAAAAGTGTGAAATGCACATAAAAGATGTGTGTTGGAGGCATTAGGGCTCTCATTTGGACCCCCTTACATGTTTACGCCCTTGGATAGAGGCATAGTATTCACCAATCTGCAAGAAAAACTAGATAAGGAACACGTTAACTTTGTTCCAAGTTTTATAATTTCTATCTGTTTTATATTCACCATGAGTTGAGGGGAAATGAAACTCGCATGTGGTCTATATATGGCTGTCCCACCATCACATGGTCCGGTACTTATTCAGCGGGAGGCAGCAGCATCCATTGGAGGGAGGCCGGCCGGCGGAGGGGGAGGGAGGACGGGGTGAAGGAACTGGTATTTCCCCTCGGCGTCCAATCGTAACCGGCCGCGGTGGTTTTGTGTATTTTCCAAACTCCTCTCAACCGACCTGGGTGGGGCGTCTGCGGGGGGAAGGAAGCGAGACAGCGAGGGCGGGGACCCCTGCATACATCCTGTTTCACACAGAGCGAGTTCGTACCAGTGGAAACGTGGCCGGTAGATTCAGTTAGAGGCAAAAACAAGTCGGTAAGATTTAGTCTTTGGTTATCAACGCTTCAGAGATTTCAGTAATTGCCGTTATTGTGACTTTTGAACTCAGCGAAGCTCCAGTTTTAACTTAAGGTTTAATAAGTGATTTATTTAACACTTTTTAAGTCGCAGTTTAAGCTTTAATTGTTTGTTTAAACGGTAGTCAGTATGACAAACGAGGCTAGCAGCGCGGACAAAACTCCGTCCTTCGAGAAGACCTGGGGCAGCTCCACCAGCAGCGGCTACTGCAGCGAGGAGGAACCCGACTCCGAGTTCGAGCAGTACTTCACCGCCCGGACGTCTTTCTTCCCCAAAACCAGGAAAGATACCGTCAGTGCTAACGTGAAGAAGGTGAGAGAGGTGGACGTGAACAAAAGTAGACAATAAAAGTAGTTAGGGCCTGAAATAAAAGTCATATCCTCAATGTAGAGAAAGGGGAAGTCAGAGAGCATTGAGATGGGTGATGGGTGGTTTATCGTAGCTACTCTCGCGTTGTTTGATATTGCTGCGCCCTTCCTGACAGCCTTTTTTTTGGTTAAAATTGAGTACTTTAACCCTATTTTGGGGTCACACACAGGCCAATGTGTAGCAGAGAGGATGCTTGCCAAGTGAGCTTGCAAGGTTAGGGTGGAGTCCTGGTTCTTCCTGTTTGAGTAAACAGACTTAAGTCGTGGGAACTGAACTATAAAATGCAAAGCAGCACTAGGGAAAAGCCAATACTGATTTTGGCTTATAAAACAGTTTATAGTGCATATTTTTTATTTTAACAAGCACAGACCCTCCTGCTGAGAAACAACCCAAATGTCATGTTTTGTGACGCACACCCGCATATCAGGTTTCCAGCCTTACACCCACTATTCATTGACTCTCCCTCCAGGTTTCTCACACTAATTTCTCAATCGAAGATGAGTCACGTATTGTTTTTGATTTGGTCATTTTCTGTTCCCCTTTGTCACCCGCACACCCACTCACAGATCAGCTTTCTGTATTGAGAAACACTTTAAGTTTACTGTAAAAACTCGCTGACAGTCACCATTTTCTGTCTCAGTGCAGGGGCCATTTTTGTTCTGTGTTGTTGGCACTTCCCCACAGTGTTTTTTTTTTTATATGACACTCCTTTTGTGGGCATGTAGAGACACACTAGCTGCATATGTTTATCCTCCTACTGTTACAATAATAGAAAGCTCAATTTGGTAGTCATATTGATTTATTGACTTGTTAACGGCACCATATCAACTCCACAATCTTTCAATCTGCCTAAGGATTGCTGCTATTGATTGTCGGCCTGACGCTGATTTATAAGCCACCGAGCCCTTTTAATGCTTGCAACTTGGCCTGGTTGGTTTTTCATTAGACAATCTGGGTGACAATAGGTGGAGGGAGAACAGAGTTAGATACATTTCATACATTTGCACAAAAAAATACCAACACAGATGTTAGCAGCATCCACAGGACTGTAAGGGTATTGATATTTGGTTTGCACTCCCGAGGAAACCCCCTTGCTCCGTGCCTCGAGGAATTAGCTGGAGTACAGTATGGAAACTAAATTTGTGCTGGCTCAGAGTTCAGTTGAATTTTCTTTTTTTAAACAGGAAATACCAACTGGTCAGCAGACACAGGAAAAGCCCTAATTGAGCTAACGGTCACGCAGACCCTTGAGGCCAAATGTGCATGACTGAAACATGATAGAAACATGACTGGGAGAGTGCGGTTGATGAGGCAGCTGACTTCACAGGATGTGCCTGTAAAACAAGGGCGGGCATTGTCTCTCCCACTTGTGAGAGCCTGAGAGGGGGAGGCTATTTTTACATGAATACCAAGTTGAGGAATGCAATGCCGAACCGTTGGTCGCAGTCATTGCAAACAGCTGCACATTGCACATCCCCCCCCCTTCCTCATCCTCCCTTCCTTTACCCCTCCCACACCGAGGGATCAGAGCGGTCCGACAGGATTGGGCAGAGCTGACATCATCGTTTTTCGCCTTTGCTACGTTGTCAGGAAGTTGAGCGTCTGATGCAACCGGTGCTCGCCGTTAGAAATAACGCTGTTGTTGGAGTGAGCGTTGTTTGTGCCACTCTTCTGAACAACATGAAGCACTACTGTTGGAAGAATCACATGATAGCTCCACAACTTCTTCCAACTTAGTGTTAACATTTTATGAATGCAATAAAAACACCCATTCTACATTTATGAGAAACTTATCTTGAGACATGCAGTGTTTTCATACAACAGCGGCAAGTTGTGTTTTTTTTACCGTGTAAAAGTCTGCACTTGCTCAAAAGGGGGTCAACACCAATGTCATGTTTTTGTGATTGGTACAAAACAATGTAAGTTATCCATAGTTTACTGGTATTATAACAGGTGACATTTTTAAGGAGCTAATGTCCCAGTCTGTGGCCTGTGTAGTGTGTTGTGTTGAGGTTTGGAGGTGAGCACTGACACCTGGTGGTTTAACCCTGTAACTCCTCACTGTCTCCTCCAGGATGAACAGATTGAAAGTGGAAAGCAGGAGTTCACAACTGCAGAGATTCAGCAGAAGGTGAAGGAATACAACACTCAAATAAACAGCAATCTGTTCATGAACATGGTGAGTAGTGATGCTTCTCAACAAATCCATTCAATTGAATGTAAAGGTGTTTTATTTCTTCACTGTAACATTTTTATTTTCTCAACAGAACAAGGATGGTTCCTACACTGGCTTCATAAAGGTGCAGTTCAAGCTGGCGCGGCCTGTGTCAGTTCCACCTCCAAAGAAAGGAGGTCACGATGCTGGAGGAAGGAAGGCTAGCGGAGTGAAGCGCCGCACCTCCTTCTACCTGCCGAAGGACGCATCCAAGCACCTGCACATAAGTTCACGCACTCCTGCTCGTGAGGTCATCGAGGCCTTGTTGAAAAAGTTCACAGTGGTGGACAATCCTGGCAAGTTCGCTCTGTTTGAGCGCAGCGAGCGGCATGACCAAGGTATTACTCATTTTCCAACAGTGTTAGTCACTTTTTTTTTTAAATGGAAATTTGTACGCAGTACACTAATATGAGTCTTTTTCCACCTCCTTCAGTTTATATCCGCAAGCTGTCTGACGATGAGCGTCCCCTCCGTCTGCGTCTGCGTTCGGGGCCCAATGAGAAAGTCCTCAGTTTTGTTCTTAAAGAGAATGAAACTGGAGAAGTCAATGTGAGTGCAACATGAACATGAGAATAAAGGATCCCAAACCAAGTGTTGGATTGTGTTTATGTACTGTACATACATTAATGCTGTTTTTCCTCTCCTTACAGTGGCATGCCTTCTCCATGCCCGAGTTAAAGAACTTCCTGCGTATTCTGCAGCGTGAAGAGGAAGAACACGTCAAGCAGATAGTGCAGCGGTACGCTCTGGCCCGCACCAAGATGCAGGACGCTCTGGCTGGCTCGACCCCCGGCTGAGACGACTCTGCGCTGGGGGTTAAACGTGCACCTTTTGGCTGGACCAATCACCTGAAGATGACCAGTCATCGCTGCATCCAAAGATCCCAGAGAGCACAACTCAAAAACACCTCTTCGGTGAACGAGAGAGTGAGACAGGGCGCAAGACTATGAGAGAGAGAGAGCGAGAGAGAGAGCGCTAGCGCGAATGTGCGTGTGAAATGATGCGAGAGACGTGCCTTACACCTGGAGAGTCTGATGTGCCTGAGAGAATGAGTTGAGAGAGCTGACGACTGGCAGATGAGACCGCGGTTGTACCCAGTAATGTGTTTTTGTTATTGGGTACCATCTGATTATCCTGTGTACCTCAGCTGTGTCACTTTAACTTGAAGGAAAATGTCAGCGATGGTTCTGACATTTTTTAGGTTTAAAGAAAATCCACTAGTCCATGTGTTAATCCCTTTTAATTTTCCAGAATAAAAAATACGTAACGTGTCCCATCATGATATCACTGCTAGGTTTAGATAACCTCAATCTGGTCCTTTAACAACTACCATGAAAACCATACTTGTTAATCTCATATTGACATATTTTCATTCATCCTGTTAGAAAGTTAAACACACATGTTGTAGAAAGGTATCTGGGTTTTCATTTGACCGAGGCTCAAAGGTCTGCCACGTCCTCTCGACACCCCTGATGGGTGCAACTCCTTTTTTATTTTATTTTGAATCGTCAGTTTGTGAGCTTGACTGATGTATGGACATTTGTATGCAATTATGAATGTCAGAGAGAGAGCTGAAGTCACTGTGGTTGACTGGAATCATGAATGAATATTGGTATACATGTGTTTCACTGGAAGCTGTCTGTCATTCCTTCATATCTTTGTTTTTTTCTGTCCTTTTTTTCAAAAGAAAATGTTTGTCTTCTGATTCTCACTTCATTGTATCCCTCTATGCACAAACTTTACATGTAGCAACCTTCAAAATGTTGTGACAACTGTGCACTGCAACCAGTAAAGAATTTTACATTTCTATCCAGTTTTTGTATTTTATTGTTTTTACCTTAAAACATCACAAGCGTCTATTTAACACGGTGTTACATTTTCATTTAAGCCTGACATTTGTAAGATTACCAACAGAGAGATGATGTCGAGGAGTTTTGTTAAATTGATGTTTTTTTATTTTAGCTTTAACTCTCGAGGTGCCTCGTGCCTGTTCGATCAGCTGATCACCTTCTCGCGAGGACCAAAACAGCTAACGCTAGCTCACCTAGCAGCTGGTGAAAGTTATGACAGGACGATAAGGTAGGAATCGGACCGGGACCACGTTAGAAACCCCCGGTTTCTGCGGGCTGGGTCGGAGAAAGTGTCTGTGTCTGTGTTTGGAGTCGATCAGCTGTTGTAGCCAAGCTGCGTCAGAAGCTAACAGGCTAACTCACCTTGTTAAACAGGCAGGTGTCGTTAGCAGGCTATTATTAGCCGCATTAGCCGGATACCGAGGGGTGTTTTTATGAATCAGACCGTGTGCATTAACTGTTGAACGATGGCTGTGTTTGTGCGTTAATAAAGCAATGTGAATAGTGTGATTATTTAGATTAATTGCGGGTTTTTTGTTTTGTTTTGTTCGGTAGTTGTATGGCCCAGTTTGTTAGCTCCCCGTACAGCTAGCATAACGTACCGCTACAATATAAATAATGTCAGGTTGAGAGAGGTTGATGTTTGTGTTAGTTAAGGTTGAGAGAGTTGATGTTTGATGTTAGTTAAGGTTGGAGAGAGTTGATTGTTTGTGTTAGTTAGTGAGAGAGGTTGATGTTTGTGTTAGTTAAGTGAGAGAGGTTGATTTTGTGTTTATTTAGTGAAGAGAGTTGATTTTTTAGTTAAGGTTGAGAGAGGTTGATGTTGTTGTTAGTTAAGTTTGAGAGAGGTTGATGTTTGTGTTAGTTAATGTTGAGAGAGGTTGATTTTGTTAGTTAAGGTGAGAGAGGTTTGATGTGTGTTAGTTAAGTTGAGAGAGGTTGAATGTTTGTGTGTTAGTTAAGTTGGAGAGGTTTGATGTTTTGTTGTTTAGGTTGAGGAGGTTGATGTTATGGTTTAGTAAGTTGAGAGAGGTGATTTTGTGTGTTTAGTTATTTGAGAGGAGTTGATGTTTGTGTTATTAAGGTTGAGAGAGGTTGATGTTTGTGTTATTAAGTTGAGAGAGTGATGTTCTGGTTAGTTAAGGTTGGAGAGAGGTTATGTTGTGTTAGTTAAGTTGAGAGAGGTTGATGTTTGTGTTAGTTTAAGGTGAGGAGAGGTTTGAGTTTGTGTTATTCAAGGTTGAGGAGAGGTTGATGTTTTGGTTAAGTTAAGGGTTGAGAGAGTTGATGTTTGTGTTAGTTTAGGGTTGAGAGAGGTGATGTTTGCGTTAGTTATAAGGTTGAGAGAGGTTGATGTTTGTGTTATAAGGTTGAGAGAGTTGATGTTTGTGTTAGTTAAGGTTGAGAGGAGGGTTGATTTTGTGTTAGTTAAGGTTGAGAGAGGTTGATGTTTGTGTTTAGTTAAGGTTGAGAGAGGTTGATGTTTGTGTAGTTTAGTTGAGAGAGGTGATGTTTGTGTTAGTTTAGGTTGAGAGAAGGTGATGTTGTGTTAGTTAAAGGTGGGGTTGATGTTGTGTAGTTAAGGTTGAGAGAGGGTGATGTTGTGTTTGTAAGGTTGGAGAGAGGTTGATGTTTGTGTTAGTTTAGGTTGAGAGCAGGTTGATGTTTGTTAGTTTATGTTGAGAGAGGTTGATGTTGTGTTAGTTTAGGTTGAGAGAGTTGATGTTTGGTTATTAAGGTTGAGAGATTTAGTTTGTGTTAGTTAGGTTGAGAGAGGTTTGATGTTTGTGTTAGTTCAGTTGATGAGAGGTTGATGTTTGGTTAGTTTAGTTGAGAGAGGTTGATGTTTGTGTGTTAGTTAAGGTTGAGATGCTCAGTGACAGTTCTGGTGTCAGCAGCTTTGATACAGTCACGTCTCTGAGTTGGACAAAATCGTTTTATAGGGTAAAAATTTGCATTAATCACATTGACAGCGTTATTTGTGCATTAAATCTACTGTATTATATAGTTATTCATCAAAAAAACAGCATTAAATCCAACTAATCAACAGTCTTTACAGTAGGCAGCAGAGGTAAACAAGCAGTGACAACTAAACACCAGTCTGACTGTGTGTGTGTTCTCTCTTTGTGCACTTTTTAATTTTCAGATCCTGGCTTTGGTAAGGAATTGAGAGCATCTGGCCACCAACCAGACTGAAAGCTTTAACTGGAGACTATGTCTTATCTCTGAGGATGGGAGGAAGTGGATCCAAAGCCAAAGGTGTCTGGCCTTTCTCAGGCAGTGGAGCCGGAGGAGATTCAGCCAGTGATGGGAACGAGCAGTCTTTGGCCCGTATGAAAGGTTCAAGAAATGCAACACCGTTTGTTTTTACCAGGAGGAGGTAAATAATACATCACTGGAAAATGGTAATGATTCGGTTAACCCAAATCACCACATATTTTCTTTTAAGGTATTTTACGTGGAGGTTGTTTTGGTCTTCTAGTCTGATGAGGTTTTGAGATCTCCATTTCTGAAATACAAAGGAGATTAGCAGCTATATAATAGAGGCATTTTATGCTGAAAGTAGAGCTGTGACACGAGATGGGGAATGACATTCAGCAAAGCTCCCAGGCCGGATGGAAGTGGGGAGGCTGCGGTTTATGGTCAGCGCCCTAACCCATAGGTCCCCAGGGCGCCTCAAACTAACTACAGTTCTCTGTGATTCTGGAGACAATTTCCTGGTTACTCGAGATAATCCACACACTTTACTGTCAGCAGCTGTTATTAGAACTACTTTCCTACTGAAGAAATAGTCCCAATAAAAGCGGCCCACAGTGGCCACAGGTGTATGGATCCTACTGGGTTGCAGAGGCAGATCAATTAAATTCAGTAAAGTTAAAAAAAGAGTAGATAGCAGAGTAGACATGCAGCATAATAACACATAAAAACATGAAATAATACAATAAATAGTAAGGGGTGGGACTCTCAAAACCTCTGTAATTGTAAGACCATATGTTGTTAAATTAACCCGGATCTTTAAAACTGATGTTTACCTGCTGTGTTGACAGTTCTTTGTACTACGACGAGGACGGGGACCTTGCCCATGAATTCTATGAAGAGACAGTGGTGACAAAAAATGGCAGAAAAAAGTCCAAGTTGAAGAGGATTCAGAAAAATCTGATTCCACAGGTGAGCTGGGGCCACATTTTGGGCAGTGCTGATCTGTTTGAAGAATGTTTGGAATGATTCGTCGATTTGAATATTGATCGTTTTATTTTTCAGGGAATTGTGAAGCTCGACCACCCCTGTATTCATGTGGATTTCCCCATCGTCCTCTGTGAGGTGTGAAAAGTTGCACAGGACTGATCTACTATGAATTGCAGCCACAGGTACTCGTCTTGGAGTGAAGTCTTGTTCCAGTCTCCAGGTGTTACGGTCAAGACCGGAACTGTGGTCTGGAGAGGAAAAGGAAAATTCAAACTTTCATATTAAACTGATATATTGAATGAAATGTTATACATTTGAATTCAACTATAGTCAGAGGGTGCCCCTATTCACAAAAAAAAAATCCATATTTTGTTATTCACAAAAGTAGTGATGGTACAGGTTGTGTTTCCACTACCCAGCTGACATGTAAGCAGTCTTAGAGAATACATCAAATGAAGTCGTATTTCTCTTGTGAGTTTTTTGCAGGGAAAAACATCCTCGATGTGAAAAGGCTTTAATGGTTCACGCCTTCTGTGAGACGTAGAGTGAAACTGTACGTGTCTTTGTATATGTACATGTGTGCACTTAGGTTTGTTGGGAGTGAATGTGTGTGAGAGGGGCTGAAGATGAAGTTACAGTGTAGAATAATGAAGGATTGTGACATTTATTGTATATATGGTCATGTTCTGTGTTGTCACGTCTGAGTCTGTCTCAGTTACCGAAGCTCAGACCTGCACTAGTGAACATAATGTACTGTAAATAATTTCAGATTTCTTAGTTGGAAATACTTGAATAAATGGTTTACTGAGCTGAATATCCCGAGTCAAGAAATGTTCTCTTATGTTGGTTATGGCCTCCTGTTATCATTGAGTCATGTCCAAACAGTATCTGTGCAACATCTGTCCTCTACACATCTTACTTGGGATGTAAACTGATAAAAAAAAGTTCATGTTTAAAGGAATATTTTAACATCTTGGAAAATAAGTGTGTTTGCTTTCTTGTTTAGAGTAAGATTAAAGATAGGCCGCACTGTCATATGTTTTTTCTGGTTTTAAACAAAAAATATATAATGCACTAATTACCTTTTAGTTACTTTTGAACAGAGCCAAGATACAGATAGGTGAAAGGATAGAAAAATCAAACATAAACCGTCTTAGTGAGGTGGTGTATCACAGGAACAGCTTCAGGTATGAACACCATTCTTTCAAAAAGATACATCCATCATGTGTGTTTTAATGGACTGGGGATGCCGGACTGTTCCTTTAAGCAGTTTCATTCCAAAATCTCCCACGGGTCTTTAATTGGGTTGAGATCTGGTGACTGCGGAGGCCACAGCATGTGACTCACATCATTTTCATGCTTAAAACCATTCAGTGACCTCTGGTGCCCTGCGGATGGCTGCGTTGTCATCCTGGAATAGACCATTCCCATCAGGATAGAAATGTTTCATCACAGGATAAAGGTGAACAACATTGTATTGGTCTGCAGTGACCCTTCCCTCTAAGGGGATCCCAGCAAAATGCCTCCCACAGCCTCTCGCTGCAGGGGTCAAGCAAGTTCTCCCGTTGTATAACTGACACATGCACTGTACACACATGTGGTGAAGGATGACTCATCTGAGCGTGTCACTTTTTTCCACATCTCGGTGCTTATTATGGTTTTTGCACCACTGAACTCTCAAATGTGCTTCAATCTTTGTAATGAGAGGTTTATACACTGCAACCGTACAGTAAAATCTAAATCAACTGGGCCTGATCGGCCTTTTTAAACATGCTACAGAGCGTTATTGGATGTTCTATAACGTTATGTGTAAATGTGTGTGGAAGCATCTTCATTCGTTATGTTTCTTCACTCATTGAGATTTTTCTTTTAATTTGTTACCCATCTGTAGCTGTTTCTTATCTTGCTAAACTAAGCTAGCTGGCTGCAGGCTCTACCTTCATATTTAATGCACAGACATGAGTGGTTTCATCTAACTCGAAAAAAGAAGAGAGTAAATGTATTTCCTAAAAAGTGTCAGTCTGCTCCTTTAAGTACCAGTCGATGGCTCTCCGGAAATAATTTCAGTTTTAGAAAGGAAACTCATTGTGTACACGGTACAATAACTTTAGTTTGCCAAAAGTAAATGGACACGTTGAGACTGCATTCAAACAAAGGTCACTTTTAAAAATGTCAGCATTTCCCGTACTTCCATGACAGCTGGTAGTACACCTTATTTTTAGCTTTTTCCTCATCGACTTCTTGAATTTCGGCCCGCCTTGCTGAGCTGTATGGCTGCTGTGTGCAATTAAAGCCAGATTTTGCTACTTATTCTGCATTATACAAAGATGGAGATAATCTATAGACATTATTTTAAAATACGACTACTTTACACTCCAATAACATGTAAGTTACACCACCTGTAGATGGCAGCAGAAATCTATACCTGTACCAACCTTAATGAGTTCATGTGTGATTACATTTGGTGTTTGTTCCATCGTATTTTATCGTATATTTACTCTCTTACCTCTGATGATAATCCAGTGCTTGTCAGACTTTCTAAAAAGCCTAAGATGTAATTAAATGTTGCCTGTAAAACACTCAAAAAGTCAAATTGTGACCAGTGGAGGCCGGTGCTGCCAGCTGGCACAATATCAAACTTTAATGGCAATGTAAACATATTTCAGTGTGCATACTTGACAAATCCCGACAGTACATGGGTAGGGCTTCCTCTGCAGGCATTCTCTGGTGTCTGTAATTGTGTGGAATGTGGTTGGGAGTGTTTTTGGGCCAGAGGTCAGTCACTTTGATGTGTTTCCTCTCCACTGGTCTTTGATGTTTTGCTAAATTCTGGGACTGTATTATGAGGATAAACCCTTTCTTGTGAAGCCATAAAAATGTATGAATTTCATGAATATGACACTGTTTAGCACTGTTTTGATCTCTACAATGTGTTTCGTGATGTATACAATGTGTTTAAAAAGGGAAACGTTATCCATATGGCTGCGGTTGAGAGAGATAGTCATTATAAATTATCAGCAGCCTTGAAAAAGACCTAAAACATGTTTTGAATTATAAACAGTAAAAAGAGATATATTGTTTTCTCGGGAACCGCTTAACATGCTGTAGCTGTTTAAAGTAAAACAGCAGTGATTAATGTAGCCTGTTTCTTGAATTCACAATTAGATTATGTTACTCTTTACTGAGGTACAGTGTAATCATACACGGTACATGTGACTGACAGAGTAACTGAAGGAAAGATTAATGCTCTTTAAATTTATGGTAGCATCCTTTAAAGTGGGTTTGGCTGCAAGCTGCAGCAGTGAAACGTGTATACAAGTACGCAATTTAGGGCCTTAAAGCACATTTCGGTACATCCCTGCAATATTTTACTTTATTCATATACATAAAGTTGGTGTTTTGGTCGGTAGATTGGTGTCGTAAACTTATCAAGGGCAAATCAAATTGTTCCAATGAAATTCTTTCCATCCCGGTTTACCAATTCACACACCATTACCCAAATGTATTATTATTCATTAAGTGTTTGGGACGTAAAGTGAAGGTGGCAGGGTGTGTTTTTAGTTCCCCTGCTATTGTTTTCGCTTCCTGACGATCCCTGACTTCTGCTGATGTAATGTTCAGGAGGCAGAGGTCGAAGGGAAGCTGAGACTAGATGGAAACCATTTTTGTTCTTTTCCCTCCCTCTTCATTCACACGGGTTGTTCTTGCTCTACATTTTCCTTAAACACACACGCACAGACAAAGAGAGAGAGAGAGAAACTGATGACATGGTGAGGTGAGTCAGCAAAGCTCGGAAAACAAACGGCGGAACAGACTCTGACACAGGAAAACATCTCACTTCCAGGCCCCGCCATCTCACCCCAGTCATGTGCTCTGGCATCCTTCAGCTCATGTGTATCTGCAAAAGGAAACGTCAAACTTTCAGAGGAACACATAACCTCCAAAAAGTTTTTCATTCATGATGACAGCTTGCTCACACTGAGATGTCCTCCTTCCCATTTTACACAGTCTTTTAGAGTATTAATACAGGTTGTTAATTTTGGTTAATTACGTGTCAGTGCGTGGCCTCTAAATTCTCTCCCGTTATCCCTCATGCCTGACCCCCGGCTCTGCACCGTCCTATCTGCTGTACTTGGCAACATGACGGTATGCGGTACTTGGTTACTTCACTGAGCCATTGCCAGTGGCTGTCATCGCATGCCTCAGGCAGCAGTGACATCTGCATGCCAGATGCCTTGTGCCCACTGTCTGAAGTGTGCTCAGAGAGCTTTAGTGGAAAAAACATTAAAATCCTTCACTCAAGTAGCAACATGGAAATTGAACTGCATGTAAAGTAACAAAATCAGTATTCGCTCACTTGTGAATGATAGAAAAGACTCACACTGTGAAGGTGTAAGGAGTATTGTAATGTCGTAGTAGACAATGGTGTATTGTGAGTACATTTATTGCCATTTTGTGGTACTTTATACTTGAACTTTACCATTTTCAAAGGCACATTTTCCTTTTTACTTTTTACTTCACTACATTTATCTGAGAACTATAATTAATTAGCAGATTTAGATTTTCCAAATAAAACCTACGATCACCTTATGAAATATAATGCAATGCAACTTAACAGTATAGACAGTTTATGGTTATAGTTTAATTTCCCTCGTTAAAAGGCTGTTTACATTTTAAAGCATCAGCCATTTCTGCTGCTTAATGAGTCTGATAATACTTCTGTACCTTTACTTGAGTAAAACACTTGATAAGTATTTGTGTTGTGTTGCTATTATTACTACTTCTTTAGGTAAAAGATGTGAATATTTCTTCCACCATTGGTTGTAGTTAGGTTAGGGTTAGTCTACTGAAACAATTTGATACATTATAACAGTGCAACATAATTTATGAGCTTTATGTTTTCTTTGGAAAGTGAACAACAAGTGAATTACAAAGTGAATGCAGTGATTATATGCAGCAAAGGGAAAGTACAGCAATTCCCAGTGAAATGCTGTGCAGTAAAAGTCTCACAAAATAGAAATATTCTGCAGCAGACAGATTTGAATTGTCAATAAGGAGTTTTGGGAACAGATTTAAGGCATTTTTAATTATCTTATTATTATAAACAACAGAGCCCTACTCTGCTAAAGTTGGAACAATATTGTAAAGATATTTGTATTTTAGTTTTTTCCCTGTGCTCGGCTTACTGTTTTGAAGTGGGTGAGATTTGTGCTAATAAAATTTCCACCTATTAATCAGAATTTAACAAAATAAAAGTCTTATGACAGATTGGTTATTATGCACCTGTCAGTCAGATCTGATCAAATCACATCCACACTCTGGGTTAGCTGGAGAGTTAATACATGTATAAAACTAAAGATGGTGTTCTATGTTTACGTTATTAAAGTTACATAGAAACACTTAACATTTAAAGCAAGTTTCCAGGTGTTTCAAGGACCAAAAAAAAAAAGTAAAAATACAGTTTTCACATAATATCTCAACGCCACAGTACTTTATAATGTACATATCTGATTGTAACGCAGCTGAAAGGTCACAGGAACACAGTGGTCATTTGTGGGCATGATCTTATTTTTAGGGATGTGGCACACTGGCCCGCCATGACCTTCTGTGCGTCTTCACACTGCTGCTTTACAGCCTATCTGTTTCACAAACCTTCTCGGACGGACTCATTCGGCGCCGTGTGTCGGCACACTTTAAATAACCACCCACGAAAAAACACGATTAAACCAACTCCTGCGTGGACTCCTCTTACACCTGAAGTCACGTGCAGGTTTAAGGTGAAGGAAGACGTCGCTGTAGCGTATCAGACACGCTGAGTGAGTTGTTAGGATGTCCGGTTGGTTTCGCCGATCCCCCCCTCTTTCTCAGGCTGAATGGAACATCCTGAAAGTAGTTTGGCTCTCGGAGCAGGAGAGTAGAGACTGACAACATCGCAGGGGGTAGCTTCATTTCTCTTCCCTTTACCGACCGCGGGCAGCCCCGAGAGCGGAGGTTAGAGGACACGTACTGGCTACCCAACCCCGTCGTCTTTTTCTTGCTCAAAAGCAATGTTCATTTTGATTTTCTCCAATTTGTTTTGAGGGGAAGCACAAGCGCGTCTTGAAGTAGCTTCTGGGTCTTTTTTTTTGGGAATGCTTCCTCAGTCTGCCAGTAAAGGTAAGTTTGTTCAGCTGCACTGAGACTGATGGGATTGGGACTTTTCTGTTACTTGTTGCTCATTCATTATGTTTTTATTTAATTGAATTGTCAGGTTTTTTTTGTTAACTATAGTTTAATAGAAAAGGGAAGTTAGAGTTTGGTAGAACATTATCTGCACATATAACCAAGGGGAGATGCTTTTTGTAAGTAAGAGACACAAACTAACATTTATCTAGGCTGTGCTTTATAGCTTTCAGCCTGCAACAAAATGTCACTGTATATTCAGGCTCTTAATTTAAAAGCATTTCTAATAACTATTGATTATTATACTGGGAATTGTCACCAGAAAAGTAAACAAATTGAATTAAATTTAACTTGTTCCTTGTGAGTTGTAGAGTGAAGAGTGACAGGGATTTTCTGTCAGTTCACACTCAAAGGCATATAAGAGAAAGTGTAATAAACAAATAAAGACAGAAAAACAACTAGAAATTGTTGTTTATTATCTACACACCTTCTTAGTTTGCAGTTGCAGAATTGATTATCTCTACATTGTGCACAACAAACCTGCACTGACTTAAAGAATTACTATAATTTGTTAATAAACATCCTACTAATTAACTAAATGAAATGACCGTGACTGCCACGTATTTGAAAAGTAAACAAAAAAAACTAAAATTTGAATCCCTTCTGTGGCTTGTAGAGCAGAGAGTGACAGTCCTGTCTGTCAATTCACATCTGAAGACATGTTGTACTGGACTCTGCCTGACTGGAAACTACTGCTGCTGACTGTACTTCTGTGGGACCGCCTCTGTGCTTTGGGGCTGAAACCCACGAGATGGCCACTGTATTCCCAAAAGCCTCTGCTCCTGGCTTGGAATGCCCCGACTGAGGACTGTGTCCCGCGGCACGGTATTCGCTTTCAGCTGGACAATTTCCAGATCGTGGCCTCACCCAATGAGGGCTTTGTCAAACAGAACCTCACCATTTTCTATAAGGACCGCTTGGGCTGTTACCCCTACTTCGAGCCAGACGAGACGCCGGTGAACAAGGGGCTGCCGCAGTTGGCCAGTCTCACAAAGCACCTGGAGAAGATGCCGGAGGGAGTTCAGAAGTATATACGGGAACCGGGTGCCAAGGGTCTGGCAGTTATTGACTGGGAGGAGTGGCGCCCACTCTGGATACGTAACTGGGAAACCAAAGATGTTTACCGCAGACATTCTCGTGAGTTGGTGCGTCAGAAGAACCCAACGTGGCCTCCGGAGCAGGTGGCAAAAGTGGCCCAGCAGGAGTTTGAGATGTCTGCCAGGAAGTTCATGCTCGAGACGCTGAAGTACGCCAAGAACCTGAGGCCCAACCAGCTGTGGGGTTTCTACCTGTTCCCCGACTGCTACAATCACGACTACAGGCGCACTCTGGAGAGCTACACGGGCCGCTGTCCAGATGTGGAGGTGGCCCGCAATGAGCGGCTGAAGTGGTTGTGGACTGAGAGCACGGCCCTCTTCCCCTCCATCTACATGGCCACCGTGCTGCGTTCGTCGGCATCCGGACGGCAGTTTGTCCGGAACCGAGTGAAGGAGGGGATGCGTTTGGCATCATCAGGCGACGGGTTGGCACGTCCTGTCTTTGTGTACACCCGGCCCACCTACGCCAACTCCCTGGAACAGCTGACAGAGGTGACGCTCTAACTTTAGAAAACACTGCCGGTCCTGAATTTGGTTTCTCTCCCTGAAACTTTCTTTTTCCTGCTTCCTGCCTTTTACAATTCTGGTGAAGGTTAAAACAACTAATGTGTTGCTGTGCGGTCTGGGCTATGATAACGTACAGTTCGGAAGCAGAAGAGATGGACTCTCAGTCACTGTGTAGCTCTAACATTCAGCACTATCCCTCTCTTTCTCTCTCTGGTCAGTGCATGCAGCATGGAGCTATAGCTTTTCCTTATCGGCAGCCACAGTCCTTTCCTGTTCTGTAGCAGACAGACACCCTCATTTGTGCGGAGTGGGCAGGATGGGTGTTGGTTGAAAATCTCGCTAACACCCTATAGACCGTTTCCACGTGGGAGAATGAGCAGATAAGAGGTGCTCCTACAGTAGCTCGTGCCCCACTAACACTTTGACCCTCTTATAGTGACACTCAACTGTGTATTTTTCCTGTGTTTGGCCTGTAAGTCTGAGAAGGTTTAAATGTGATACGGTTAAAGTGCTGCATCATCTTTTACAGACCGACCTCGTCTCCACCATCGGGGAGAGTGTGGCTTTGGGAGCAGCGGGAATCATCCTGTGGGGAGATGCCACCTATGCAAGCAGCAAAGTAAGCATCAGCACACTAATTACGAAACAAACACATTAATCACTCATCTTACACATTTGACATTAAAGTTGTGACCTGCTGCTCTTGTCTGTCATGTGTGCATCATTTGATAACTAATAACTGTTCCTCGGGGCTGGAGCTCGCAGTTAGTGGTTTCAGTCACATGGACATTTTAGGATACACAGGAGGTGTTTGTGTGTTTTTTGGAGTCATATTTAGGCTGCTCACATCGTATTTTGGACAATTGAGATAAACTCTGGTTTTGATGTATTTGCATTTGCCAGAATGAACATGGCCTATACTTCAGTCTTTATAAAGCTGAATTATGTTATAAAAATCTCATTAGAATAATAATAACATCCACAGCAAATACAGTTGTTATAAATACTTAAGATGGACAGGCATTCATTGGAGATACATCTCTTCATTCCACTTTCTTAAGGCCAAAATATGCAGCAGTGATTCATTATCAGTCATTTTAAACAGAATGACGGTCGTTTATATGAATATAGTAATTTTCCATTCTGATGAAATTCCGGTGAAAATCCACAATATTTTTCCTGTGATTGGATTAATCAGCTCATCCTACCCTGTTGTGAACGTGGTGCCGTGTAGATGAATTGCTCTTTAGGATCCTTTTTATTCATGAATGTAGTTCTAGTGAAGATGGAATTAACAGTTTCACGTCCCATTTCCTTAAAATTGAATGGGGATAAAGGTTAACCTTTTTTTTTTTTTAAATGCCTCAAGTACATCATAACAATATTTATTATTGATACAGGCTTGATATTACCAGTGGTGGTCTGTACCCATGTACATTTACTCAAGTAAATCTGACAAATTCTTACAGAATAGTTGATTAAAAGTCCAGTCAACTTCTTAAAATATTAAAATGCTGCTTATGCAATTAATCTATCAGAAACAACAATCCAATAATATAATAATATATTGATAACAAAACCTAAAAAACCTTCACATTTGATAATTAAACGTACTACAAGGAGTTTTTAACCGGTTATGAAACGGTCTCAGTTTAATACTGATGCCTCTATAGGACCTACAATCCTTATAAGACCATCAGTGAGAAGGTTGTCTGTTTAATTATTTGTAAGGCCACAGAGTCATATTTGGTCGGATTCCCATTGAAATCAATGAAACAAGGCGGTAGAAACACTCCAGCTGTTGTCCACAGCCGCCAGAATCACAAAATCATCACATAATAATTTATATAGTGGTATTACTTACTTACTACTTTCACCCACTTCTTCCACTACTGAATATTAACAGAAAGTGGTGTGGTTTCCTTTTTTAAAGTACCTCAAGTCACAACCCTGAACCTCACACACACTTTGTTAAAGGCCCACACTGCAGACTTAACTTTCTTTTTTCTTTTTTCTTTTCTTGTCTCTCCAGAACAGCTGCTCTGACCTGGACGTGTATCTGCGGGGTCCGCTGGGTAAATACCTCCTCAACGTCTCCACGGCAGCAGAGCTATGCAGCCAGACCTTGTGTGCTTCTCACGGCCGCTGCCTGCGCAAAGATCCAGACAGCGATGTTTACTTGCATCTGAACCCCTTCACCCACAGCATCACCGGTGGGACCGGCAAGCAGACGGTCGCCGGTGAGCTCGGCGAAGCAGAGAAAATGACTTTTCAAACAGAGTTTCAGTGCCAGTGCTACAGCGGCTATCAGGGAGAGGGCTGCGATCAGAGAGGGGTACGATCTCAAGCCACCAGTCCATCAGTGCAGCAATGTGTGATCTCACTCATGATCTCTCTGCTCCTCTGCTACCACGCAGAAATACTGTAGACACAGCTGCAATTTAGGTCTAAACACACCAAGTTGTGAATTTTGAGGAATGAGTAGTGTCGTTTGATTTCTTTTAATTGCTGTAAATGGATGACACAAAGTGAAATTTTATAAGAAACACTGTGGAAATTGCAAAGATATATTTGTTTAAAACTTTTTAACCTATTTTTAAACATCAGAGGGCTCGCTGGAAATGACCTTGTTTACATTTTGCTCTCAGTTTCCTCTCAGTCACTGTTTCCCAATGTGTCTAGTTCCATGTTTCTCATAGAGAGAAAACCTTTTTGGGGGAGAAATGTGATGAATGAGTTGACGTTTGTCAGGAGCCGTGTGGTGAAAGTGCAATTGATGCACTTAAATCTGGTAATAGCACAATGTATCCGAAGTGCCTGATCTTTTCTCAACATGACCTCTCTGGATCTAGTTACAGTATTACTATTTATTTGAATGTATTGTTAGGTGTTTTATATGATATTTTCTTATTTCTATCTCCAAAACATGACTACTAGTTTTCTTTTAAACCCTACAGTATTATTCAGTATATGCTAAAAAAGTAACAGCTCATTCTGTATTTCAGCAGCTAGATGAGAAGCACAAACTTATCTCTTATGACGGAGGGTCCCACACAAGCATAAAGGCTTGGCAGCGTTGTCATATCTGGGACTCTAATAGATCTTGTGGGTCTACGTTTGTGTTAAATGACATGAGGCATCCTTCAGAATTGGGTTGGCATTGCACCGTGCTTCACTTGTATTGCTGATCTTATTCTCCTCGGATCAGCCTCTATACATTTTGCTGTGTGAAGTCATCAAGTTTTTCCATCACAGTATGTTCCACAGTTTCACTCACGTGCCTTTCTTTATGTTGTTTGCAGATTTGACTTTTGTCTTAGTAAATAAACTTCTTTGTTGAGGTCTGTGTGTAATTTACAGAACACGGTGGGATGGATACCAAAATAAAGGTGAGATTCGGTTATCAAATATAATATATAACATATAATATAATATAATAATACAGGTATGCAGTGGTGTAGTAGTGCCTGGAGGAGCAGGTATAAATACTATTAATTTATACCCCCAAATTTTTTTAAAGCAGCCTGTTCTGGAAGAAGAATAAACCCCCTGTGTTATAAGCAGTGACATGTAAGACTCCTCTTGCATATTTAACTCACCCAAAAATGGTTTTATTTGCAGTATTAGTAGTTTTTAAGGATCATAATGAAATTAACCATAGCCACAAAAGAGGTGCACTGGCCATAGACAGAAGAGACAACTATATAATTATGCATTAGAGTGAAGTCTTCCGTATTTCTTACTCAATGACTCAAAAATGAATTCAGCTTGCTGAACACGACTGAATGATACACATCAAAGATGCTCATCAAATTTAGAAGTTGGTATACTAAATGCAACCTGAGTGCGTATACCTGCGTACTACTCCACTGCAGGTGTGGTTTTGCTGTTTGCAGTCAATAAACGTTAAGCCTCCGGGGGAGAAACATGTCATCATTGGCCACTTCAGGGAAGCGAAGCCAGCTGGTCCTCAGGGAGGGACACAGCTTTGCAGGCTGCTGCCTCATACCCCCCTCCCCATGTAATTGTAGGGTGCTGTTAAGCCAAGAGTTATTTTTACAGCTTTTAAGAGTTGAGCAAGGCATACATTTCAGTTTGGAGGAGGAAGAGTTCATTATGGCTTTTAGAGTAGAACTACATTGCCTTTCCAGGTCAAGTCTCTTCAGTTAACTGTTTACCTTCAAATATTGATTGACTTTTTCTCTGTTGAAGACAGACTCAGTGATGGGATGAGGTTTTAACTTGCCTATGACTTTAAATCTGTCTGCTCCTTAAAAATTATTTGCATGTCTCTTACGATTGGTTGTTAGAGGTTCTGTGCACACTTCTGATTGCCTGTTAGAAAGTATTTGCACACTCACGATTGGTTGTTAGGAAACCAGAAGCACTTCTTTTTTTGTTCCTTCCCCTTTTCATGCATGTGTCATGCAGATCATGAGACCGCTGTTTGCATTTCCCTGCAGTCCAGACCGCAAAGCCCAAACCAAAATCCAGTTGTTAAATAGGTAAGTTCCTGTTTCTGATTGTAAATTAATTTTTACTTCATTTAACACGAGATTACATGATAGTCCGTGACATGATTCCAGTTTAGCTTCACTACACCAACATTTGTGGTTGTAGTGAAAATGAGCTGAATTAATGGACAAAGAAGAAGCTGAAATTCTTGGTGCTGAAAATCTAAACAACCCCCTTTTTTGCTGTCAGTTCTGCTCTTTGAGATTCCTGTTGCCTCAACTTTAAAAGCAGGTTTGTGTGCACATAACAATTTTGCAATATCTTCTCAAGATTTCACAACACAGTTCAATGATATCAGCTCTGTTGTCTGTTTCTTCTTTGCAGGGATGAGTTCCTTTCATCCTGAAGTGCTGCTTTTCTTAAAACTGATCAGCCTTGTTTCAGGGCTGCAGTTCGCGCCATCACCTTTCTCACAGGTGCCTTTCCTCACAGTGTGGAACGCCCCTACCGCCAGCTGCCTCTCTGAATATGGCGTTGACCTCGACCTGGGCATATTCAGCATCGTCCAGAACCAAAACCAAACTTTTATGGGTGACAACATAACCATCTTTTATGCTGAAAAGCTCGGTCTGTATCCCAGGTACTCCAGCCAAAGAGAGGCTATTAATGGCGGGGTGCCACAGAACGCCAGTCTTGATGAACACCTCAGAGTGGCCTCCGACAATATACGCACCTGTATCCCTGACAGGGATTTCCAGGGCCTGGCTGTGGTGGACTGGGAAAGCTGGAGACCTGTATGGGAGAGAAACTGGGACAGTAAGCAGGTGTACTGGGAAGGGTCAAAAGCCCTGGTGAGGTCCAGACATCCAGACTGGAGCCCTGCGCAGGTAGATGCTGCAGCGCGTCTGGAGTTTGAGAAGGCTGGGAGGAAATTCATGGAGGAGACACTGAAACTGGGGCGGGAGGAACGACCGAATGGGCTGTGGGGTTACTATGGTTTCCCTAACTGCTACAACTACTACAGCGACAAAAGCGCAAACTACACAGGGGAGTGTCCAGCTGCAGAGAAGAAGAGAAACAACGAGCTGTTGTGGTTGTGGAACGTCTCCTCTGCTCTTTATCCTGACATTTACCTCAGCCTCAACCTGCGAGACCTCGGCAGAGAGGTGCTCCTCTACAGTCACCACCGCATCCTGGAGGCCATGAGAGCAGGAGCTCAGGTGACTCCATCAACACCCCCCGTGTTCCCGTACGCTCGCATCGTCTACACGTACACGTTAGATTTCCTCTCTCAGGCAAGTAGCAGATGTTTCTAACTCCAGGCCCTTTTGGGGTTATTGTGATTTGGTCTGAATATTCTGCTCACGCCTTGTTTTTTTCCTCCTGCAGGAGCACCTGGTCTACACCATCGGAGAGAGTGCTGCTTTAGGATCTGCAGGGGTAGTGCTTTGGGGTGACCATGCCTTCTCCAAATCTAAGGTACAGTAAGTGATCTGTTACTATGCTCACAGGAGCAACATGATCTGATCTTCACTCTTCGGTTCTGATTAATGGACTGTAAAGGAAACCGGAAGCAGACCCAGAAGCGAGAAAGAGAGAGAGGGCCAAAAGGAAAACAAAGTGTGGAGATGAGCTGTGTGACATGTTTTAATTTTGATGGACTTGAATTGAAGCTCACACTGGTCTGCAGCTCACTGTGTGTGCGTTCTTAAAGTCAGACAATTTAAAAAGAAGTTTGAGGACAACTTGTGCCCTTCAGTGAACTTTGTTGCAGCAATAAGTTTTAGAGTTTTAGTTCCTTCCTCAGAGGTTTTTTATTTTGTTATGAAATCTTCTCAAAGTATGTTGTTACTTTCCTGTTCTTTAGTTCATGTCTTAAATCATTTGACATTATTCTACATCTATTTAAACAAGGTTCAATGTTCAGGGTAGATTTCTTTATTATTATACAACACAGGGTTGTAGAATGAGATTAAGTTGTAGTTCATTTTATGGTGCTCACAAAAAACTAAACATTATTCAAAAAGCATGTACAGAAGATGGATGAATGAATAATAAGTTAAAGAAATAAAACTATTTTACATGGTGGAGTGCGGAGGATGTATTAAGGAGTCTCTCAGTCTGGTGGTACGGCAGCAGGGTGAACCGGCTGTGGCTGTGGTGGGTACTGTCCTTTAGTATCCTTTGGACTTTGATCAGTTTAGTTCCTCTGTAAACACTTCTTTAAGTTTCTTTAAGAAATAGTCATTTCTGAGCTTTCTTAACCAGGGTGGAGGTGTGAGACAACCATGACAGGTTCTCTGCTCCACCGATGACAACCGGGGTGTGTGTGTGTGTTCCTCCTTCCTAACAGGAAGTTAGGAAGGAGGCAACAATCAGCTAATTTTTTTGCTGACCTTGAGCAGTTGGTTGTTTTTTCTGTTTTCTCTGCAAGATTGTTAATTTCCTCCCGATATGAAGTCTCATTGTTGTTTTAAATTTCGGCTGATGATTCGCAAACTTCACAACAGAGTGGTCTCTATGTCAGGGGTGTACAACGTAAAGAGGAGGGTCCTGAGCACAAAGCACTGAAACATATAGTTTCATTTAAAAAGGCTAAATTATTTCCTAAAACATGTTGTGATGTAAGTCACATTGTATCTCGCCTGCTGGGTCATCAGCTGTTGTTTTTACCAAATGAGTAATCACCAATATTACACTTAAACATGAGCACAGTGCAGATATATAAAAGCTGTGATTCTCTTTCCTACTTTTAGGCCACTTGTGATGCTGTTAAATCCTACATCGATGAGATTCTGGGCTTTTATCTGGTGAACGTAACGTCAGCGGCCACCCTTTGCAGCCAGACCTTGTGTTCCTCTCAGGGAAGATGCCAGAGGAAGAACCTGAACTCGAGGGCCTACCTCCACCTCGACCCGGCCACGTGGACGGTGGTGTCCGAGAGGAAACCAGAGGGGGGGAAGAACTACAGAGTGTTGGGACAGTTGAGAACACATGAGGTGACACTCATGAAGTCTGAGTTTCAGTGCAAGTGTTACCAAGGGTGGGGAGGTAAGAGCTGCTCCAAACCGATTCCCAGATAAAATACTTTTCTTGAGGGAGGTAATCCAATGATGGCATGGGTCTAATCAACAGTGATAAAGTGTGTAAAGTGTGTGAAGATGAACCCCTCCAGAGGCAGACCGGGGGCGAGTTCAGCCCAGTTATCTGCTTGAGTGAATGTGGTCTCCTGTGAATGGAAATTTCCAAATCTTTGACCGGTGTGTTTTCTTAATTAATTGCTTTAGTAATTTCTTTTTTGTATTTACATGTGAGATAATGGTGCAGTTTTAAATTAAATACCAATTTAACAATGTGTGCAGACCAATCATCTACATTCCAGTGAGGTGTTTTTAATGAATGAAGAATGTTTTTTAATGACGAATCTTTTTACCATTTGAGTTCCAGAAATCAGCCTTAAAATGTCAATGAGAATAGGCTCAATACCTCCACTCAAGATGTGTCACTTCACTTTACTTGGATGTTTGAGCTCACTGTGCAGAATCATACACAAAAAGGGTGTTTTGACATTCATCGAAGTTTCTCAGTGCTCACCTTAAAGCTGAGTTTAACACGTGTATGTACGAGGTGATTTCGGGACATCAGAACTAGTCGGGAGTCTAATCGCTGAATTAGGATAATCAATTTGAATTAATTTAAGATTCAATTTTAAGTAGTTGATTTATCTTTTTTGTGGAAAAATCATATGAACCACAAATTGTTTTGTAATAAAGTATTTTTCTGTCTTAAAACAAGTATGAATGGTGACTAAAATGTTAATTGTAATAAGATTATGTTTGGATTTTAGAAATTCTGAATGTACATTTACTTACTTTTTTTAAATTCACATTATTGCTTGTTTGCTTATTTACTTGTCTTGCAAAACAAGGACTTGGTCCCATGTCTGCATTTTATGGAGTGGCATTGCTACTTTTAAAGGACCTGAAAACCTTTCCACTACTGTCTGTAAGGGATCTATTGTAATAACGTTTGTTCAGGACTTCAGTAAAATATTTGTGTGTAGGTTTATGGCCACCAGGTGGTGCTGTGGGACAGCTAACTAGAGAAAAGGCATCAAGGTCAGAGCTTTGAGTGTCTGTAATCACAAGAGGAGTCAGATAGTCTACAGACTGTAGAGGAGAAAAAACATATTTGACTGTTGATGTCAGATTCTGATAACTATATACCCCAACTCAACTCTACGGCAGCTGAAGTGTTCATGATGAATTAAACCCAGTATAGCACAGAACCAAGAGAGCATAAGGTGACCTTGATTGATTTACGAGTGGCGTGTACAATGTTGTCTTATCTGATACCCACTGCTGCTCCAAACTGGTGTCGTTGATAGTAATTTCCCTCCTCTGTCCCTCCGAGGATCTGCAGACTGGAAGAACAGACTCCCACAAGGCCCTGCTGTTTCCTACTTCCGGCTTTATCATTACTGGCTGGATTGTGAGGAAATGAAGAGGAGATAGGCGCTTTTTCTTTTAAAAAAAAAAAAAAGGCTGTGGAGAGATATCTGCTGCCTGTGTGCTTTTTTAAAAATATTTTGGTCCGTGGAGTTGATTGTGCAGCTTCTTGAACCAGACAAACTGCTCAATTGGCTTTCAAAGACCGAGGACAAAATTGAATGTCTATCCTAAAACACTATTTACCAGTAGTTACTTGATAATGGCAGGAAAAACAAGGACAAGACTCTCATACTGACTGACATTCAATGCTGCTTGTCAGTCTGTTCATTGTTATTATTTTCTTCGCCTTGGCAGCCTAAACTCCTCTCCCTCTTTCCATATACAGAGAAGGAATTACCATATAATAATGCTGTGTTGTTTTTAATAGGCTTGGGTTTATTAATTTTTTGTTTTGTTTGCAATATAAAAAAATCATATTCAAAATGCAATGCTGAACTTTTCCGCCTGTGTTTGCAAAATTTAC
Organism: Morone saxatilis; assembly: GCF_004916995.1. Lineage (NCBI taxonomy): Eukaryota > Metazoa > Chordata > Actinopteri > Moronidae > Morone > Morone saxatilis. The sequence continues at coordinate 17,059,096 of NW_023339740.1, read as the reverse complement.
ACCACAAACACTCAACTGCACTTGACATTTCACCACAGCAGGAGACCTCAGATGTCTTTTTTATATATAACGTGATGAACTTTATACTTTGCGAGGAGCCTTTTTTTAAAGAATCATATCACAAACTTTCAACGTCATGACTGTACATGAACAGAAGCCATTCTGATCTGTTTATCTGGTTTGAGTGGTCCTCTCTCTTTTTCTCCTCTGTCAGGTCTGGCAGGCCCTCTATTTCTCTATCCTCTCATCTGTGCATTTCTTCATTTTGGCGTCTCGCTCTGTCACCCCTCCATGGTCACGTCTCCCCTTTCCCTGCTGCTCGGTCTGGAGATCGTCTCGCTTGCTCTTGGTTTAATAACTGTTTTGTCACGCTCTGTGTCTTTGTCCTTCAGAGGAGTCGACTCTCTGATCAGGTTTCTTAAAGATCTGATGCGCACTTGTTTGCATGATTTATGTGCGTATATGTCACCAAAGCCACGGCGGCGTGCAGTGATCAGGCTATTAAATACAGGATACTCCCCCTTGAAAGTGTGACTTCAAGAAATAGTTTGACATTTTGGGAAATACCCTTATGTTTTCTCCCACATCATTAAGGGTTAGGGTTAGTTTGGAATCTGCTGGGTTTTGTACAGATTAAACAAACAATATGTAACCTGTTCATTTGTGTGCCAAGTTAGTGGTTCCTCCCTGTTTCCAGTCTTTGTCCCTAAATGTTGAACTATTCCTTTAAAGTTCCCTCCACTCAAAAATATGTTTTCTTCTTGTTCCAACTGTTGAATGTTTGATCTTCACTGTGCAGAATGATGTATGTGCAGAGTTTGACACCAGAAGGATGTTTTCACATTCATTCATCTGCTGAAAGTGGAAATTTTCTCTGAGCTCATTGAACTTCTTATTTTAAGGGGCAGAACCTACGAGCATGATTTGTGACATCACAAAGTTTGTAAGTCAATCCTGGTCCAACTTATGCAAGTGTGATATAGAAACATGAAGAGACTGAGAATTTATATTACTGTGAAGTAGGAGACATCTTGTGTCCAGCAGGAAAACATTATAAATAAACAACATTTGCATATTCATAGATTCATAGATATAATTTTTAATGAGCTCGAAGCAGTAGATGACTTATTAAGGATTTTAATGTGGAAATTATACTTTTTCTTTTGCAGAAAAAAAGGACAGAAAAACAGGATGTCAGCTTAGTAAAAAAAAAAACACCATTTCATTTATATGTATTTCTCAAATGCTGAACAGCACCTTTTGAATGAGCAAGAATTATATGCCACTATTTCACACTAAAAGCAACTGATTGTGGGCGAGTGGGCTGTAAAAACTGATGGAAAGGGGCCCTTGAATCATCTTTTTATCACATCTCCATGTAAGTAAATGAAATCAGAGCAGGGAGTCGGAGACATGAAATGAAAAGGCAGAAAGGCAGAGTGTGAGAGAGGTCACAGCGTCCTATTTCTTATGAGATGGAGCTCAGATATCTCTGCACTTAGAGGCTGTTTGTCGACTGGCAGAATCACCGCCAGTGGCAGCAAAATCACATCCCGCAGTAGTGCAGTCGCATGGCTGGATGCAGTGTAGCTGACGGTGATCGGTGTATTTGTACATAAATCAATGTAAAGAATAAAGATTGTAGCAATGTGCAGAAACAATCTGATCATAATGTGTCTTTTATGTCTTTGTGTGAAGCGTAATATGTGTGTGTTATTGCTGTTGAGGATTTGCTTTCTCTGCTGTATGCCTCCTGATGAGAGGTGACCTGACAGACCCATGTCCCATGTGACTTACTCTGAGACGGGCAACACCCCCCCACCAACCCCTCCTCTGCAAGACCCCATCAGAGCTCAGAGAATACCATTTAAGAGCAAAAGGAAACTCACATTCACACACTTACACTATACAAAGGTGGCTCCTGCCAAATCACACAATAACTGTGTGTGTGTGTGTGTGTGTGTGTGTGTGCCCGGGAGCCATTCAGGTGGAAAATTACACTGCCCAATCAATCGCTAATAGAAAGTCTTTCCTCTGGTAGTGGCCAATCAAAAGCTCACATTGTTGCTCCCAGTGCTTGTCGTTGTCATGTTGATCCTGATAAAATGTAATTATTCTCTGTTTTCATGGACACATATTGATGACATTGGGCAGTGAGGGATGATGATAATAAATAAATGCAAGCTAATAAGAAAATAACTAAGGAAATGGAAAGAGAATAAGTGTTTTCTTTTTTCAACCCCCTGACGCCCTTTCAGTTTGTAATTAATTCAAATATGATTTTTTTCTGCAAGCATATAATCCATTTCAACATTTTTCTCATTCATTTTATAGGATTTGATCTTGGCTCATTTGAATAAACATTTTGCTCCATATTAGTCTGGGTAATGAAGTGGATCTCAGAAGAAAAAATGCTTTTGTTATGAGAGTGGAGACTAAGAGCTGTGGCACTAAGGAGTGTCACACTGGTCACCTCAGCAGGGAAATTGCTGGTTGGAAACCAGATTCAATCTAATACATAATACCCATAATGATTTGTAATTTTTTGACAAAAGTGTGAATGTCAAGAGTGATGAGCAGGGTCTTTTTCTTCTCTTTTTGGAGATAGGAAATCGGGTCTTATATACAAAGCACCATTGATCACAGTCTGCGTGTTGGATCATAGAATAGAAGTCTTGTCAAACAATCTTAGAGTTTGTCTTGTGCTTGTTGAGGTCAGTAACACTATTGAGCATTTATAACTCACTATAATGTCGCTGTAAGAAGATATGTGCATGTGTTTGTTAACACCTATAACTCCTTTTGTGGGCACCCATAAGTGGAGGCTGCTATAGAAACAGATGAGCGACAAAGTGGCGAAACACAGTTGTAATAATATAAAACATGTCTTTGTAGGAGAAGTTATAACTGTTGACAAATGCTGTACATTAATAAACACTTTAAAATGTAAAATATAACAACTATAACAACTATGTTATAGTGTGATATAAACAATGTATTTGAGATGAGTTGGAAGACCCCATAACCTCATGGACAGCATGTTCATGAATGGGATTACTGAGTAAAGTTCAGGTGTCCATATACTTGTGTGTGACATTATTTATATTATTGGTCCTCAAAAGTCATATCAAGTCAATATCAAAGTTATTGTTTAATTAATTTAGCACAAACACACACACAAACACA
>NW_023339740.1:17055297-17055882 GCF_004916995.1 Morone saxatilis | reverse complement strand
CACACACACACACAAAGAAGACAGTGAGGAAATTGATGTTTTTGTAGTATTTCTGTGTGAGTGAAATGAAATTTGAAAGAGCTCAGATGTAGCTGAAAAGAGAAAAAAGAACAAACTCACCTGTCTAGACACTGTAATCTCTCTCTCTCTCTCTTTTTTTTAGATTTTGTGCTGAAGTGATTGACTTCTTATCATTTTTCCGATTTCACTTTTGAAGACTCAACTTGCCATGCATCTTTATTAACGCTCAGTATAAGAAATAAGTAATAAACTTTTCTCTGCAGCGGAAAGGGAAGCACAGATGTCAGTTTCGTAGATGCTTTCACTTCTTTATAACATTATATGTATGAATAAGGTCAACAAAGTGGTTCAACAGTCATTTCCTGCCTCTGGAAAGGACTCTGGTCTCTGATGATCCCGGCACAAGCGTCTGAACCTAAAATACATAAAGGCAGAGCGGGATTTAATGGGATTCATGACTCCTATTTCACTATCTTAATCGACTGTCTGTTCTTCCTGTTTTGATTTACCCACTTTTATTATAAACAACTTGAGTATGGAGCCCATGCACGCACACACACACAC
>NW_023339740.1:17050727-17055195 GCF_004916995.1 Morone saxatilis | reverse complement strand
GAGTCGTAACCTTTACTGGAGCACGTTATCTGCTCTGATAGCGGGGCCAGGGCCGGGACGGGGACCGACGCGATGCGATTGGATTTGAAAGGTCCCCATCCAAGTCAATGCCCACCGGCTATCTTGCCTCCACAGTTCAGCAACACCAGCACTGTAGGGCACGTAGCAAAGTTTCAAGGATCTGATCTGTCCCGCTGTATCTGCATCTTCCCTGCCCTCAATTAATCAGCTGTGGCTGGAGAGTAGGATCGGGGTCACTCTGCGTTGGAGAGGATGTAAGATGTGAAGAAACGTGACACAGAATGGGATCGTAATGAAAGAAATGGACATATCTCAGCTGCTCTTTCTTTAAATGGTAGGAGAGTAGGATATGGGAGAGACTGTGGAGGGAAGAGATGGATGCGGTAGGCGATGTTAGAGGCAGATGTGTTTGCAGAAGTGCTGACATGTGTATCTGTCACTACAGGTCATGAGTTATGAAACTGACAATGCCAGCTCCTTGCTTAAACCACAGAGATCACTGGATGTCCTTGATGTCAGCTTGGATAGATAAATGAAGATCTGCATTACATAAACAATGATGCATGTGTTTTTTAAAGGCAGCTGCAGGATGTTTTTTTCCATCTGGTAAAGGAAGTATTCTGATTTTTTACTTGAGTAAAAACAGCAATACTACAGTGTAGAAAATTATCTGTCACAAGTAAAAGTTCTACATTTAAAATCTTACCTAATGGACATAAATCAAATAAAACTCACAGAAACTGTCTTTGTTAGTCTTCCGACAACCAATCACAAGAACAACAGTGGTTTGTTCGGAAATAAAGCCTTAATTCAATGAGTTAGATGCAAAAGTATTTGTGCAAAGGGATGCTATGGCTAATAACGTATAGTGTCAGAATATACGTAAACTACCAAAAGTAAAAGTACTCATCATGCAGAATGGCCCATTTCAGAATAGTATATCTTATATTATGGTGTTATAATTGATGATCAATGTGAAGATAACTTTAATGTTGCAGCGACTGAAGGTGGATCTAATGTTAGGTACTTTATATACTGCTGGATAGCTTAATCCATAATAATATATCATCATTTCAATTTGTAAAGTAACTAAAGTTGTTAAACATGTAGCAGTAATGTAGTAAAACATACAATATTAGTATTTTACTTTCTTAAATCCTGCTTAGTTACATTCCACCACTGTTTCATTTTACGTCCATCTTCATTTTCTTGGTCACATTGATAATAACAAAAGTTAAGTAAGAAAAAAAGGAAAAATTGCTAAATAAATCTTCCGTTATCTACATTAACTTTACTGTCCTTAAGGGAGGATTTGTCTTGCAGCCAGGTGAACCACAGAACACACAGAGTCTTAAACATAAAACATAAAACATATAATAACAAGAATAAGACTCAACAGCCACATTAGCAGCCCTTTGAGGCTGTACTTTGGCACAGCAGTGCTTTGAGTGAAATACTCAAGATTTTATGGCAATCCATTCAATAGTTGTTGAGATATTTCAATGTAGCCCAAAGTGGTGGATTTACATCCCTATAGCCTCGTCACTAGTATGGCTACAATACATTATGTCTAAACCTCTCACATAAGCCCACATAAAACAATGTACATCAGGTGATAACACATAAAACCTGGAGCTCATGCAGCTGACTCATGTTTGATAGCACGAGAGATGAAAGACTTTCCCACCCAGTTAGACCTTTGGCTCTTTAAATTTCCATCCAGCAGAAAGAAGCTCAACCCCTTCACACAGAGGATGGTGAGGGCACTCTTAAATGACTAAATCCTTTTAAATAGCTCTCTTGCCGAATATGTGAGACAGATCAGGTAGTTTATGTCACAGATTGTCCTCAAAAAATCTAATTGCACACGATTACAAGAGCTCACACTGAAACACCCTTGTCTTGAAATATTTTTGAGCGCTTTCTACTTTTAATTATATAGATTAAATATGTATTTTACTACATTTGGAAAGTCAAGAATGATAGAGAAACCTACAGTTGTTTGAGAGGATATCACATTTAAATTTGCTTTGAATTTCCTTGAATCTTAGAAGTCAGACCTTTTGCGAAAGCTTCCTCATGAGGACTGGTTGTCAAGGAGTATTTAAATGGGAAAAGAAAAAGACAGGATGCCATATTTAACTTGTTACCATGCCTGAGTGTGTTCAAATGAGCTGCTTTGCTGAATCAAATTCAACACAAGGAACCTTACATTTTTCTTGAGTATTGTTCAAGTGAAGTAACGTTATTGCAGGTATATTCTAGTCCTCCGTGTATTTCTGGCAAAGGTGTTCACAGTATGTGAGTCATTAAAGTCCAGGTTAGCATTTATGTTCACAGCAGGGGGCAGTAGTGAATAGAGTTTATACTGAGACACACTGTGACTAAGTCTACACCAAGATGCCCATTTTCTTTGAGTATTTCAAGTTCCTTGTCTGAAATACTGTCTGTATTTTCTTTCTGTGCCTCTTCTATAGGGATATAATTCAGTGTAAAGTGGGTTTTATACAATGTATGTGTCAGTATTCTCTAAAAATACAAACAGATACAAGGCTGTGGTCGAAGATGGCAAACAATTCAATATGAAATCTATTTTTTAATCATTATTTATAGATCCTAAGACAGATATGTTAAATGAAATATTAACAGCAGGAGTATTTCCCCACAGAAAACTGTGTGAAATGTCAATTTTAAGAACTATTCTTTCCAAACTGTTTACTTCTGCATGTTTTGTGAGTCCCACACTCATTTTTCATGAATTATACTGAAGATGAGGATTATAACATCAGGTGGTCTCTCCGCTGTTTTTCATGCTCTTATACCCCCCAGTTTGCATGAATTGCAGCGTTCAGTGCTTCAGTGGAGCAGTGTGGCTCCACAGGGTGGCATGCTGTTGTTCTTGGGCGTTGCTAAACGGTGGCTCCCAGGTTGCTCAGCCACCATCCAAATCCTCCATTTCTGCACCTGTTTCCAAGACAACTGACATTTAAAGGGGCGGCTCCAGTTATTGACTGTTTGCCCTTGACCAGCACTCTGCTTGCACTTGAAAACTGTTTGGTTCAACCTGTGACTATTTCATTATTTTCCACTGAAGCTCTCAAAAAACTCCCTGTCCATTTATGGCAGATAGCCAATGCTGCAGAAGAACAAAACAACGTTAGCTGCAAACTACATGTGCTTTTAGGGTGGAGCAACAGGGTGTAAAAACAACACAGAAGAGGCTCCATTTCTCCTTGTGCATTTTAATTCAAGAAAAGATCCCCACTGAGGATGGATTTGAGTCATACTTTATGCTTAATGTGGGAAATCAGCCCAAATGAGACAAGCCAGGCGCCGTAGTTTCAGTTGAGTTACTGAATAACAGGTTTACATAGACACTGGCACCCTACAGTGTAACACCATGCCACCAAATTAAAATTAAACCACATAAGATAAATGTAGAGGAGAATTTCCTCACTCCTCTTCTGATATTCTCCAGTGAAGTCCTCCTTCAATGTTCTTGTATGTTATCAACACAGGGCCTGATGTCTCAATCTGGCAACCCATCGGCTGTTTCCTACTGATGATTATGGTGAATTATTTACTAACAGGTGAAACCAGTCAAGCAAAAATAAGGGGATTTCTCACCTCAGAATAACAGCACAGGTTTTGTGTCTAAGGAAACCTGATTTTTTTAACCTTAATAGTGGCAGGTAAATAACAGAGAGTTAGAAAACAGTTCAACAGTCCAACTTCTGGAGTAACTTTGATGTACTGGATATTTTCAGCATGGATTAAGCAGGGGTGGATCTATGTGGGTGACAGAGGCCATTTAACACATTCATTTAGATTAAATTTAAAAATAACATGTTAAAAAATTTAAATTAACACATTTAATTAAATGTTCTGTTATGGCCACATTTGAGTGATGTGGTTAAGTTTAATGAAACAGGTATATACTAATCCACTTTTAGATATTTCTAGTCAATGCTTGACTAATGTGTCACCATACTGTTTTTGAGTTAAAATATCTGCATTTTTCCAATCAAATGTTGATATATGTGATTGTTTGCCATTAAATGAACATATATTAAAGTCTCCATTTCACCCTCTGGCCACCCCAGGAATATTTCTCTAGACAGATATTTGTGATTCCATTAAATAAAGAGATACTTCAGGAATTTAGTATGGGAACTCTATAAGATTTCTACACTTACACTAAAGTCATACTGTATAAAGGAATGTTAAAAATTGAAGCAGCATAGGCTGATTTTTAAGATGGATTTATATTTGTTCAGCGTCAGATTTCACCCATTGATAGAACTAATGCAACAAGCTGTCTGTATTGTTCATCAGGCCGTATTGTGCCTTGTGTCTCATTACTGAATAGGAGCCGACTACCATGCAATTGCTGTGTTTACATTGTTTCATTCACTGCAATAGAGAGTGCAGGCACAAGGTTGAAGTA